>NC_051260.2:3570825-3880578 GCF_015237465.2 Chelonia mydas
GACCCTACAATAACAAACCAGTGTGCACGCAGCCCCAGCTGCCAGTGAGAGACCCTAGCAATAACAAACCAGTGTTCACACAGACCCCAGCGCCAGTGAGAGACCCTGCAATAACAAACCAGTGTGCACCAGCCCCAGCGCCTAGTGAGAGACCCTACAATAACAAACCAGTGTGCACGCAGCCCCAGCGCCAGTGAGAGACCCCTACAATAACAAACCAGTGTTCACAACGGCCCCTAGTGCCAGTGAGAGACCCTGCAACAACAAACCAGTGTGCACAGCAGCCCCAGCGCCAGTGAGAGACCCTACAATAACAAACCAGTGTGCACGACAGCCCCAGCCCAGTGAGAGACCCTACAATAACAAACCAGTGTTCACACGGCCCCAGTGCCAGTGAGAGACCCTGCAACAACAAACCAGTGTTCACGCAGCCCAGCGCCAGTGAGAGACCCTACAATAACAAACCAGTGTGCACCAGCCCCAGCGCCAGTGAGAGACCCTACAATAACAAACCAGTGTTCACAGCAGCCCCAGTGCCAGTGAGAGGCCCTGCAAATAACAACCAGTGTGCACACAGCCCCAGTGCCAGTGACAGACCCTACAATAACAAACCAGTGTGCACACAGCCCCAGTGCCAGTGAGAGACCCTGCAAATAACAAACCAGTGTGCACGCAGCCCCAGCGCCAGTGAGAGACCCTGCAATAACAAACCAGTGTTCACGCAGCCCCAGCGCCAGTGGAGACCCTACAACAACAAACCAGTGTGCACGCAGCCCCAGTGCCAGTGAGAGACCCTGCAATAACAAACCAGTGTGCACACAGCCCCAGCGCCAGTGAGAGACCCTGCAATAACAAACCAGTGTGCACGCAGCCCCAGTGCCAGTGAGAGACCCTGCATAACAAACCCAGTGTGCACGCAGCCCCCGCGCCAGTGAGAGACCCTGCAATAACAACCAGTGTGCACGACAGGCCCCAGCGCCAGTGAGAGACCCTGCAATAACAAACCAGTGTGCACACAGCCCCAGCGCCAGTGAGAGACCCTACAATAACAAACCAGTGTGCACGCAGCCCCAGCGCCAGTGAGAGACCCTACAATAACAAACCAGTGTGCACGCAGCCCCAGCGCCAGTGAGAGACCCTGCAACAACAAACCAGTGTGCACACAGCCCCAGCGCCAGTGAGAGACCCTACAATAACAAACCAGTGTGCACGCAGCCCCAGCAGCCAGTGAGAGACCCTAGCAATAACAAACCAGTGTGCACGCAGCCCCAGCGCCAGTGAGAGACCCTACAATAACAAACCAGTGTGCACACAGCCCCAGCACCAGTGAGAGACCCTGCAACAACAAACCAGTGTGCACACAGCCCCAGCGCCAGTGAGAGACCCTACAATAACAAACCAGTGTGCACGCAGCCCCAGCGCCAGTGAGAGACCCTGCAATAACAAACCAGTGTGCACACAGCCCCAGCACCAGTGAGAGACCCTACAACAACAAACCAGTGTGCACGCAGCCCCAGCGCCAGTGAGAGACCCTACAATAACAAACCAGTGTGCACACAGCCCCAGCACCAGTGAGAGACCCTACAATAACAAACCAGTGTGCACGCAGCCCCAGCGCCAGTGAGAGACCCTGCAACAACAACCAGTGTGCACGCAGCCCCAGTGCCAGTGAGAGACCCTGCAAATAACAAACCAGTGTTCACAGCAGCCCAGCGCCCGTGGGAGACCCTACAACAACAAACCAGTGTGCACGCAGCCCCAGTGCCAGTGAGAGACCCTGCAATAACAAACCAGTGTGCACACAGCCCCAGCGCCAGTGAGAGACCCTGCAATAACAAGCCAGTGTGCACACAGCCCCAGCGCCAGTGAGAGACCCTGCAACAACAAACCAGTGTGCACGCAGCCCCAGTGCCAGTGAGAGACCCTGCAATAACAAACCAGTGTGCACGCAGCCCCAGTGCCAGTGAGAGACCCTGCAATAACAAACCAGTGTGCACGCAGCCCCAGCACTAGGGAGAGACCCTGCAATAACAAACCAGTGTTCACGCAGCCCCAGTGCCAGTGAGAGACCCTGCAATAACAAACCAGTGTGCACGCAGCCCCAGCGCCAGTGAGAGACCCTGCAATAACAAACCAGTGTGCACGCAGCCCCAGCACTAGGGAGAGACCCTGCAATAACAAACCAGTGTTCACGCAGCCCCAGCGCCAGTGAGAGACCCTGCAATAACAAACCAGTGTGCACGCAGCCCCAGTGCCAGTGAGAGACCCTGCAATAACAAACCAGTGTGCACGCAGCCCCAGCGCCAGTGGGAGACCCTACAACAACAAACCAGTGTGCACACAGCCCCAGCACCAGTGAGAGACCCTACAATAACAAACCAGTGTGCACACAGCCCCAGCGCCAGTGAGAGACCCTGCAATAACAAACCAGTGTGCACGCAGCCCCAGCGCCAGTGAGAGACCTACAATAACAAACCAGTGTTCACACAGCCCCAGTGCCAGTGAGAGACCCTGCAATAACAAACCAGTGTGCACGCAGCCCCAGCGTTAGTGAGAGACCCTACAATAATAGAAATGAAATTGTTGCAGGGAGCGGGAGGTTTGTTCTTTTGTGGCTGCCCCAGCCAGCCGCACTCCACGCTGGACCGCAGGGTGGGGTGGGTGTTGGAGAGGCCATTCGGAGCAGGGTCTCTGGACATGATCTCACCACGGTTCAAGGCAGTTCCCGGCGTCCCTGGGGCCTTCAGGCCGGGGAATCCGGGGGTCCCTCTGCAGCGCCGCGAACCAGCCATTGATTGTGGGAAATGCAGCGATGCGGGACCCGGCGATTCGGGGTGGTTCCTCCCCCCTGCCCCCTGCTCAGTGTTCCTCACCCTCTTGGTTGTGGTGGGAACCGTGGGGAGTAGCAGCAGCGGGAGGGCGAGGGTCCAGAGGAGGCCGAGGGGGTGCCGAGACCGCAGCAATCCGGGGCGCAACGGCCGCTCATGCGCGTGTGGCCAAGCTCCCTGTCACGCAGATGGACCCCATGCCTCAGCAGAGGGGTGCCCCATCGCCCTGCTGAGGCCGTCAGGGGTTTGCGTTGGGGGACCTGGGTTCTATTCCTGACTCTTTCCCTTCGGGTGCCCCCATGTGCCTCAGTTTCCCCACCTGCGTAGGGAAGGTAGTCCTGTTTTGGTGAGGCAGGGCCCGTTGTGCCCTCTGTGTCTCCAGGCCTCCAAGCCAGCTAGATCCCGGCAGAGCCCTCAGCCCCTGAGCTCCACTGGGAGCCTGGCACGGTAGGTGGCTGGCACAGGGGATGGCTCCAAGGCCTGGCGACAGAGAGCAGGCAGCTAGGAAATGTGACCCTCAGCCTGGCCTCAGGGCTCACCCAGGCCCTGGGCAGCCTCCCCGCAGCTGCTTCCCCCTTCCCTCATCACAGCCCCCCGGCCTGGCAGGGCCACCTGGCAATCCAGCTTGGCCGTGCCCTGTTCCTGCTGCCCGTGCTGAGTCCCCCGTTCCGCCTGGCACATCGGGGTACCCGTGCCGCACCCCCACTCGGGCCTTGGCCTGCAACGTGCCATGAGGCCGTGGTGCCCCCTCCTCCCCAGCTTTGGGTCCCCAGCGCCCCGGCCCTGACCCCCCGCCACATCGGTGCCCTGGCCCCGGCTCCCTACGTGCGGATCCATGGGGCTCTGCAGCTGGAGGCGGTGCGGGGGGGTGAGCTGGGGGATGACTCAGGCCGATGGGATGCACTGAGCACGCAAGCCTTGACCTGGAGCCAGCGAGGGGGCAGCTGGGGGGGGAGTTGCAGGCGGGCCCAGCCAGCACCACGGAGGGCACCCAGAGACATAACATCAGCATCTCCCCTCCAGCCCAGAACCCCCCCCCAAGGCACAGATGTGTGCGTGGGGCTGGAGAGGGAAGGTTGGCCCAACGGGTAGGGCCCTTGACCCTGGTCCTCCTCCCTGCTCTACCCTGTGCCTTGGGAGAGGCGCCGTGCCTCAGTGTCCCCATCTGTACGATGGGGTGTTGTCAGGTGCTCTTGGCGATGAGGGCCACGTAGGCACCTCCGCAGGCCTGCACCGAGCAGTGATAAACGGGGACGGGCGAGGGGGAGCGTTCGGGGCTGGGGCGGGGGGACTAGCAGGGACAGCTGGGTGGGGGGCAGATGGTGCCCCATGGGAAGGGCTGGAAGCCTCGCTGAGGGGCATTGAACATTAGAGGAGGCTTGGGCGTCGGGCCCCATTGCAGGGCCCCTCGCCCTGAGTGTCTGGACCCAGGCAAGGCCACGGAGCCTCTCGCGCCACTTCAGGGCGACCTCTCTCCGGCCAGCCTCAGACACAAATCTCTGTGCCCAGCCCGGGGCTCTGCCCTGCCCAGGGACGGGATGCGCCGTGGGCCAGGGTGCAGGGGAGCTTGTCCGGCCCGGGCAGTGCCGGGGGAGAGAGGAGATAATCCCAGGGGCCCTTCTGACTCTAAATGCTGTGAATGGGGATTGCGACGGGGGGAATCCAGGTTGGGGGTCAGGACTCCTGGGTTCTGCTCCAGGACGGGGGCAGGGTCTAGTGGGTTAAAGCAGGGGGCACGGGTCTGGAGGTCAGGACTCCTGGGTTCAAGTCTCGGCTCACAGAGAGGAGAGTTTAATAGTTTTGGGAGGGAGATATTAGGACTCAGGACTCCTGGGTTTTATCCCTGGCTCCAGGAGGGGAGTGGGGTCTAGTGGTCAGAGCAGGGGGCTGGGAGCCAGGTCTCCTGGGTTCGCTCTCCTGCTGTCTGGCCCCGGGCACCTCCTCGCTCATGCGGGCGTTTCCGGGGTTCTGTGCGATGCCGAGCGCAGCCGGGGGGCACCGCCCAGCCAGAGCCCCGGCTGCACGGTGCAGGGCTGTGGTGACCCAGTACCTAGACGTGGATCCCGACAAGGGAAGGGGTGTCCCGGCACTGTTGGAAAACCACCCGGAGTGGCAGGAGCTGGGTCCACAGCAGGGGTCAGGGCTTGGGGGGAGGAGGTTCACAGCTGCCCAGTGGGATGGGACCCATGGCGACCAGCGGTGGGTCTTAGGGCCCCCCGTTTTTCTTTGTACCGGACAATAGGGCCGGGGCGCTGGTGTGGGCTGAATGGGGAAGCGGAGGGGGTGGAGCAGCAATCGACTCAATTACTAGACAAACTTTTGAGAGTGGCCTGCAAACTCCTGGCCTTCCTTGGGGCGAGGGGGGGCGGGATGGGATTCCCCCAGGCTCCCAGCATCCCGGAGCCTCGTGCCCCCCCCCCTCGCTGGGCAGCTGGTGGGGAGGGGGGGTGCGCCCCTTTCTCTGCCCCAGCCCCACCCCCACCTCTCCCTCAGGGAAATGTTACTATTCCTCCCTCCTGCTTTCCCGCCCTCCCCTTCTCATTTCGTGCCCCCCCAGGCCTTCCCATGTGCCCCATCTCTGTGCGTACCACCCCCATGGTCCCTGCCCCCACCCTCCTGCTTTTGCCTCCCCAAAACCTTTTCACGCCCCCCCAGCAGCCTCCTCTTCTTCCACTCCCCCCCCCCAGTTTCACACCCCTGCCCTCCCCCCGCCCCATTCTTCCCCGGTGACACGCGGACAAAGCCCCCAGACGAGCTCTCAAAGGGGGAACTGAGGCGTGAGAATCCGCCCCCCCCTCCCCATTGCAAACCAAACCCTTCTTCTTCCCAGCGGGCCGTGGGGCCCCGGCCCCCTCCCTTTTGGGGGTGAGCCCCCCCCCCGCTCTCCAGGGAGAGGCTGGAAGGAGCTGAGGGCGCCGACACCAAATGCCACACACAGAGAGCCCCCCCCCAGTTCTACCGCCCCCACACTCCAGCTTGTTCTCATTTCGTGGCCTGTCGCGGCCCGGCTCAGTCCTGTCTCCCGCTCCGCTCCCAGGCAGGGCCCCGCGCCCGGGTGGGCCAGCCACGGGGAAGGGGCTGCCAAGTGCTGGGGCATGGGGTGCTCGCCCCGCCAGGGAGGAGAGACCCCCCACTGTGCCTCAGTTTCCCCCCTTTGGAAATGGGTATGAATGGTCCTGATCTGTGCATGTGTGTATGTGTGCCTGAGCCTGTGTGCACACGTGTGCACGTGTGTGTATGTTTACACATGTGCACATGCATGTGCCGACACATGTCCCTGCCTGTGCATCTTCAGCCATTAATAGCTAAGAAGCAGCCACTGGGTCAGACACTGAACTGGGACTTGGGAGACTAGGAATCTCGTCCCAGCTCTGCCTCAGTTTCCCCTCCCACCCTGGTTTAAATGAGCCTGGAAGCTCTGTGGGCCAGGCACCTTCCCCATACAGCCCTGCCAGTGGTGCCTGGGGACAGCGGGTGGGGGGGTTGGGGGGCCTGTCGTTTGATTGTTTTTAATTATCAAAGTCACACGTCAGACGCCCTGCTTGCAACTTGGGTGGGAGCAGGGGGGTCGGGGGTTGCCCCTGGGGTTGTAAAGTCAGCGGGTCCCAATGGCTGGCGGGGACTGGCCGGGGGGGCTCCCCACAATGCTAGTGGAGGGAGCTTAGTAGCTTTCCAGGCCCCCCGAACCTGCTGGTGTCTCGCCTGCACCCCAGACAGGGGCTGAGGGACTGAGCTTTTTGGCCTCAAGGACGTTAGTTCTGATCTGGCCCCAGGGTGAGGGCTTGGCGAGCTCGGGGAGGTGGGGAACGAGACACTGGGGGGGGGGGTGCCCAGCGGGCATGGTGGGGGCTGCTCTGCCTGGGGTGGGGGCCTGGAAGCCAAGGTGGGGGGTGCTCTCCCCGGAGCGCCAAGCGGGCACTCTGTCCTGGGGGGGCATACAGCGGGGGGGCACTCTGTGTTGGGGGTGGCGCCCAGCGGGCACTGGGGCTGGCTGGATGGTCTCTTTTGCTCGTTTTATTTTGCAATGACCCAGACGGTCCCATTCCCCCCCGCCCCCGGTGTGTCTGATGCTGACAAATGGGGGTGTGGGGAAGAGATCGGGGGGGTGTGTGAAAAAACCCTCCCCCCCTTCAAACAGACTCGGTTATTGTGCAGCAGAGAAGTTGCTCTTTCCCGTCACCAGCTGGCTGCCAGCTGCGAAATCCCCTTCCCATCCCCCCGCCTGCTTCCCCCCATTCCCCCCCATCCTCCCCACCTCGCACACACCCAGATCCCTCTGCCCCTGCCAGGAGGGCGGCCCCCGACATTTCTTGGATGCACTTGAAACGCTCGGCCTGGGACACTGCAAACGGCCCGGCCAGCGGAGGATAAACAGGGAGATCATTTGCCCCACACCCGCACTGGAGGAGAAAGGGTCTGGGGGATGGGGGGGGGCGCACAGTGGGACTGGGGCCGGGGGGGGGGAAGGGTGGCGAATTTACCCAGCTTGGCTCGTGGCCCGGACCAGCCCAGCGGGAGTCGGCAGCACCAAGAACCGGCTCGTCTGGAGGGGGGAAGACCCGGGGGCGGGGGGGGTCAGATCCAGGCGGGTTTGGGGAGCGAGGACCCGCTCTCGCATTTCCGCTCCCTGGCAGCGGGTCAGCTCAGCTGCTGGCATTGAGCCAGGCAGGGTCAGGCCCTGGGCCCCCCCTCCCAACCTGTGCTTGGCCAGCTCATGGTGGCCGGGGGTCGCGGAAACCTCCAGGCCTGTTGGGGGACGCGGGGCCCTGCTGGGCAGACGTGTTCGCCCTGCGGACAGAGACGGGTGCCAGAGGGTCCATCGTGGGGGCACCTCTGCCCTCGGGCTTGGGGATTCCATTGTAGGCCAAGCCGTGTGTCCTAGCCCCTGCACAGCTAACACCGGATGGGAGATTCCCTTCTAGGGTGTGAGGTTCAATCTGGCGCATGACGAGGGCTCGGGGGGAACATGGAGGCCAGGCTGCGGAGGTCTCGCTGTGGCGGTGTGGAGGGGAGACACCTGCCCGCCCGCCACCCTGGAACAGCTGCCCAGGACACGTCCCACGGGCAGATTCGCCCGTCAGCAGAAATGGCTGGTAATTGACCCGTGCCGGGGGGGGCACCGGGGCCGGAGCACACACCTTGCTGTGCCACCGCCTGGCCCGGCCCCAAAGCAAACCCCGCTCTGCGCGATGTCAAAACAACCCCCCCCCCCCCCCCCCGCCGCCCCACAGCCCGAGCAGGCCTGGGAGCGGGCTGGCCAGGAGCTCGGCCATTATCGGCTTCCAAGTCATAACAAACGCCCAGAACACCCACCTCGACGGACGGCCCCGGGCTGGCTGGGAAAGCAGGAACGCGGGGCCAGGCGCGGGACCCGGAGCCTGCAGCCCCCGGCGCGGCCTGGCTCGTTGCGCTGCGCCCCTGCAGACATCTCCCTCGCCCGCCTGGGGCCTGGGGCAAGGGCCGGCCCTGTGTTGGGGGGCGCCCCGGGCCTGTGCCCCTGGTTTTATCTCACTCCTCGCGCTTCCCTTTCCCAGGCTGGGGCAGAGAGGGGGGCAAGTTCTTACAGACGTCCTGTAAAGCCCGCGGGGGCGAGGAGCCGGGGTTGGGGGGCGGGCAGCGCAGCCGGCACAGATTCCTGCCAGCGGCTCGGCACTGTCAGCCTGCTGGGTCCTGGGGGAAGTGGCCACAGTGCAGCTTTGCCTCCTCGGGCATCGTGGGCCTGGCACCGTGGGGAGCCCACCTGGGCCGCGCCAGGCCTTGCACCGTGGGGATCCCACCTGGGCCACGCCAGGCCTGGCACCGTGGGGAGCCCACCTGAACCGTGCCAGACCTGGCACCGTGGGGAGCCCATCTAGGCCACGCCAGGCCTGGCACCGTGGGGAGCCCACCTGGGCCGCGCCAGGCCCAGCACCATGGGGATCCCACCTGGGCCACGCCAGGCCTGGCACCGTGGGGAGCCCACCTGGGCCGCGCCAGGCCTTGCACCATGGGGATCCCACCTGGGCCGCGCCAGGCCTGGCACCGTGGGGAGCCCATCTGGGCCACGCCAGGCCCAGCACCATGGCCATGCGCCGGGGGAGCTGATCCGGACTGTGCCGGGCTGTACATGGGCTGATGGAGGGGTAGCAGAGGTGGGAGATGGGGAGGGGGTGCAGGAGACTGTGGGTATGGCCGCCGAGCTGGCCTCCACCTTGGAGCGCTCCCCCGTCCCTGCAAGCCCCCCCCCGTTTCCATGCACCCAAGCAGAGCAGGGGGCACGTGAATCAGACTCAGAAACCTTCAGCACAAGGCTGACATGCCCCGCGGGTGGGTGGGCACCTTTGTCAGTGCGTGTCCCTGTCCGTGCCTCTGGTCATGGGCATTTACTTGTCCAACGGCTCCATGGGCAGGCGTGTGTCTCTGCATTTGCACACGTGTTTCCGTGTGTGCGTGTCCCTGCTTGTGCGTACGTGAGTGTGTCTAGGGTTTACTCTGGGCATGTGTGTCCGTGGGTGTTTATGCGTGTGTGGATCTGTGTCTTGGCTTGGCCTGTGCTGATTGCAGGACACCCTGCGGGGGCAGCGGGCAGGAGGGGAGCTCAGCCCGGCAGAGGGGCCGGGTGTGGGGCTGCGCGGGGCTCTGGCATTGCTGGAAGGGGCGCGGGGGCTGCCATGACATTGGCATTGTGACAGAGGGATGGGCCCTGTAAGAGACTGGTGGGGCCGGGGGGGGGTGACGTTTCCCACACCTCCTCCTGCCCGAGCCCTGAGGCTGGGGGCATGGCTGGGATGGGGCACCTGGCTGAGCCATGGGGTGGCTGAGCCAGGGAGGGGGGACTGGGATGTGTCCCCCCAAAACCCTTCCCCTTCCCCCCCACGGTGCCTGCCTCAGCCGGCGTGCCCAGCCCCCGTGGCCCCGCTGACCAGGCCTGTCAGTCTGGGGGGGGGTGGGGGCTCTGGGGTTGGCCCGGCTCGCAGCCTGGCCCCATCCAGGATCAGTGGGCAGGCCTGGCACTGAGCCAGAAGGGGGTCCTGCCCTCGGGGGAAACCCCGGCCCTGGAGCACCTGGGAACAGCCGAGGGGCTGGGGCACTTGCCTCTGGGCAGATGGAGGGAGGAGAGAGCCAGGGGTTTAATCCCGGGGTGGGGGCAGATCCCAGTCCCCGCCCTCCCCAGCCAAGTCACCTTGTTGGAGATGGGGCGGGGAGGAGAGGACGGTCCCCGCCACCTGGTCCTGGTCCTGCCGGGCTCTGGTCATCCAGGGAGGAACTGCTGGGTCGAAGTGTCCCCCGCCCCCACGTCGGCGCCTGGTCCCGGGGCTGGTCTGGTCCCCCCAAAGAGCCTGTGATGGAGGGGGGTACTGGGTTGGGGTGCAGATGAGGGGTGAGGAGAGGCCCCTCCCGCTCTGGGTGAGGGGGCACAGGCAGGTGGGCACCAGCAAGCATCAGCTGGGGGCGGGCTGGGCACCCCTCTGTTGGGGCCAGAGGCCGTGGGGATGGGCAGCCCAGTGTCCAGAAAGGGCCTGGGCTTTGCAGCCAGGGCTCCCTCTGCTGGAGACGTGGGGCGTTGCGGGTACAGCGTGTGGCTGCCCCCGGGCCTGGGATTCGGAGCAGGGGCTGGCCCTGGTCCTGGGGGCTGGGCAGGGGTGGGCCGCATGGGGCATCCCAGGGACCCTGCTTAGCTGTCAGGGTACCACGCCCGCCCTCCTCTCCCCCAGGCCTGGCCCCGCGGGGGGTCGGAGGCTCCCCCCGCCTGCCCGGAGCGGATGTGCCCCTGAGCGCGCCCGGGGCCCGACGGACCATGTTCAACGCCAGGAACCCTCCCGGGAGCGGCTACATGGAGCATTGTTACCTGCGCCCCCTGCACGCGCCCGGCCCCGGCCTGGCAGACGGTGAGTCCCGGCCGCGCAGCCCCTGCAGCCCGGAGCATCGGCACGGGGGTCTGCGGGGACCGGCCGCAGCCCTCGCCCCCTCTGCACCCCTTTACCGATCCTGCCCTCTGTCCATCTGTCCCCCGGCCCCTTCCACCTGTCCCACCCTCCGTCCGTCCATCCCCTGTCCCCTCTGTGCCCCTTTACCGGTCCCACCCTCTGTCCATCCATCCCCCGCCCCACCCCCCTTCCACCTGTCCCACACTCTGTCCATCCATCCCCCGCCCCCTCTGCACCCCTTTACCGATCCCGCCCTCTGTCCATCTGTCCCCCGGCCCCTTCCACCTGTCCCACCCTCCGTCCGTCCATCCCCTGCCCCCTCTGTGCCCCTTTACCGGTCCCACCCTCTGTCCATCCATCCCCCGCCCCACCCCCCTTCCACCTGTCCCACCCTCTGTCCATCCATCCCCCGCCCCCTCTGCACCCCTTTACCGGTCCCGCCCTCCGTCCATCCGTCCCTCAACCCCTCTGTGCCTCTTTTGGGGTCCCGCCTTCTGTCCGTCTGTCCCCTGCCCCCTCTGTGCCCGACCTCCATCTGTCCATCCCCTGCCCCACACCCCTTCCACCTGTCCCACCCTCCGTCCGTCCATCCCCCGCCCTGCCCCCTTCACCAAGCCCTGGGAGGTGGGTGCAGGGGCTGCCCAGGACTAATGACCCCCCCTCTTCTCTCCCCCGCTTCTTTCCAGGGCTGAGCGACTTCTCCATGTGCCACCAGGCCAACCTGATGGGCAGTCACCATGGGTATGGGCTGGCACCGGGCAGCGAGCATGCTGGGAATGCTGACGGTAGGTCGGTGCCCGGGGGGATCCGGCTGGCCGTGGGCGGGTGGGCGACGGGGAGGGGTTGCCAGCAGACGCCCCAGCCCCCTCTGTGCTCATGCCAGCGGCGCCCCCTGTGGGCGACGGGGCCGGAGGGGGCGTCGGGGCCCAGCGGGCACACGCCCACTCAGCCCTGGTTCTCCGTCTCTGCCCGGCCCAGGGTCCCGGTTCTCCACGCCCCGCGGTGCGGCCAAGCTGACCAAGAAGCGGGCGCTGTCCATCTCGCCGCTGTCCGACGCCAGCATCGACCTGCAGACCGTCATCCGCACCTCGCCCAACTCCCTGGTGGCCTTCATCAACTCGCGCTGCGCCTCGGCCAACGGCTCCTACGGGCACCTCTCCGTTGGCGCCATCAGGTGGGCGCCGGGCGGGCGGGACCCAGAGCTGGCCTGGCCTGAGCCGAGAGGTGGAAAAGGCACTTCGGCAGCCCATCCAGTCCAACTCCCAGAGGCTGGAGCAGCCTGGTTCTCTCCCTGGCTCTGGGAGGGGGAGTGGGGGCTAGTGGTTAGCGCGGGGGGGGGGGGGGGGCTGGGAGCCAGGACTCCTGGGTTCCATCCCCGGCTCTGTCACTGACCCATCGTGTGACCTTTGCCAAGTCCCTTTGCCGCTCTGTGCCTCAGTTTCCCTATGTGTCAGACAGGTGCAGCGATCCTGATTGATATCATGGAGGGGCAAGGGGGGGGGCAGGTTAGTGACTGAGTCTCTGCCAAGTGCGGGACAGGGGGCCGGGGCAGGCCGAGCCCCTCTGCCTCGATGTACACATGGCAGGAGGCCCGAGACCAGGTGCGATGGGCCCCTCCCCACAGGCTGGGGGGGGGACACCTCCGGGGGGGCTCACACTCACGCTCCTTCTGACTTTCAGCCCTTCCCTTGGCTTCCAAAGCCCCATGGCTCACCCGAAGGGGCAAGGGGCAGCGTTCGGCCCCCCCATGCCACCCTGTGGCTCCCATGAACACCTCCCCGGCCGGCCGGGGTTCCTGCACCATCCCCCGCCCCGCGGGACACCGAAGCATTGTCAGGTAAGGGGCCCCCGCCTGGGAGGAGCACCAGGCCCCCTCCCCGCCCGCCAGCCCCAGCGAAGAGGGTTGGGGGGAGCTGCCAGGCTAGAGCCCTGGCAGCCCCTCCTGGCAGGAGCGGCAGCGCCAAGCCTTGGGGGGTGGGGGAAGCTGCAGCACTGCCCGGTGGAGGGGCAGGGCTGCATTGCCCCCCAAGGGCCCCCACACACTGCCCAAGCTCATCACATTTCTCTCCCCTTCCCAACCGCAGATGAAGTCGGAGCCCAGCCTGGGTGACGCCCTGGGCACCAAGGGCCTGGAGGAGAGATTGGAGGGCGACGTCTCCAGCCCAGCCTCCACGGGGACACAGGTAACGGGCAGGGTCCGACTGCCCCCCACCCCACAGCCAGGCCCGGAGTCCGGTCCCCGAGAGTCGGCCGCGGCAGCCGCCCCCAGGCTCATTGCTCACGTCACCCGCGGGCACCCGGGGCTGCCGCCAGGACCCTGCCCCAAGCTCCCACTGCCCCGCTGGGCCCAGATACCCCAACCCGGCCACGTCGCCCGTCAGCCACAGGGGGCTCTGCTGGTATGGGCGGGGGGGGGCTGCCTGCCAGCGACCCCCCTCCCCAGGGCCCAGCCTCGCGGCACACGGGGGTTCGGCTGGCGGGTGCGCGGGCTCCGGGGTGCTGACCCAGCGGTGCCCTCCCTGCCCTAGGACCCGCTGCTGGGGATGCTGGAGCCCCGGGAGGAGTTGGAGAAGGAGGATGGGAAGCAGGAGGCGGAGGCCGTGTACGAGACGAACTGCCACTGGGAGGGGTGCAGCAAAGAGTTCGACACCCAGGAGCAGCTGGTGCACGTGAGTCATCCTCGGGGGGGGGGGGGGGAAGGCGGGGAGCTTCCCAGCCCGTCACGGGATCAACCCCGACCCACAGCCCCTGCCGGCCTGGCCCTGGGCGCCCCCCACCTCACGGCTCCCCCGGTGCCCCTCACTCCCGACCCACAGCCACCAGCTAGCTCCACCCTGGGCTTCCCCCTTTCCCAACTCCCCCGGTGCCCCTCATTCCCCACCCACAGACCCTGCCGGCCCAGCCCTGGGCTCCCCCCACCCCACAGCTCCCCCGGTGCCCCTCACTCCCGACCCACAGCCCCCAGCTAGCTCCACCCTGGGCTCCCCCCACCCCACAGCTCCCCCAGTGCCCCTCATTCCCCACCCACAGACCCTGCCGGCCCAGCCCTGGGCTCCCCCCACCCCACAGCTCCCCCGGTGCCCCTCAGTCCCGACCCCCACCTATCAGCACCGTGCCCTGAGCCAGCCCCGGAAGACACCTCTGCAGAGGCCTGGGGGCCCCCGGCTGGCAGCCCCCCGCTGACCCCCCCCGCCCCCCCCCCCCCCATAGCACATTAACAACGAGCACATCCACGGGGAGAAGAAGGAGTTCGTCTGCCACTGGCGGGAGTGCTCGCGGGAGCAGCGGCCCTTCAAGGCGCAGTACATGCTGGTGGTCCACATGCGGCGGCATACGGGCGAGAAGCCTCACAAGTGCACGGTGAGTGTGAGCCGGGCACAGGCCCCGCACGCCGGCCGGGCGGGGACGACCCCACGGCCTCGCGCCCCCCCTGCCCGGGTTAGCCCCCCTAACCCTGGAGGCACCGTGTGCCATTCCCCTTCCCCCCGTGCTCTGGAGGGGGTTTCTGGCGGGTCGGGCACGGTCCTTCCGCGCCGGGAAGGGGCTCTGGGGGCAGAGCATGGCGGGGGGGGGTCCGTGACGGGGCTCTGGGTGCGGGGGAGGGTGAAGGTTCTTTGCTCAGGGGTGTCGGGGGGGGTCGGCATGTATGTCCTGGGGGGGCTCTGGGCGCCCCGCGTGGCGGCAGGGGGTGGGCGTCTCTCTCACGGCTCTCCGCGCAGTTCGAGGGCTGTCACAAGGCCTACTCGCGCCTGGAGAACCTCAAGACCCACCTGCGGTCGCACACGGGCGAGAAGCCGTACGTCTGCGAGCACGAGGGCTGCAACAAGGCCTTCTCCAACGCCTCGGACCGCGCCAAGCACCAGAACCGCACCCACTCCAACGAGGTACGCCCCCCACCCGACATGGTACGGCCTGCTCCCCCTCTCCAACGAGGTACGCCCCTCCACCCGACATGGCACGGCCCGCTCCCCCCTCTCCAACGAGGTACGCCCCCCACCCGACATGGCACGGCCCGCTCCCCCCTCTCCAACGAGGTACGCCCCCCACCCGACATGGCACGGCCCGCTCCCCCCTCTCCAACGAGGTACGCCCCCCACCCGACATGGTACGGCCCGCTCCCCCCTCTCCAACGAGGTACGCCCCCCACCCGACATGGTACGGCCCGCTCCCCCCTCTCCAACGAGGTACGCCCCCCACCCGACATGGTACGGCCCGCTCCCTCCTCTCCAACGAGGTACGCCCCCCACCCGACATGGCACGGCCCGCTCCCCCCACTCCAACGAGGTACGCCCCCCACCCGACATGGTACGGCCCGCTCCCCCCACTCCAACGAGGTACGCCCCCCACCCGACATGGCACGGCCCGCTCCCCCCACTCCAACGAGGTACGCCCCCCACCCGACATGGTACGGCCCGCTCCCCCCACTCCAACGAGGTACGCCCCCCACCCGACATGGCACGGCCCGCTCCCCCCACTCCAACGAGGTACGCCCCCCACCCGACATGGTACGGCCCGCTCCCCCCTCTCCAACGAGGTACGCCCCCCACCCGACATGGTACGGCCCGCTCCCTCCTCTCCAACGAGGTACGCCCCCCACCCGACATGGCACGGCCCGCTCCCCCCACTCCAACGAGGTACGCCCCCCACCCGACATGGCACGGCCCGCTCCCCCCACTCCAACGAGGTACGCCCCCCACCCGACATGGCACGGCCCGCTTCCCCCTCCCCAACGAGGTACGCCCCCCACCCGACATGGCACGGCCCGCTCCCTCCTCTCCAACGAGGTACGACCCCCACCCGACATGGCACGGCCCGCTCCCCCCACTCCAACGAGGTACGCCCCCCACCCGACATGGCACGGCCCGCTCCCTCCTCTCCAACGAGGTACGACCCCCACCCGACATGGCACGGCCCGCTCCCCCCTCCCCAACGAGGTACGCCCCCCCACCCGACATGGCACGGCCCGTTCCCCCTCCCCAACGAGGTACGCCCCCCACCCGACATGGCACGGCCCGCTCCCCCCTCCCCAACGAGGTACGCCCCCCACCCGACATGGCACGGCCCGCTCCCCCCTCTCCAACGAGGTACGCCCCCCACCCGACATGGTACGGCCCGCTCCCCCCTCCCCAACGAGGTATGCCCCCCACCCGACATGGTACGGCCCACTCCCCCCACTCCAATGAGGTACGCCCCCCCCACCCGACATGGTACGGCCCGCTCCCCCCACTCCAACGAGGTACGCCCCCCCCACCCGACATGGTACGGCCCGCTCCCCCCACTCCAACGAGGTACGCCCCCCCACCTGACATGGTACGGCCTGCTCCCCCCACTCCAACGAGGTACGCCCCCCCATCCGACATGGTACGGCCTGCTCCCCCCTCCCCAACAAGGTACGCCCCCCACCCGACATGGCACGGCCCGCTCCCCCCTCTCCAACGAGGTACGCCCCCCCACCCGACATGGTACAGCCTGCTCCCCCCTCCCCAAAGAGGTATGCCCCCCCACCCGACATGGAACGGCCCGCTCCCCCCTCCCCAACGAGGTACCCCTCCCCACCCGACATGGAATGGCCCGCTCCCCCCACTCCAACGAGGTACGCCCCCCCCACCCGACGTGGTACGGCCCGCTCCCCCCACTCCAACAAGGTACACCCCCCCACCCGACATGGAACGGCCCGCTCCCCCCTCCCCAACGAGGTACCCCTCCCCACCCGACATGGAATGGCCCGCTCCCCCCACTCCAACGAGGTACGCCCCCCCCACCCGACGTGGTACGGCCCGCTCCCCCCACTCCAACAAGGTACACCCCCCCACCCGACATGGTACGGCCCGCTCCCCCCTCTCCAACAAGGTACACCCCCCCCCACCCGACATCGTACAGCCTGCTCTCCCCAGTCCAAGGAGGTACACCCGCCACCCGACATGGTATGGCCTGCTCCCCCAACTCTAACAAGGTATGGCCCCCCCCACGACATAGTACCCTGCCATCCAACATGATAAAGCCCACTCCCCCCGACTCCAATGAGGTACGCCCCCCCATCCACTATGGTATGGCCTGCTCCCCATACTCCAATGAGGTACATCCCCCATCTGAAATGGTACAGCCCGCTTCCCCCCCACTGCAATGAGGTACACCCCCCCTCCCCCGCATCCATCATGGTACAGCCTGTTTCCCCCATGCCAACCAGATGCACCCCGACATCAGCCCCCTGCCAAGGAGGTGCGACTCCCCCAAAGCGCGAGGGGCTTGGAGAAGGGGCCTGGGAGATCTCCCTTGTGCAGAGCGGCCGGGCCGGGCCAGGTCCCGCGGCAGCCGGGACGGGCTCGGCTATAAACCTCTGACTGGCCCAGAGCCCGGCAGTTGGGGGCGTCCGCCCTGCCCACCCCCCAGCACAAGGACAAGGGGACCTTGGGTGGAGCCAAAAGGTGGCGAATTCGAAACCCGTCCAAGGAGCCCTGTGTCACACCGGGCACAGTGGCCAGTGGAACTCCCTGCCACTGGACCTTGCTGGGGCCAAGGGCTGCTCAAGACTCACAAGGGCACGGGGCCGACGGCTGGCGGTTTATTATTATTGTGTTGGCATGCAGTGGCACTTTGGAGCCCCGTCGTGGCCTAGGGCCCCGTGGGGCTTGGCACCCCCCCAGACCCAGAGCAAAGACCCGTCCTTGTCCGAGGAGCTCACACTCTGGAGCAAGACCCTCCAGCTGTTCTGGGATTTGCCCCCTTGTGCCAGCCTCACACTTCAGGGGGACTGTCCCCTGGCTGCCGCCGCCCACCCCTTCCTCGGGGCGCACGGCCCCTGGCACAGTCAGGAACCTGGGGTAGCTGGATCCCGGGTCTGGCAATGCCTCTGTTCCCGCTAGGGCACGTTCCATGCCCCCCAGTACGGCCCCCTCCCCCATGTCGGTGCCTGGCCTCCCCTGGGGCTGGCACCCCCAGTTTTGGAATCAGGCGGGTAGGTCCCTGTGATCCTTCCCCAGCAGGCAGCTCGCCATGCCCGGAGGTGCCCGTGGGGCTGAGTCTCCCGGGCTGGGTTAACCCCCCCCCATCTTGCCCCCCCACGCAGAAGCCGTACGTCTGCAAGATCCCCGGCTGCACCAAGCGCTACACGGACCCCAGCTCCCTGCGCAAGCACGTCAAGACGGTGCACGGCCCCGATGCCCACGTCACCAAGAAGCACCGGGGTGACACGGTGCTGAGCCGGGCCCTGGCTGCCCCGGGGGGCCCCGCCGACATGAAGCAGGAGAAGGAGGGGGGCTGCCCCAGCGAGGGCAGGAAGGACGAGGGGAAGCTGATGGTGCCCGAGGCCACCTTGGTACGGAGCAGAGTGGGTCGGGGGGGCAAATTGGGCACAGCGGGCTCCAGGCTGCCCCGCTACAGGACGAGGCAAACTGCCCTGCCATGGTGTGGGGGGGGAATCTGGGCTGTGGGGGGAGGGGATTCCTCACTGCCTGAGCTGGGGGGGGTTGGCGTGCGGTCAGTGGGGTGCCCTGGAGGCTGTGGCTAAGGAGGGGCTGGCGGCCCCCCCGCCCCATTCCCTGTCTCCCCAGAAGCCCCAGCCCAGTCCCGGCGGGCAGTCATCCTGCAGCAGCGAGCGCTCGCCCCTGGGCAGTGCCAACAACAACGACAGTGGGGTGGAGATGAACGCCAACCCGGGCGGCAGCTTCGAGGACCTGTCCACGCTGGAGGACCCCCCGCCGGGGGAGCCCATGGGCGCCTCGGGGCTCTCGGCCCTGCGCCGCCTGGAGAACCTCCGCATCGACAAGTTCAAGCAGCTGAGGAAACCCCCGCCCGGCAAGGGCCTGAAGCTGCCGGCCATCCCTGGCACCGGTGAGCCCTGGGCCGGGCGGGGCCGGGCCAGCGAGGGCTGGGACGGGAACCCACCCTGGGCAGGACGGGGGTGCCGGGAGCGGAGCAGGGGGCTCAACGGGGGGGGGCTCTCCCCTGGCAGTCCGCATTGACCCCATTGCCCCAATGTGGCACTAGGGGGCGCTGTGCTGCAGGGAGCAGGGCGCGGGTCTCCGCAGGGGGCGCTCTCCCCTGTCAGGCTGGGTTGGTCCCAGTGCCCTAGCCTGGCACTAGGGGGCGCTGTGCTCCCAAAGGTCCTGTCTTACAGATGAGACATAAACCGGAGCCGTGTCACGTTCCCGAGAGCTGCGGCACGAAGCTCGGGGTCCCGGCCAAATTCAGAGCCCAGTATTTCTGCTCTGCTCCCCAAACCTCCGTGTCCCCTCCC
Source organism: Chelonia mydas (assembly GCF_015237465.2). Classification (NCBI taxonomy): domain Eukaryota; kingdom Metazoa; phylum Chordata; order Testudines; family Cheloniidae; genus Chelonia; species Chelonia mydas. The sequence continues at coordinate 3,589,797 of NC_051260.2, forward strand.
CTGCCATTGCAATGGGACACATTTTCTGCCCCCGGCCCCAGAGGCAGCTGCATCTCAGGCCTGGATGAGGGATCTTGGTATAAACAGCTGCCGTGCGCCACCCCAGAGGTGGCTGCATAGCGCTGGGTGGACAGGCTCAGGGAGGTTCCAGTGGGTGGGGACTGGGGCTTGTGCCTCCGGCAGGGCACAGGACTGGGGCAGGTGGTTCCAGCCTCCCAGAGGGCCGCGAGGGATCTCTGAGCTAGGACCAGCTCCAGGCACAGGGGCTCAGGCCCCCCACGGCCCTGGGGATAACTGGAATAGGGGGTAGCCAGCCCCAGTGGGAGCGTAAAGGATCCTGCAGCCAGCTCGACGCCAGCTCAGTTACAGAACAAGAGGTTAGATCCGGAACTCCCTCCCCAGCCCCAGCCACCTGCTCCCCCCACAGCCACCCCCCAGCCGCCTGCACCCCTCCAGCCACCCCAAGCCACCTGCACCCCCCAGCTACTCCCCAGCCACCTGCACCCCTCCAGCCACCCCCAGCCACCTGCACCCCCCAGCCATCTGCAGCCACCTGCACCCCCCAGCTACTCCCAACCACCTGCACCCCCCAGCTACCCCCAGCCACCTGCACCCCCCCAGCTACCCCAACCACCTGCTCCCTCCAACCACCTGCACCCCCCCAGCCACCCCCATGCACCTGACCCCCTGTCCACCAACCTCAACCTGCGGCCTTGGCTTTTGGCCCAAACCCCCCGTCCTTCCCCACAGCCTCAAGCGAGTTGGGCCTGCGCCCTGGGAGCCAGGCCCATTCCCGTCCCTGCAGTAACCCCCCCCCCGCTTTGCAGGCCCCCCCGGGGAGATGCCCAGCCTGTGCGGCCCACCCCCCGCGGTCTCCCACCGCCGCGTCCTGGAGCTCTCCGCCAGCGACCTGGCCCCCGCACCCCCGCTGAGCGAGCGCCGGGCCAGCACCACCAGCTCCGTCAGCTCGGCCTACACCGTCAGCCGCCGGTCCTCGCTGGCCTCGCCCTACCCGCGGGCCCCCGAGGGGCCGGGGGGGCTCCCCAGCAGCCTGGGCCTGGCCGACGCCTACGACCCCCTCTCCCCCGACGCCTCCCGGCGCTCCAGCGAGGCCAGCCACTGCGGGGGGCTGCCGGGCCTGACCCCGGCCCAGCACTACTACCTGAAAGCCAAGTACGCCGCGGCCACGGGCGGCCCCCCGCCCACCCCGTTGCCCAGCACGGAGCGGGCGGCCCTGAGGGGCAGGACGGGGTTCCCCGGGGACTACCCGGGCCCAGCCGTGCCGTCCTTCCTGGCCAATGGCTCCCTGCGGAGGCACAGCGCCAACGAGTCCCCCGGCTACAGCCTCCACCCGCACCTGGCGCCCGGGCACGGCACCCGGCGGGCCAGCGACCCCGCCCGGACGGCGGCCGAGCCGCAGGCCGCGCCCAAGGGGCAGCTCTTGAAGAGCGTGGGGAACGTGAGCGCGTCGGCCATGGGCGGGGTCGGCCTGCAGCCCCTCGGGGGCACGGATGCCAGCCTGCAGCGTCACCTCTTCTCCCCTCGCCCGCCCAGCATCAGCGAGAACGTCTTCCTGGAGAGCGTGGCCATGGAGGGGCCCGGGGAGACCAGCCTGCTGGAGATGGAGCAGTACCTGGGCTACCCGGAGCAGGGCTTCCAGTGCCAGGGGCCGGGCATGGAGCTGCAGGGGGAGGGCGCCTATATCGGTGCCCACAGGACCATGGGGGCCATGCAGCTGAACCCAGCTGCCCACGGGGAGATGGAGGGGGGCCTGGGGCAGCCCGATTACTCCCTCCCCCAGTGCCAGGTGAACCAGCACTTCCAGGGCATGCGCCCGCCCGATGCCAACATCCCAGTGCCCTGGGACGAGGCCACCCGGGGGAGCCTGGAGATGAACCCCATGGTGCCCAGCCCGGTGGCCAGCCGGCATTGCCACCACCAGTACCCGGCTCCCGGCGCCTGCGAGGCGCAGCCCAAGCACATGGGCATGTGCCCCCCGGGCGGGTTCGGTGGCGGGCAGCAGTTCGGCGAGCTCAGCCAGCTGCAGATCAAGGCCGAGCAGCAGCTGCCGGCACCGGCGCTGACCCCCTGCCAGAACGGGACGCACCCGGCTGCCATGCAGCAGTCGCCGGCAGCTCCCTTCGGCCAGCCCAGGGCCCTGCCGGCTGCCCCCGGCAGCGGGTACCACGCCGAGCCCCAGCAGGGCTCCTGCTTCGCCATGACCCCCCCGGCCCGGCGGCCCCAGCCCCCCATGCTGCAGGTCAAGGAGCTGATGGTGCGGAATTACGTGCAGTCGCAGCAGGCGCTGATGTGGGGGGAGCAGCTGCAGCCCCCCCCAAAGGCCGGGGAGCCCGTAATGGGGCTGGGTGGGGGGTCCAGGCTCAGCCAGCCCCTGCGGCACCCCCCGGCTCCCCAGCCGTACCTCAGCCCCAAGTATGCTGGCTACCCAGCCAAGCCAGGGCACCCGCTGGGCCCGCCTGAGAACCAGGTCCCGGCCAGCCAGTGCTTCAACCCCGAGCTGGTGCCCCACCCGCCCGGCGGGCCCAAGACCCCCAGCAGACAGAATAGCCTGGTCTACATGGGCAGCCCAAGCCAGCCCAGCCCCTCCGGCGAGCCCCCCGAGGCCAGTCCCCGCAGGCTGCTGCGGCTGCCCCCGCTGCACGCCCCGCCCGAGGGCCCCGCCGACGCAGCCCTGCTGTTCTATCCGGGGCACGGCCCCGTGCAGCCGGGGAAGGGCGCCCAGGGGCACCAGCCGGCCAGCTGCGGGGGCCAGGATCATGGCAGGCCGTATGCCCCCGGCCTGGAGGGCCTCAAGCCCGACTCCTTCCCCTATCTGGCGCCGGAGGGGCAGGTCTCCAACAGCCTGGACTCGCTGGACCTGGAGAACACGCACCTGGACTTCACGGCCATCCTGGACGACCCGGAGCCCCCGGCCCTGAGCCCCACCCGGCTGCCCCCGCCTGGACCCCCCAACATGGCCATCGGGGACATGAGCTCCATGCTGAGCTCCCTGGCTGGGGAAAGCCACTTCCTCAACACCCTGTCCTAAGGCGCCCCCCCCCCCCCCGGGCACCCACCCCCAGCGGGCAGGAGACGCCCGCCTCGACAGGCTTCCCGGCACCCTAATACACGACCCCCCATGCACGGGAGAATGGGCGCCCTGACTGGCCGGTGTCCCACCGTGGGTATGGGATGCTCCTAGCTATTAGGCAGCCACCCATCTGTCCGTCCTTCCATCAGTCCATCCGTCCTTCCAGCTATCCATCCACCCATCTGTCCATCCCTACCTCCATCCTTTCACCCATCCCTCCCTCCAGGGACTCCTCTGGTCTTTGTCCCAATGGAACGAGCCTCTGCCCCTCTCTGCACCCGCAGGGCAGACCCCTCCCAAGAACCTGGCCCCCTCCCCTCTGCCCCGTGTCAGATGGTGCACCTCACCCAGCGCTAGGCGGCTGGTGACCTTGCACCCGCCGGGCGACGGGGCTGTGGAAGGGAGGGGCCTAGGCCATCGGGGGATTTGAATGTGTTCCCCAAACCTCTCTTGCCTCCAAACCGCCCTCCATCAGACACAGCAGCCCCCCCCCCCCCCGAATACCCTCCCCAGGCCCTTAGGGCTCTGTCCTGGGAGATGCCCTCCACCCCCATCCTACTCCACTTTGGGGGCCTCAAGTCTTTCCAGGGCAGAAGGGAGAGGGAGTGCCCATTATAAGCAGCTGTGCGTCCCACCCCAGAGGCAGCTGCATGATCCCCATGCTGTGGGGCAGGGGATCCTCATGGGCAGGGCCAAGTGGCTGCAGCCAATCCCAGCTCAACCAGACCAGGAATCTGTAGCCCATTCAACGCCCTGGGCTGGGGCTCGGCCCTGTGTCCCTCCTGGCCTCTGCTGTCCCGAGGCCAGGAAGGCAGTGACAAGCCATGGGGGCACCAGCCCCACACCACACTGCAAGTGCCCTGTGCCCTCCGTCCCTGCAGCGATGCCAACATCCCGTGCCAGGCTCCCCCCCATGCCAGTGCCCTTCTCCCATCAGATGCTGCATGCATATCCCTTCCAGAGACCCCCCACCCCATCCTATCATCCCTTCTCTGGGCCAGGGTCTGCTGCAATTTACCCCCCCCCCAAATTCTGCCTCTCCCCCCCCCAAGTGGCACCGTGGGGGAGGGGCTCTCTGCAAAGTCTTAACTTAAAACTGAAAAACCAAAGAAAAATAATTTAAAAAAAACCAAACTCACCTAAAAAACCATCGTCTCGTTCTCCGTGTTTGGTCTGAGCAACAGGCAGGCACTCCCAGCTCCCCTGCCCGCCAGGGGCAGGAAATTTGATAGACAGGCTGGCGCGGGGAACGGCCAATGCCCCGACTCGTGGTGCCAGGCGCGGGCCCAGCGCTGGGCCACAGCTCGGTCGCACCTCTGTACATAGTGTATGTAAGTGTCCATGGGGTTTTGTACCTGTAAAGCACCGTTCTTGTCTTTTTGCTAGAAACAAACAATTCCAATACGAACAAATAATAATTAAACAAAAAATTCCTCAGGGAAGTGAAATTCTTGTTGATTTCTGTTCCCGGAGCAGCTAGAAGCCAAAGGATCGGAGCCCCATTGTGCCAGGCGCTGCCCAGACCCTGACCGAGATCAGGGCCCCGTTGTGCCAGGCGCTGCCCAGACCCCGACCGAGATCAGGGCCCCATTGTGCCAGGCGCTGCCCAAACCCTGACCGAGATCAGGGCCCCGTTGTGCTGGACGCTGCGCAGACCCCGACCGAGATCAGGGCCCCATTGTGCCAGGCGCTGCCCAAACCCTGACCGAGATCAGGGCCCCGTTGTGCTGGGCGCTGCCCAGACCCCAACCGAGATCAGGGCCCCGTTGTGCCAGGCGCTGCCCAAACCCTGACCGAGATCAGGGCCCCGTTGTGCTGGGCGCTGCCCAGACCCAACCTGAGATCAGGGCCCTGTTGTGCCAGGCGCTGCCAGACCCCAACCGAGATCAGGGCCCCATGTTTCTGTCTGTGACTGTGGGACCTGCCACTCTGCCCTCCCCCCCATCCCTTACTGCTAACTGGAGAGGATGGCGCGGCTGGGTCCTGGCCCAGCAGGGGGGCTGGCAATATGGCAGCATTAGCATCTCTCACGAGCATATTGGAGTCATGTTTTCCTTAAATCCCCAGCTCCCAGAGTCCAGGGATCAGGGGAGGATCCAGGCTTTCGTTTTCAAACCCCACATTTCTAGCGGAGAAAACCTGGGCCCCCTAAAGGCGCCGGCGCCAGACTGTGACTTGCCAGTGCCCAGACTTTATTTGTTCTGAAAAAAAACTCGGGATTTTTAGGCCTTCCAGAGGACAGCTGTGTAATAGAGCCCCAAAGCTTTTTCCATCAGTACCTGTGTTGGGCAGGGCCCTGCACTCCGGCGTCGGGCGACGGGTCTCAGACTGCAGCATCCTGGCCGGCCCATCGGCGTCGGCATCTCTCGCCCTCCAACACTGTTCTTCTTGTCCAGAGCCCCGACGGCTTTCCCGAGGCACAGCCGCCGAGGATCAGGCCCACCCGCGCCGCCGGTCGCTTTGAATAACAAACCTGCAGACGCCGACTCCAGCTTTTGCCTCCCCACCGAACGCCGACCTCGGGTATTGGGCCTAAAGCCGCCCAACGTCATCTGCAGTGCCGGTGTTGGCAGTCGCCCGGGCCGTTGCCCGCAGACGGTGCCTGAGGCTTTCCGGACACGGCGCTGAATGACGCCAGACGTTCCAGCGACCGCTGCTCTCTGCGGGGCTTGTACCATCCGGGATACAAGTCCAGCAGCCAAGGGGTGGAGGCGGCCCAGCGGCAGGCCCCCCTCTCCATGGGTGCATCGCGTCCCTTCCCACGTTGGACTCTTGGGCCATCAAGCCTGGCGGCCGCGCAGAAACACACCAAATGGCGAACAATCGCCACGGCCCATGGCTCGGCCAAGCGCTCAAGAAGGGGCCCCCGACGGCTGGCCCCCAGCAGACGCCACCCAGTGTATCTAGGGTGCCCTGGCTCGCCGAGCTCACCAGAGGGCAGCAAACTCACATGGACACTTCAGAGCCAGTGTCAAATAATTGCTTGTGGCTCGGCACGGTTCACCTGCAGGACTCCACGCTGCAGGAGGACACTGAGGCCTCAGTTCCTCCAGGAGAGGGCACCATACAGTGGGGTTGTATAGCCCAGGATTGAGCAGGGGTGCACAGCCCCGGGCGAGCATCACGTGCCCTCGCTAGAGGCTGGCCCCATTGCAGCTGCCACTGGGTGGGAACAGGGGCAGCCGTGATGGGGGCTCTTGACTGCTAGGGTTCGGGGCTGGGCTCAGGAGGGAACGTTTCCCCCACACACTGTCGGGGCAGGAGCTGGGGGGTGAAGCCTTCATCAGGCCAGCATTGTCAGGCTATCGGCTCCATGGGCCAGGTGGCTGCTGGGAGAGACCCCCTGGTTCGATGTGGGGTGAGTCCCAAAGCCCTTGCCCATAGGGCTCGGTAGGGGGGACCACCCTGGATGTGCTGCTAACCAAGCCCCAGCCCCTGAATCCTCCCTCACCATGGCTTCCCCCGTCCCCAGGCCTCTGGGGCTGGGGGAGCTGCCCTGGGTCCCGTCCAGCCATGGCTTTCTGGGAGCCGGGGGCCCAGCAGGGTCAGGGCTGCTGGATGGGCCCCGGCTTTGCGGGGGAAACCCTCCCCTGGCATCAGCCCTGATGCCGTCACATCGCAAAGGCAGCTGGGGGGTCTGACCGGAGCCCCGGCCTCGCTGTGCCAGAGCTGGGCAGACACCAAGCGAGACGCAGCCCCCGCCCCTGGGAACCAGGCCCCCAGCTGAGATGGGGGCGTTGGCACCACCCAGCTAGAGTCCCAGAAGCTGCCCCCCATGCGTGGGCGCTGGGCAGGGGGGCAGGGGCTCTCTGCAGATCCAATCCCCCCCAGCTGGGCTCCCCTAAACTCTTCTGGGGAGATGTTTCCGGGCCAGGGCCCTCAGGGCAGGGGGGCCGGGCCGCATGGCCCCTTTCCAGGGCAGCGCTGGGGCCGGGCCCCCTACAAGCCCCCCCCGGCTCCCTCCCCAGCTGGGTCCCAGCCCGTCAGAGGAGCGTAGTTTTCTCCTGGCACATGGTGGCAGCGCCCCCACCTGGCCCTGCCCCCCCGGGGAACGTGAGGTCATCGGGATCTGGGCCTCCCTACCCCCCCGCCTGCCCGTCTGAGAATTTCCCGGATTTCACTCTTATGCCTGCCCCCCTCGCCCTGGGAACATCTGGCGGGGGGGGGGGGGGAAGGAAGCGGCTGACGTCAGCCCAGCCTCCCCCACCCCCTCCCCAGAGCGCCCGGCTCTCTGCCCCTTGGCCAGACCCTAGCCTCATGGCACCCCATGTGCCAGGGCACAGCTGGGGTGGGGGGCTGAGGGGACAGGACTCCCCCCCCAACTGTCTGTGCTGAGTGGAGCAGGGTTTGGAGGGTGGGCTCTTCTGCAGCCTCCTCCCACCCCCAGGGGGGCTGGGGGGGGACGGGGGCTCCTCAGGCCAGTCCCTAGCTCTGGGGAACGAGTTGAGGGGCTGGGGGCCTTTTTTGGGGGGGGGAACTCATTGGCAGGGGCAGGTGGGGGGATGCCCCACCCTTTGCACAGACCCGGGGCCCATCCAGGTGGAGCTCAGAGGAGCCCTCAGCCCCTCCCAACCCCCAGAGCTGGGGCCCAGCTCAGGCTGCTGCCCCAGGCACTGGCTTTTGGGGCAGGCCCCTCGCGGGGGGAGGCTTTGGGGGTTTCCCTGGAGTCCCAGGCCACAGGGGGCAGGGCTGATAGTGCGGAAGGGGGAACAATTGTCCCGGGCCCCAAGTTCAGGGCCCCCGATGTGCTGGGGGGGCTCTGGTAAACAAAGGGGGGCTCATTTGGGAGCGGCAGGCACCCGAGAACAGAGCAGGGGGCTCAGCCTGCACCTGGTCAGCACGTGTCCCCCAGACTCCCCCACGATGGGCACTGACCCCCCCCCCGGCTGTGCTCCCTGCCTCCCGCCAGGGCAGGGGGGCTACGGGGGTGAGGGGGAAACTCACTCAGACAGGAGCCGGGGCCCTAGTCACAGAATTCCCAGAAGAGCCAGACTGGGAGGTTTGGGGGCTGAGCCGGGGCAGCCCCCCGGCCCGAGGAAGCTGTGAGCGAGGGTTAGTCAGCACAAGATGCTGCAATCCGGCCTCGCTGCTCCGGCCGGGGGCACAGCCTGGCGCTCGCTCCCTTTCCCGGGGGACAGGATGTGGGGAGAGAGGCCGGGACACAGGGCAGGGGGAGCAAACCAGATGGGCGGTGATGGCGCTTTACATGGTTACAGCAGGGGGCTGGGAGCCAGGACGCCTGGGTTCTCCCCCCCGGCTTTGGGAGGGAAGTGGGGCCCAGTGGTTAGAACAGAGGGCTGGGTGCCAGGACACCTGGGTTCTCCCCCCCCCGCCCGGCTTTGCGAGGGAAGTGGGTCCCAGTGGTTAGAACAGGGGGCTGGGAGCCAGGACACCTGGGTTCTTCGCCCGCCCCCGGCTTTGGGAGGGAAGTGGGGCCCAGTGGTCAGAGCAGGGGGCTGGGAGTCAGGGTGTCTGGGGCTGGGGCAGCTGCACTGACTCACCCGCGGGTTCAGGCGTCACTTTCCAGATCCCCCGGGCAGGCAGAGAGTTTTATCAGCAAACAAATGTTCTGGTAACACCCGGTCCCCCCCCCGTCCCCCCGCCACTCAGCTGCCGGGGGGCGGGCCAGGCAGGCCGGTGCGGAGCAGGGGCTGTCTGAGGTTGGTTCAGTAACTGTTCTAAGGAGGATCCAGGGCCGAGACTCTCAGGTAAGTCAGGCAAAGGATGTGTAAATCTTCCCTCCCCCTGCCCACCCCCAGCTCCACCGGTGCCCCTCACTCCCGACCGGCAGCCCCCCCGTCCATTCCGGGACAACGCTGCTGGACGGGCAGAGCGTTGGGGACACAGAGAAGCTCCCACTGGTGACTCATGTCCCTGGGGCAGGATTTTCATCCCACTCACCCCCCCTTCCCGCTCTCGATCGCCCTCCCCCCCAGGCCGGACACTCCGTTGAGAAGCTGCCCCCAGTTCGGTGGGGGGCGGGAGGGGAGGCTGTCCCTGGGGCAGCAGGGGGCTAGACTGGGGGGATCCCTAGCTGGAACGGTGCTTGGCTGGCTGGAAAGTCCCGGTAATGGGAAGATCTCAAAGCCCCCCACCCTGTGCCCGCCGGGTCCTGAAAGCCTCACCCCCCTGTCCTACAGGTGGGGGAACCAAGCCACACGTCCAGGGTCACATAGGGAGCCAGTGGCAGAGGGAGGGTTAGAACCCAGGTGTCCGGGACCTCCTCGGGCTGGGCAGGGTGGGGCCAGAGGGCAAAGCGGTCCAAGTGAGGGGTGCTGCTGGGGGACAGGCGTTCCCCAAAGCCCATGTGGGGGGAGGGCATCTGCAAGAACAGCCTGAGCTAAGCTGCCCATGGGCGGGTCCCTCCTCCCACGACGCCCGTGCCAAGGTGCCATCATGCCCGGCCCGGGCACCGGGCTCTGGGATCCCCAGGCCCAGCTAACGCCAGCCCGGCCTAGGCGCGCCAGGGGGCATCAGGGTGCTGGGGGCCAGCGTGAGCTAACAGCTGAGGGGAAGGCGGGGGCTCCTGCTCTGATGTCATGGGGGTGATGATGTCATAGCCCTGGTGATGTCACGGCCCTACTGAGCGGCTACATGATTCCCACCACAGCCTTCACGACCTCTTAGCCAATAGGATCCCGGGATGAAGATTAACCCCGTCCGCTCTGCCCTGCTCCTGCCTCCAGCCATCCCCACTTGGGCCCAGAGCCTGGGAACCAACCTGCCCCGGGGAGCGAGGCAGCGGGAGGGGATCCAAGGGGGGCTGGCTTCAGGGCAAGCAGGGCCTGGGGCTCCAGGCCGCTGCCCATTTCGCAGCAGGAGGAAACTGAGGCAGAGAGAGGGGAAATGACACACCCCAGCACCGGCTCCCCGGCCAGGGGCTATGTGAGTGGCTAGTGGGCTCTGTTCTGGCCGTGAGGTGGGGGTGGGGGGGACCAGGGGCGGGGGAGGGGTGCGCCCCGTCCTGGCTTTCCTGTTAAAACTCACGTGTGAACTTTCCCCGGCACAGTGGAAAGCCAGGTGTGAGGCCGCCCCCAGGCGGGTGAGCTGAGGCGAGAGGCGCTTGAGGCGAGAGGCGACCACAGTCACATCGCAGTCTGGGGGGGAGGTGCCAGGGGGGGCCGCAAAGAGGGGGGTGACGGCGCCAGTGCACATCCCCATGCGAGTGGCCGGCCTGCCAGGCCCAGCCCTCAGCCCCCCAGCTGGAGCCAGGCCCCATGTGGAAATGGTTGGATCCCCCTAGGCTTTGCTGGCTAGTGCCGGCCCGGCTCCCTGGTTCCTCGCCCAGCCCCACAGCAGGGGACCGGAATCTCCCCCCAAACCGCCCCCCAAAGCGCCCAGCCCTGCGCTGCGCTGGGCCTCCTCCCCGGCCACCTTGGCCCCCAGACGTGAGTAACCAGGGAGGAAATCGCTGTGACTGGATCCACCCACATCACGGGGGGGAAATCCAGCCAGTGCCCCCAGCTGCATGCAAAGTGTCATTTTCCTGCAAGCCCCCCCCATAGCCCCCGGCTATGGTTGGCAGCCACCCTCCCCCCACTGCCTGCACCCCTGGGGTGCCCCCAGCCCCCCCACTGCCTGCACCCCTGTGGTGCCCCCTGCCCCCCTCTTCCTGCACCCCTGAGGTGCCCCGTCCCCTCCCCCTACCTTCTGCTCCCCTGGGGTGCTCCCTGCCCCCTACTGCCTGTACCCCTGGGGGGCTTCCAGCGCCCCCCCCCACTTACTGCCCTCAGGCCCCTCTGCGGGGAGCGGACACCCCCGGGCCGCTCCCTCCTCGCCCCGCCCGAATCCCGCCCCCGCCGTCGGGGCGGGTCCGGGCCGCGGCCCGGGGCGCCCCGCACTCAGCCCGCAGAGCCGGCGGCAGCCCCGCACCATGGCCCCGGCGCCCCGCAGGAAGCAGCCGGAGCCCCGCAGGAGACGCGGTGAGGAAGCGGCCGGGCTCTGTCCCCGGGGGCCGGTTCGCAGGAGTGGGGCTGGTTGTGGGGGGCTGGGCTGAGGGGCTCTTTGTGGGGCAGGGAGCAGAGGGGGGGCTGGGAGCAGAGGGGGGCTAGGAGTGGAGTGGGGGGCTGGTGGCTGGGAGGGGAGTGGAGTGGGGGGTAAGCTGGGGGGCTGGGATCAGAGGGGGGCTAGGAGTGGAGTGGGGGGCAGGTGGCTGGGAGGGGAGTGGAGTGGGGGGTGAGCTGGGGGGCTGGGATCAGAGGGGGGCTAGGAGTGGAGTGGGGGGCTGGTGGCGGGGAGGGGAGTAGAGTGGGGGGTGAGCTGGGGGGCTGGGATCAGAGGGGGTCTAGGAGTGGAGTGGGGGGCTGGTGGCTGGGAGTGGAGTGGGGGGTGAGCTGGGGGGCTGGGATCAGAGGGGGCTGGCTGGCGGGCTTTGATGACTGTGTTTATTAATTAGCAAATGAATTAGCGACGTGGGGGAAGCAGAGTCGGATTCCTCCTTCCACTCTGAGGGTCTCGGGGGCACAGGGCTGGTGACCCTGGGCCTGGGTCGGGGTCGGTCACTGGGGGAGTTTCACGCTGCTCCAGGCGCCTGCTGGCGGGGGGGGGGGAGGGGAGTAGGCAGGTGTGTATGGCCTGCATAGTGTGTGTGTGTCAGGCTTGTGTGTGGCAGTTGTGCAAGGGGTGTGTGTGTCAGGGTCAAGTGTGGCGTGTGCACGTCCAGCAGTTGTGCAAGGGATGGGTGTACATCAGGTGGGTGTGCGAGAGGGCGTGTCAGGGTTGGGCATGGGGTGTGTGTGCATCAAGCGGTTGTGTGTGGTGGGTGTGTCAGGGGCCTGTACGTGCTCTTGCCCAGCAGTTGCTCTTTGCTAGTAATTTCCTGGCTGGGGTGGGGTGTGAGCCGGTGGGGGCCATCCCTGCAGGGGTCCCCCGCTGGAGGGTCTCCTGGGGGCCCTGGGGAGGGGTGTCCCAGTCCCTGGGCTCCTGGGCCCAGCCCCCTCGTGGAGGTGGGGCGGGGGGCAGGGCAGCGTACTGGGGGCCCAGCTCGTGCCCACAGAGCAGTGCGGCCCCAGGGCGGGATATGGGGCTCCTGCGGTGGCTGGCCCACTAGCCCCCTGCCTGTGGCACGGCCACGTGGCCGAACCATGCCCGGCGACTCTCCACCCATCTGCTCCGCGTCCTCCCAGCCCCACCCTGCCACGACCGCTGGCCTCCGGCTACAGACGGGGAAACTGAGGCCCAGAAAGGGGGGAGGGAGTCACCCCAGGTCACACAGTGAGTCGGGGCAGAGCTGAGGATAGAACCCAGGAGTCCTGACTCCCCCTCCCCCTGTCTAACCGCTAGCCCAGCTCCCTCCCCTCCGAGAGCCGGGAATGGAAGCCAGGAGTCCTGGGCCCAGCCTCTCTCTCATTTCTTGGCGTGAGATTTAACATGCAGCCAAGTCTCTGTCACGTCCGACCTCCTGGGAGCCCTGCCCTATGATGCCCGGTCCGTCTGGCTGTGAGCCTGGGGCACGGGGCGGTGGGGGCCCCGGGGCCTGCGGGGGGGCCGGAGCCGAGCAGCTGAGCTCCCCGGGGTGGAGGCTGCGGCCAGTATCTCAGCTGGTACCTGCCTCGTACAGGTACCACCCCACGCGCATCTTCAAAGGCCCCTGATGGGTGGGGCTGGCCCGGGGGCGCCAGGCTGGGCCGTGTGCCCGGGAGCCCTGCTGCATGGCTGCCCCGGGCACCTGGCTCAGGGAGGGGGGCTGCACCAAGCAGGGCCCAGTGGGAAGGGGCGCCGGGGACCCCAGGCAGCAGGACCCAGGGGCTGGGGAGGGAGGGACGCCGGGTCCCTGCTCCCCTCCTGCCCGACTTGGGGCAACGCCCCAACTTGATGGCCTGGAACAGGGCCAGCCTGGCCAGGTTTTGCCCGCTTACGCACTGCCCCCACCCCCACTGCCTCCAGCAGCCGCTGCCCCCACCCCCCATTGCTCCTCCCCCCAGCACACGCTGCCCCTCCCCCCACTGCCGCTCCCCCAGCACACTGACCCCGCCTCCCACTGTCCCCCCGCAGACGGTGCCCCCAGGGCTGAGCTAGCGGGGGGGGGGCTGCGGGTTGGGAGTGGGGGGCACTGGCAGGGCTGGGGTGTGTGCGCGAAGTTTGCACACTCCCCCGCTGTCTGAGACTCTGACTGGAGTTGACCCCAATGCCCAGGCGGGTCCTTGGGTTTGGCAGCTACCTCTGACTCCCCCCCCCATGTGAGTGTGTGAAACCACTGCCCAGCACCGGCCCCCCCCGCCCAGCACCATCCCCCCCCAGCCCAGCGCCTGCGTGTTATTGTGCATCTGGGTGTCTGACTGCGTGTGCGTGTGTGTGACTGTGTGTCTGTGAACACGTGGGACTCAGGACCCCGTGTCTTCTCCCGTCCCTGGTGCCCCCCCTAGGGCTGGTCCCCGGGGTCCTCCCCCATTCCTGGGTGGGTTGGAGCTCTGGCCATGGGACAGTCTGTGCCAGGAGCCGCCCCCGAGGCCAAGCCTGGGCAGGGCCCTTCGTCTGGGACCCGCTATCTGGGCGCAGTTTGAGCCAACCCCGCGGGGGCCAGGAAACCAGACTGGTTCCAAGGGAGCTGCCCCCACCAACCAGGGCTGAGAGGGTGCGCGCGGGGGGGAAGGGCGGGCACCTGCACATACAGCCCAGATGCCCGTAGGATGGGCTGGCTCCGGCTCTCTGCTCCCCTCCAGCTCTGCCTGCCTGGGCCTGGGGGGCACCAGAGAGGCACTGAACCCCCCACCCCACCTGGGACAGGCAGCCCCCAGCCTCAGGGGCAAAGTGGGGGTGATATTTACCCTGGCCAAGAGCCCTGAGATGGGGGGTCAGGACGTCCATTCCTTGCCCATATCCTTTGCTCCAGTTACCCCAACTCCCCCCCCCCATGCTGCTGTTGCCCGAGAGAGCAGAGGGGGTAGTGGTGTCGGCCCGTCCCCACCCAGGGCAGTGACCCTGCCAGGCCCGGGCGGTCTCGGCGCCAGGGGACGAGCCTGCCCCACGCTGCCCCCTGAGCCAGCTGTTCTCTGCCCCCCGGGCACTGATGTGGGGCTGGGAGCCCAGCTCAGGGTTTCCACCCCCCCTCCCCTGGGCTGCATCAGGGGCCAGGCTTGGGAACATTCAGCTCCCACCCACGCTGCCCGGCTCGGCGCCCTCCCCTCCGCTCCCCCCACCCTGCGGTGTCCATCTGTTCTCATGGGGTCCCCGGCAGGACGGGGGCTGGCCAGGGAACTGAGCCAGCGAGCTGGGAAGGAAACGGCCCCTTCTCTGCACGCGAGCGAGCGCCCGCTGGGGTGTGCGGCCTGCCAGCCCCGTGGGCTCCACGCTGGCTACGGATCCTCCTGGGGGCACCTGGCTGGGCCCCACGGGCTGACATGGCTCCCCCCACCCAGCTCTGCCGGTGCCCCTTGCTCCCGACCCACAGCCCCCTGCCAGCCCAGCCCTGGGCTCCCCCCCCAAGCTCTGCCGGTGCCCCTCGCTCCCGACCCGCAGCCCCCTGCCAGCCCAGCTCTGGGCTCCCCCCCCCCCCCCAGCTCTGCCGGTGCCCCTCGCTCCCGACCCGCAGCCCCTGCCAGCCCAGCTCTGGGCTCCCCCCCCCCCCCCAGCTCTGCCGGTGCCCCTCGCTCCCGACCCGCAGCCCCTGCCAGCCCAGCCCTGGGCTCCCCCCACCCACCTCTGCCGGTGCCCCTCGCTACCGACCCACAGCCCCCTGCCAGCCCAGCCCTGGGCTCCCCCCACCCACCTCTGCCGGTGCCCCTCGCTCCCGACCCGCAGCCCCTGCCAGCCCAGCCCTGGGCTCCCCCCACCCACCTCTGCCGGTGCCCCTCGCTCCCGACCCACAGCCCCCTGCCAGCCCAGCCCTGGGCTCTGCCCCCCGACCCAGCTATGCCGGTGCCCCTCGCTCCCGACCCGCAGCCCCAGTCAGAGGTGAGGATGGGGCCAGGTTCCCTCCAGCATGGAGAGTCTGTGCCCCGGGGTGGGGGCAGGGGGGGCTGGAGCTCCCCACCCCCTCAGGCCAAGAGCAGCCTCCTCGGGCAGGAAGTGAAACAGCTTCTCCTGGAAACCTCCCATCACACCTCCCCTCCCCCAGCTCCTGGCATGACGGGGCAGGGGCAGCCCCACTGGGCAGGGGCAGCCCCATAGAAGCTGCGGGGGGGGGGGGGGGGAAGGGAGTCCGTCTAAGGAAAGCAAAAGTCCTGCAAGGTGGGGAACAGGGAGGTGAAGCTGGAGCCTAGAGGGGCCCCCAGCCCAGCTCTGCTGGTGTCCCTCACTCCCGACCCACAGCCCCTGCCAGCCCAGCCCTGGGCTCCCCCCACCCAGCTCTGCCAGTGCCCCTCACTCCCAACCCGCAGCCCCTGCCAGCCCAGCCCTGGGCTCCCCCCACCCAGCTCTGCCAGTGCCCCTCACTCCCAACCCGCAGCCCCTGCCAGCCCAGCCCTGGGCTCCCCCCACCCAGCTCTGCCCGTGCCCCTCACTCCCCACCCGCAGCCCCCTGCCATCCAGCCCTGGGCTCCCCCCATCAGCGCCCTGGTGACTGTCAGTGCCAGGGGCAGGCCAGGCTCGGGGGAGGAGCGTGTGGCGGCGAGGGGGCATGTGCCCAAGGTGCTAACCCCGTCCCCGGCTGTCTCCCCGCCCCGCGCTCCTGGCACCCTGGTGGAGATGGCGTCACGGCTGCAGCGAGGGGCTGCCAGCTCCCTGCCCCCGCCTTGATGGGCCCCGGGGAGTTTCCAGGCCTCGTTCCGCCCTCCTTGTCCCCAAGGGCCCCGCAAGGGCCCGGCTCCTCCGGCCGCCCGCGGATCTCGCTTGCGGAGGGTCTGACTCAGAACAGAACAGGCCATGCCAGCCCTTGCCCCTGCCCAGGGAGACTTGGGCAGCAGGCCCTGCCCCCCCCCCCACACTCCCGGCCACCAGGGCGAGCGGCCCCGCGCCCCGGAGACCCTACAATAACAAACCAGGGCGAGCATCTGATGGGATGCGGGGGATCCGCCTCCAGCCTCCTCCAGGTTATTATAATTGTGTGTTTGCGTGTGCGGTGAATGGGGGGGTGGGGGGTGTCATGCGGGTGTGTTAGTGTCACACGTGCCCGTGCACTGGAAGGGGGTTCAGGGCGCCCTGCATCTGTCTGCAGCGGGGGGGGGGGGGGGGGTTAACCCTTGCAGGCCTGGCTCTCTCTGTCCAGCTGGTATTTCTGGTCCTGCCCCAGGTGTGGGCGCTCTCTGGTTGCCCAGGGCACCTGGAGGGGGACTTCCCGGGGCTGCCGGGAGCCAAACCCCTTTCGCCTGTCCAGGGCCCCTCCAGCCGTGGCGGGGGGCTGCAGGACAGGGCTGCCCCTCCTCCCAGCCCCCGGCGAGGGTTTTCAGGGCTGGCGGGGACACACACACACACCCCACCAGATGCTCCCCTGGGATCCCACACACACACACACCCCACCAGCTGCTCCCCTGGGATCCCACACACACACACACCCCACCAGCTGCTCCCCTGGGATCCCACACACACACACACACACACACACACACACCCCACCAGCAGCTCCCCTGGGATCCCCCACACACACACCCCACCAGCTGCTCCCCTGGGATCCCTCCCCCCCCACGACACCCCTGTGGGGCCAGGCGTTCCCCGCGACCTCTCTTCCCACAGCAGGGCAGCGCTGAGTCCACAACCCCACCCGGGTGGGGGCCGAGTGCCTGGGCCGATTTCCGCCCCCCTCCCCATGGGGGGCTGCTCGGCCTCGGTGCAGGGCCCAGGGCTCGGCCTGGGGCGTTTTCACACCTGTTGCTGCAGCGCCCGGCTGAGGCTGGGGCCGGATGTGCAAGGGGAGCTCCACCCGACCTGCCTGGCCACGGGGAGGGTGGCTAGTGGTGAGTCTCCCCAGAACCTGCCCTGGGGCTCCACAAGGCCGTGTGGGGCTGGAGCCGCTGGGCCAGGCAGGTGATGGACGGGGGGATTCGGGCTTGCCTGAGTTTCTCTCCCCGTCCCTGACCGGCTCCCATCTCTCCTGCTGCAGAGCTGGCTTTCAAGGGGGACGGGGACCCACAGGAGACTGAGCTGAGCCAGGGCCCCAGCCCCACGGCCGCCCTCCTGCCGGCGCCCGGAGACCAAGGTGGGGCTGCGGCCGAAATGCAGCAGAGACGCAGCCACCCGGACCCCAACCACGGTAAGTCCTAGCAGCGAACTCCACCTTCAGCACCAGCCTGGCCCCCTCCAGGGGGTGTCCCAGCCCGGGGCTCCCCCCACCCAGCCCTGCGGGTGCCCCTCGCTCCCGACCCGCAGCCCCTGCTAGCCCAGCCCGGGGCTCCCCCCACCCAGCCCTGCCGGTGCCCCTCGCTCCCCACCCGCAGCCCCCTGCCAGCCCAGCCCTGGGATCCCCCCACCCAGCCCTGCCCGTGCCCCTCACTCCCGACCCGCAGCCCCTGCTAGCCCAGCCCTGGGCTCCCAGCCCCCCATCCAGCTCTGCCGGTGCCCCTCACTCCCGACCCACAGCCCCTGCCCGCCCAGCCCTGGCTGGTGCTGTGGCTGGCGACGCTGCTCTCTCTCCCCAGGTCAGACTCCGGAGCCCCCCGGAGCGCCGGCGCCGTGGCCGGGTGCCCCGTCCTGCGAGTGCGGATCTCGCGCCTTCGTCTGCCTGAGCCCACGCGCCCGGCTCCAGCCCCAAGGGGCCCTGGGCAGCCCGGCCCAGCTCAGCCGGCCCCCAGCGCCCCCCACCCCCAGCCAGGTACGGCACAGCAGGGGGCAGGGGGAGCCCCGGGGGCTGGGCATCGCCGGCCGCAGGGGCTCGGTCACCGGGAAGGTGGGGGGAGGCTGAGCCCCGAGGGGAGCTGGGGGCCGAGGGAGCCAAGGGGAAGCTGGGGCGGGGGCAGTGGGGGCGGGCGGAGAGAGCTGGGGGGCTCTGTCCAGCCCCTAACGAGGGGGGTTTGTCTCGGGGCAGGCGGAGACACGTCGGTTCGGGTGCCTGGCTTGCGGGAAGGGCTTCAAATACAAACACCACCTGAAGGAGCATGAGCGCATCCACAGCGGTGAGACCCCCCCGCCCCCCTCTGTCCCCCCCCACTGTGCCCCCCCACTGTCAGCGCATCCACAGCGGTGAGACCCCCCTGCCCCCCTCTGTCCCCCCCCCACTGTGCCCCCCACTGTCAGCACATCCACAGCGGTAAGACCCCCCCGCCCCCCTCTGTACCCCCCCACTGTACCCCCCCACTGTCAGCGTATCCACAGCGGTGAGACCCCCCCGTCCCCCTCTGTCCCCCCCCGAGTCAGCGCATCCACAGTGTGGAGGGCCCCCCAGCCTCCTATGCAGCCCATACCCCCATGTCCCAGCGTTCAGAGTGAGAGCGGGGGGCTGGGATAGTGGCGGGGGGGACAGGCCCTGCGTCTGCACGTCTCCTTTTCTCACCTCCTGTGGCTCTCAGAGCTCGTGTTACTCCCCCCCCCGGCCCGTGTCTGTCCGTCTGTCCCACCCCCAGCACTGACCCCTGTCTCCGTCCCCCCAGGCGAGAAGCCCTACGAATGTGCCACCTGCCAGAAGCGCTTCTCCCATTCGGGCTCCTACAGCTCGCACCTCAGCGCCCGCCGCTGCCTGCTGCCCGCCCCCGACTCCCCGGCCCCATGGGAGAGCCGCCCATGTGCTGCCAGGCCCCGGGGGGGCCACGCTGGGGGCTGTGGGGCCTACGGCCCGGACCTCAGCTCCCTGCACGGCCCCGGCCCGGCCCGGCCCCTTCCGGGCCCCCCTGACCCGGGAATGGAGGGACCCAGGGACACCAATGTGCCAGGGCCTGGCCCTGACCGGGCTCCCCCCGAGACCCCCACCATGGAGCAGCCCTTGGACCTGTCGCTTCCCAAGCCAGGCAAGGAGCCCAAGCCCAGCCCGGTGCCCTCGGAGGAGCCCCCGACCCGGCGGCCCTATGAGCCCCTCTACATGCCCACCTCCCTCTTCCCAGCCTTCCTGCCCAGCACCCTCAGCCATCTCCTCCCGCACGGGGCCCCTCGGCTGCACGGGAACCCGGAGCTGCCGGCCCCCCAGTTCCTGCCTTTTCTGCTCTACCCGTATGGGGCGGAGGCGGGGCCAGCACTGGCCACGGGCCACTGGGAGCAACACGGGCCTCTGGTGAGAAACTGCCCTGGGAAAGCGGGGCTGCGGGTCGGGAGTGAGGGGCACCGGCAGAGCTGGGGGGTCGGGAGGGAGCCCAGGGCTGGGGGCTGGCAGGGGCTGTGGGTCGGGAGTGAGGGGCACCAGCAGAGCTGGGGAGGCGGGGGGGAGTCCGGGGCTGGGGGCTGGCAGGGGCTGTGGGTCGGGAATGAGGGGCACCGGCAGAGCTGGGGGGTGTTGCTGGCAGAGGCCCCCCCTTTCCCTGGTTTGGCCCTTGCCGGCCGTGGGGGGCTGCGGAGCTCCCAGCCTCGGCCCCACTGACGGCCCCGTTCGCCCCCCCAGGGAGCCGGCGGGGCTGGGTGGCGCCCCCTGCAGGCGGGCGGGGAGCCGGGGGGCAGCCGGAGGCGGCTGCGGAGGACCCCCGAAGGGCTGTATCTGTGCGAGCTCTGCCCCAAAACCTTCCGGAAGAGCAGCTCCCTCCTGCGGCACCAGTACGAGCACACGGGTGAGCTGGGGGGTCGCCTGGGGTTGAGGAGACGGTGGGGGGGGGAGCCCAGCGGGGGAGGCCGGGGGTTGAGGAGACGTGGGGGGAGCCCAGCGGGGAGGCTGGGGTTGGGGAGATGGGGGAAGCCCTGTCGGGGGGGGTTGAGGAGACGGGGAGGGGGGAGCCCAGCGGGGGGAGGCCGGGGTTGAGGAGATGGGGGAAGCCCTGTGGGGGGGGGGGGGGGTTGGGGGGGAGCCCAGCGGGGGAGGACGGGGGGGAGCCCGGGGGTTCCCCGCACTGACGTGCCCGTCCCCACAGGGAGGCGCCCGCACCGCTGCCCGCTCTGCCCCAAGGCCTTCAAGCACAAGCACCACCTGGGGGAACACGCCCGGCTGCACTCCGGGGAGCGCCCCTTCCAGTGCGCCCGCTGCGCCCGCCGCTTCTCCCACTCCGGCTCCTACTCGCAGCACCTCAACCACCGGCAGGGCTGCTGCCGGGCCTGGGGCGCCCCCAGCCCCCGCGGGGAGACCCCCGGCCCCGCCCCCCGCCAGGAGACCCCCGCCCCCCGCGGGGAGACCCCCGTGCCCAGCCACGCCCCCCAGGGGGAGACCCCCGGCCCCGCCCCCTGTGGGCAGACCCCCGGCCCCGCCCCCCGCGGGGAGACCCCCGTGCCCAGCCACGCCCCCGAGGGGGAGACCCCCGCCCCACACGGGAAGATCCTGGTCCCCGCCCCCCAAGGGGGAGACCCCAAGCCCCTGTCGCCAGGGTGACACCCTCCCCTCCCCCCACAGGAAGACCCCAGCCCTCGCCCCCCACCGGGAGACCCTCACCCCTACCCCCTGTCACCAGGGCAACACCCCGGCCCCCATCCCCCACAGCAGACCCCTGGTACTGCCCACGGTCTCCAGGGCGACACCCCGGCCACCAGCGGGCGACCCTCACCCCCACCCCTGTCCCCTGCAGGGAGACCCTGCCCCCCCACCCCTGCCCACTGCGGGCACCAGAACCTCAGGGAGACCCCAACCCCCACTGGCCCCAGGACTCGGCCCCGGGGAAATGCTGCTCCCCACCCCCTGCGACTCCCCCGTGCGTCTGGAGGGGGGTCGGGCCACGGGCCAGGGCTCAGGGCCCCATCAGCGCCAGGTGCCCTCAGGCCCGGCCCCCCAGCACCGGGCTGGGCAGCTGGCAGGCACGTCCTGGGGCTAGTTGCAGCTCCCTGCCCCTCTGGGCGGGCACCACGGGCACCCTGCCCCAGAGCCCGACGTTGATGCTGCTCAGCAGAGCCTGAGTGGCAAAGCTTTCCTGCCCTCCCGGTGCCATCGCATCCAGGCACCCGTGCCAGTCCTGCCGCCCCCCACCCCACCCCACCCCCGCCCTGTTCCCGGGGCACCCAGGGAGTTTCGCTCTGCGGCCCACGAAGGAGCCCACCAGGATGTGTGTGTGTGTGCGTGGGGGGCGGTCGGGGGGGTTGTTCTGATTGTAAACTGGTGAGAGAAATCAATAAATAAATAACCACCCCCCCTCGGCATGGCTGGGTCCCGTGCCTGCAAGACAGTGGGGTGGGGGGCAATGGGGTTGGTGCCCCCAAGGGCCTCCTGGCTTCTATCCTCAGGGAGGGCAGTGGGGGGGCCAATGGGTTAGAGGGGAAGCAATTGGGGGAGGGACTAGCAGCCTAACTGACCCCTCCGCCCGGCCCCTTGGGACCCCCCACCTCCAGATCACAGTAACTGGGGTGACCCCCTGTCATGGAGTCCACGGGCAATGCTCGGGAACTGCTCCCCATGAAGCCAGGCAGGACTCTGGGGAGTCTCCTCTCTGGGAGCAGCCTGTCTGCAGGACACACAGCTCACCCGGCTCCACCTTCCTGGGTCTGACCTCGGAGCATTCAGCGTCCTCTGCCCCTCCATGCGCTTCCCACAGCGAGTCCGCCCAGGCAGGGTCCTGGGGGGGCCAGAGGATCCTGCCCCCCAACTCCGCAGTCAGACGGGACTCTCAGCCAGTCAGTAAAACAGAAGGTTTATTAGATGACAGGAACATGGTCTAAACCAGATCTTGCAGGTGCAGAGAACAGGACCACTCAGCTGGGTCCATTCTGGGGGGGCAGTGAGCCAGACAACCCCGTCTGCCCTTCACTCCATGTCCCAGCCAGCCCCAAACTGAAATTCTCTCCAGCCCCCCCTCCTCTGGGCTTTGTCCCTGTCCCGGGCCAGGTCGTCACCGGATTCCTTTGTTCTCCAACCCTTCAGCTCTCACCTTGCAGGGGGGAAGGGCCAGGCCATCAGTGGCCAGGAAACAGGGTGTCGGCCATCCTCTGTGTCCAGACCCCTGCACACACTTGCCCTCTAGGGCTCTGCAATGATCATACACCCTTATCCCACCCCCTAGAGACTTGAGAACTGCCTAGGGGAAACTGAGGCACCCCCACACTATTCAGAAGAAACATTAAGAACAGTCCCACTTCGTCTCACCCCCCTCCCCCGCAGCAAATCACAGCACAGAGACCGGGGGGCTCCCTGGGCTGATGGCCATTTACTGCCCGGCCCCAGGCTCGTGAGTCCAGACAGACGGTGCCCTGGGCACGCACAGACCCGGCAGGGCAGGGGCTCCGATCCGGCCCCAGGGCGGGGCACAGGCTGGCTCAGGGGGGTGGGGAATGGGGCACGGGGCCGCCGGCTCCCATGCAGGGTCTCCATGGTCCGACGCCCGGGGGTGAGACAGGGCCATTGTCCTTGGCTGCGCTGAGCCCAGTCTGGGCCAGGCGGCAGCCCTGATCCTGGGCAGGGGTTTGGGGCCCAGGCCCCAGGCCTGACCAGGGGCTCAGTTGGCGCCGGGGGCCGGGAAGATGTGCTGGAACTCGGAGAGCAGCAGCTCCACGGCCTGGTTCTGGTGGACCATGTCCACGGCCATGCTGGCCAGCTCCTTCTCGGGCCGCAGCAGCGTGGGGCCGAAGACGATGCCGATGTTCTGCCGGGTCATGCGGTTCACGTCGGCGTACTCCATCACCCTGGGGGGTGGCAGAGAGGGGCCTCAATCCCGCCCCGCAGCCCCCCGTGTCTGCCAGGGCCCCGCAATCCTGCCCTGCAGCCCCCCACGGCCACTGGGGCCCTCCAATCCCTCCCCGCAGCCCCCTGTGTCTGCCAGGCCCCTCAATCCCGACCCACGGCCACCGGGGCCCCTCAATCCTGACCCCCAGCCCCCCATGGCCACTGGGGCCCTCCAATCCTGACACGCAGCCCCCCGTGTCTGCCAGGGCCCCCCAATCCCAACCCACAGCCCCTGGGTCCTTCCAATCCCGACCCGCAGCCCCCCATGTCCGCCGGGCCCCTCAATCTGGACCCACGGCCACCGGGGCCCCTCAATCCCAACCCACAGCCCTCCACGGCCACTGTGGCCCCCCAATCCCGACCTGGGGCCCCCAATCCCTATCCACAGCCTCCATGGCCGGGGAGGCCCCTCAGTCCTGACCCACGGCCCCCCTCCGGCCACTGGGGCCCCTCAATCCTGAACCCACTGCACCCTACCAGCCACTGGTACCCCCCAATCCCCACCCGCAGTCCCCCATGTTTGCTGGGGCCCCTCAATCCTGACCCACTGCCCCCCACATCTGCTGGAACCCCCCAATCCTGACCCGCTGCCCCCCATGCCTGCCAGGGCCCCCCCATCCCGACCCTCTGCCCCTCATGTCCACCGGTTTCCTTCAACCCCGACCCGCTTCCCTCCACGGCTGCCGGGGCCCCTCAATCCCAACCTGCAGGCCCTGGCTCTGCTCCCCACCCTGGGGATATTTGACTCCCCCGGATTTCCCAGCCCCCCATTTACTTGCGGAGGTGGGCCAGGATGTAGCGCAGGGTGGCGTAATTAGGTGGGGGCAGGCTCTGGACCAGTTCGGCCAGGCGCTGCACCCGCTCGGCGCCGGCCGGGAGCTCTGTGGGGAGAAGCGACGTGGCTCTGCAGCTGGACGAGATGGGGGCACCAGGGCTGCCCCCCCCGGAGTCTGTGGGCACTGGCTGCGCGGGGAGGGGGAGCTGCCAGTGACTCAGGTAGCCTGGGCCCCTGAGGTTGGGGGGCCCACAACGGGGGGTGGAGCCACTCAGGGCATCAGCCAGCCCCGCCTGGGATTGGGGCATGGGGCACATGGGAGACCCCATGGTGAGGGGTGCTGGGTACAGGAGTGGCTCCGCAGGGGGAGTGTCTGGGCACAGGGGAAGTCCCACGGGGGGAGGGACTGAGCACAGAGGAAACCCAGCGACGAGGGGCTGGGCACAGGGGAAACCCCGTGGGGGGAGGGGCTGGGCACAGGGGAAACCCCGTGGGGGGAGGGGCTGGGCACAGGGGAAGCCCCGCGAGGAGGGGCTGGGCACAGGGGCGGCCCTGTGGGGGATGGCTGGGGGGGCGGGTGGCAGGTCCTTACTGACGGCAGCCACGAAGGCGTCGAAGAGGGCGAAGGGCACCAGGGGCTCGGGCAGCTCGCGGAAGAAGAGCTTGAGGGCGCCGGTCACCACATGGACGTCGTCCCACTCGGGGTCCGCCAGGCTCAGCCGCTCCTCTGGGGGACACGGGCAGGTCAGCCCTGGGGGGGTGCAGCACGGGGGGGCACCACGAGGGGCGCAGGGCCGGGCCCGGCTGAGCTGGAGAGACCGAGCCAGCCCCATGGGTAGCACGCGCCCAGAGTGTGGAATATGGGGACCACTGCACCCCCCCACCCACTGCACCCCTCAGTCATGGACACCCCCAGGTCCCCCTCACACACTGTGCCCCCCCCCGGCCACGGGCATCCCCATGTCGAAAGCCCCCGCGCCCCCTGAGCACAGCGTGACCTGCTGGCGATGCCAGGCACCCCACAGGGGGAGGGGACGCTTGCATGGTGCCCACCTGGCCTGGCTCTACCTTGGCACGGCTGCTCCGGGAAGACGTAGCGCCCGTCAGAGGTCACTGCCCGCTCTGCAAAAGAACAGGCCCATCACGACCCCGCCCTGGCTGGCAGCCCCACGGGGCCGGGGTTATGGGGAGGTGGGGCCACTGCAGCCCCAGGGCAAAGGCCAAGGGCCACGGTGAGGGGCGGCCACTCCCCTGCAGGGAGCAGCTTCTAGGGCAGCTGCTCCCCCCCACCCCGCCCCCCGGCCCTGGGCCCAGACGCTCACCCCGGTCGACAGCAAAACGCAGCTTCTGGATCACGGCCAGGTTCCCACTCACCCGGTAGATCCCGTCCGCATCAAGGCCTGCTGGGGCCAGGGAGGGAGGGGTGAGACCCTGCTCGGGGCAGTTATGACCCCCGCCACCCCCACGGAACCCCGTGTTCCCCCCGCCTGCCCTCCGCCCCTGCTCACAGCTCTGGGTGCCCCCCGCCCACCCCTCAGACCCTGTTCAGGGCTCCATGTGGCCCCCCACGTGCCCCTGCTCAGAGCTCCGTATGCCCCCTGGCCCCCGCCCCGCTCAGAGCTCCCTCCAGGTACTCCTCACCCAGCCCCCAAATGCTGTTTGGAGCCCCATGTGTCCCCCGCCCCCCCCATCTCGCTCAGAGCTCCGTGTGCCCCCCCGCCTACAACCCCGTTTGGAGCGGGCGTGCCTACCCCAGGCCCTGCTCGGAACCCCGTGTGCCCCCCCACCTGCCCCAGGCCCCGCTTGGAGGTCTCATGGGGGAGCATGCCTGCCCCCTGTCCGAGGTCTCTTCCCCCTCCCCAGGTGCTGGTGGCGCTGGCTGGGCACTGGGACACCCCACATGGGAGGCCCATGCAGAAAGACACCCCCAAATGGCAGGTGGGGCTCTGCCCCAGGGAGGGAGGGGCTCCACGCTGGGGGGGGCCTGGCATGCCGGGCACCTGCCCGCGGGGCTCCTACCTTTCTTCTCCACAGCCTCAACGCAGAGCCGGACAAAGCGGGGCACTGTGTCGTTCTCCCGCTGGCACAGGGCGTCCAGCCGGCAGCCGAAGACCTGGTCTGGAGAGAGGACAGAGGTGGGCACCAGGCTGGATCAAGGGACCACAGGGGGGCAGAAACAGCCCGGGGGGGGCCTGCTCTCACCTCAAGGGCTGCCCAGCCCGTCCCTTTGCCCCACCAGGGCTGTGGGCAGAGCTGCAATCCCAGCAGCTGGCCACTGGGGGTGCTGGGGGCACCAAGTTTGGGGGGGGGGTGAAAAGGGGAGGCGGGGGGGGCTGAGAACAGGGTCCAGCGGGGGAGGGAGGCCGGGCTGAGGGGGGGGAGGGGCAGTTTTTACAAATATGCAGATTGCCTTATTAAATAATTTGCATCTAATGTCTCCTAAGGCCATGCAATCCTGTATCAGCAGGAGTGGTACAGAGCATACGGGGTCCCCACCTTGATTGAGCCCCTTCTTCTGCGACTTCTGCCGTGGTGGGAGAGCAGGGGGTAGGTTACAGAGGGGCTGGGGGAGATGAGGAGCAGGGGGTGGGGGTGTTGTGGGGGTGCAGGGGATGGGGTGGAGGTATGGAGCAGGGGGTGGGGAAGGGGTACCGGGGATGGAGTGTGGGGAGTTGTGACAAAGTGGGACTGTTCTTAATGATTCCTCTGAATACCGTAGGGGTGCCTCAGTTTCCCCCATGCATTTCTTAAGTCTCTAGGTGGTGGGATAAGGGGGTGTGATTGTTGCAGAGCAAAGGGCCAGGGTCCATAAACGGGGACACTCTGTCTCCTGGCAGCTGATGGCCTGGGCCCTTCCCCCCTGCAAGGTGAGAGCTGAAGGGTTGGAGAACAAAGGAATCCGGTGACCTCCTGGCCCGGGAAAGGGACAAAGCCGGGGGGGGGGGGGGGGTAGGGAGAGAGCTGGAGGGAGTTTCAGTTTGGGGGCTGGCTGGGACATGGAGTGAAGGGCAGACGTGATGGTCTGGCTCACTGGCCCCCAAAATGGACCCGGCTGAGGGGTCCGGTTCTCTGCACCTACAAGCTCCATTTTAGACCATGTTCCTGCCGTCTAATAAACCTTCTGTTTTACTGGCTGGCTGAGAGTCCTGTCTGACTGCGGAGCTGGGGGGCAGGACCCTCTGCCCCCCCCCCCCGGGACACCGCCTGGGCGGACTCGCTATGGGAAGTGCAGGGAAGAGCAGAGGATGCTGAATGCTCCGAGGTCAGACCCAGGAAGGTGGAAGCTGCGTGAGCTGTGTGTCCTGCAGACAGGCTGCTCCCAGAGAGGAGACTCCCCAGAGTCCTGCCTGGCTTTGTGGGGAGCAGTATCAGAGCATCGCCCGGGGACTCCGTGACAGGGGTGCAGGGAATGGGGTACAGGGAGATGGGGAGCAGGGAATGGGGGGGCAGGGGGTGCAATGGGGGAGGGGGTCTCCACCTTGGATGATCCCCTTCTCCTGCAGGCACTGCAGCGGTGGGGCAGGGGGTGCAGGGGGAATGGGGGACAGGGAGCAGGGGGGATAGTAGGCAGGTGGATGGAGGAGATGGGGTGGAGGTATGGAGCAGGGGAAGGGGTACAGGGGAGGGGGTGCAGGGAATTATGGGGTGATGGGATACAGGGGGGTGGGGGGCAGGGGGTCCCCACCTCGGATGAGCCCCTTCTCCTGCAGGATCTGCAGTGGTGGGGCAGGGGGTGCAGGGGGAATGGGGTAGAGGGGGGTGGGGGGCAGGGGGTCCCCACCTCGGATGAGCCCCTTTTCCTGCAGGCTCTGCAGCGGGGGCCGTTTGACGATGAAGCGCCGGAGTTTGCTCTTGACCCGCTTCCTCTCGGTGCTGTCCGGGCGGCGGGTGGAGCCTGGAGGGGGGCAGAGGGGGGTGAAGCAGCCAACAAGCCCCCCAGGCCCGTCAACCCTCCCCCAACCCCAAGGCCAGCCCCCTCCCCCCCTGCGGTGGGCACCTACCGGAGGAT
The DNA here is from genome assembly GCF_015237465.2 of Chelonia mydas. Taxonomy (NCBI): domain Eukaryota; kingdom Metazoa; phylum Chordata; order Testudines; family Cheloniidae; genus Chelonia; species Chelonia mydas. Next base: position 3,617,254 of record NC_051260.2, read on the forward strand.
TTCCAGCTGTCCTTTGGCCTCAGCCCCTCGTCCTCCTCGTCCCCGCTCAGCTCCCCCAGCTCGGAGCTGCCGGCCCGGCGCAGCACGTAGCCCGGCTCGTCCAGGGGGTTCTCCCGGTCCTGGGGCGCAGGGGGATGCGTCAGGCAGGGGAACAGCCAACGGGGGAGGGGGGGTTGCAATGTGACGGGGGATGGGAAACACTCCCAGCCACGCAAGGGGATGGAGGGGGAGGGGCAGCGTGCTCGGCATTCCCCACATTCGGGGCAACCCAGGGCTGGGACAGCAGGTCGGGCCAGAGGGGCAGAGCCCAGGGCTGGGCTGGCAGGGGCTGCGGGTTGGGAGTGAGGGGCACTGGCAGAGCTGGGGGGGCAGAGCCCAGGGGCTGCGGGTCGGGAATGAGGGGCACCGGCAGAGCTGGGCCGGGGGAGCCCTGGGCTGGGCTGGCAGGGGCTGCGGGTCGGGAATGAGGGGCACCGGCAGAGCTGGGTGGGGGGAGCCCCGGGCTGGGCTGGCAGAGGCTGTGGGTCGGGAGTGAGGGGCTCCGGCAGAGCTGGGGGGGCAGAGCCCTGGGCTGGGGTAGCAGGGGCTGCGGGTCGGGAGTGAGGGGCACTGGCAGAGCAGGGGGGAGGTCAGCGGGGGGCAACTCCTTTATCCCCTCCTGTCCCCAGGTTTCCCATGGGTGGGGGCCCCCAATACCCAGGCCTGGGCCGCGTTAACCCTTTGCCCACTGGCACTCACCAGCCTACGGATGACGCTCTTGATAGTCTGGTGCCACTCCTGGATCTCGGCCTCGCTGTCCGACTGCAGCAGGAACTCGTTGCCAGTCACTGTGCGGAGCTGCCAGGGGGACACGGGCAGGTCAGGGGGCCGGGCAGGGGCAGGCTCCCCCCCCGCAAGGCCCCCTGTGGGGAGAGGGGGCTGGTCTAGAGGCAGGTCAGGGGCCAGGCAGGGACGCCCAGACTCTGCAGGGCTTGGGGGAGGCATCTGGCGCCTGGGGGGACAAGAAGCCACCCCCCCATGGGCCGTTGAGGAGAGCATCTCCCAGGCTGCTCTGGGGACAGGGACCGTGGGGTGCAGGGGTCCAGGAGCCCCGGAGCTCAGCGGTGGGGCCAGGGTGGGACACTGGGTGCCGGGGGAGGTTCTGGGTTCCTGGGGGGGAGTGTTGCTGGGTCCCTGGGGGGGTTGCTGGGTCCCTGGGGGGGCACTGCAGGGTACCAGGGGAGGTACTGGGTCCCTGGGGGGTGTGTGGCTGGGAGCCGGGAGGGTTCTGGATCCCTGGAGGGGTTCTGGGTCCCTGGGGGGGTGTTGCTGGGAGCTGGGGGGGTTCTGGGTCCCTGGGGGGGCATTGCAGGGTGCCAGGGAAGGTTCTGGTCCCTGGGGGGGACACTGAAGGGTGCCAGGGAAGGTTCTGGGTCCCTGGGGGGGTGTTGCTGGGAGCTGGGGGGGTTCTGGGTCCCTGGGAGGGCATTGCAGGGTGCCAGGGAAGGTTCTGGGTCCCTGGGGGGGACACTGAAGGGTGCCAGGGAAGGTTCTGGGTCCCTGGGGGTGTTGCTGGGAGCCGGGGGGGTTCTGGGCCCTGGGGGGGCGTGAGCCGGGGCTCCCCCCACACTCACGTGGATGACGTTCTTCTTGCTGGACATGTCGCGTGCCCGCTCCAGCACCGCGCCCCGCAGGTCCACGCTGCTCTCAGGCCTGCTGCTGGCGGGTCTCTGGGGGGGCGAGGGGAGGGGGCGTCAGGGCCGCACCCACGGGCATCGCTCAGCCATGGGGCTGCTGGGGGGGGCCTGGGCCCTGAGTACCCCCTGGGCTGCAGCGTGGGCTGGCACAGGCGGGGTCTGGGGGGCAGCGCGGCCCCTCCCCAGGCAGCTCCCATCTCCTGGGGTCTGGGACAGGTGTGACCCCCCCCTCCCCTGCCCCCCCGCCCCCGCTCACCCCCCCAGCCCCCCACTCACCCAGCTGGTGGGGGCCGGGCCCTTGAGATCCTTGTAGAAGACGAGGCTGTTCCCAGCCAGCACCACCCAGGAGATGCCCCAGCTCTTCCTGCCAGAGAGAGGAGTCTGAGCCCAGCTGGGACAGCCCCCAAGAGCCCCCCGCCCCTTGCTGCCCTGGAACTTCCCCCCCCGGGAGCCCCAGCTGCCCCCCGCCATGCCCTGAGCTCCCCCCTCCTTGGGCCCCGAGCTTCAGCTGAGAAAGGCCCCTTTGTCCCTTCATGCCCAGGACTCCCTTGTCCAAACCCCTGGGCTATGAGAGGCCGAGCGGCTCCCCGCGCCCCGCCGGAGAGGGGGAGCCACGGCGAGGCCCCCGCCACAGGGACTCCCCGCTCCTGTCTCCCCCCGCCACCTCCCCCCACCACAGGGACTCCCCTTTCTGCCCCCCCAGGACGCCTCCCCCCACCACAGGGACCCCACCTCCTGTCTCCCCCCCGGCGCCTCTCCTCGCCACAAGGATTCCCCCTCCTGCCCCCCCAGGATGCCTCCCCCCACCACAGGGACCCCCCTTCCTGCCACCCAGGATGCCTCCCCCCGCCACAGGGACCCCCCTTCCTGTCTCCCCCAGGACGCCTCCCCCCACCACAGGGACCCCCCCCCGCCCCTTAGGATGCCTCCTCCCGCCACAGGGACTCCCCCTCCTGCCCCCCCAGAACGCCTCCTCCTGCCACAGGGACCCCCCTCCTGCCCCCCCAGGACGCCTCCCCCTGCCACAGGGACCCCCCTCCTGCCCCCCCAGGACATCTCCCCCCCACCACAGGGACCCCCCCTCCTGTCTCCCCCAGGATGTCTCCCCCCACCACAGGGATCCCCCCTCCTGCCCCCCCAGGATGCCTGACACCTGCTGCAGGGACCTCCCCCACCACCACCACGTACCTGAGTTTCCGGCCCCCCTCTGCAATCTTGGTTTTGTTCAGCTGCCCAGCCTTCTCCACCTCCTGCCGTGGGGAGAGTTGTCAGCCCCCCGACCCCTCACAGCCCCTGCCCCCCACAGCCCCTGACCCCCACTCCCTCCCTCTCCTCCACAGCCCCCTGCTCAACCCCACTCCTCACCCCCCACAGCCCTGCCCCCCACTCCCTCCCCCCGACCTGCCCAGGCCAGTGCCCCCTGGCCTGAACCACACGGCGGGGGCCCCAGGCTGCAGCCAGCTCTTGGGAATCAAATCCGTTTGGGGGTGACCAAGAGGATGGGGGGCAGGGCCCATTCACACACACCCCGGCCTTGGGAGCTGCTGGCTGCTGGGAATTTCCTGTGCAGTCAGCACATGGGGGGCCCAGGGGAGCAGGAGTGGGCTGGGGATTAACTCACATGGGGTAAGTCAGAGGGGTGAGGGGGGCAGCCCCCGGGGGAAGTGGTGGGGGGACCGGTCCCCACCCAGTCTTCAAAGCTGGGCTGGGAGCGATTCCTGCGGTGAGACACCTGCAGAAAGAGTGAGAGAGCAGGGGAGATGGGTCACTGCCTCCCAACTCCCTGCCCCCCCACCCGGCCCCCCAACACCCTGCCCCCACCTGGCCCCCAACAACCGGCCCCCCAACTCCCTGCCCCCCCACCCGGCCCCCCAATACCCTGGCCCCCAACAACCAGCCCTCCACACCCTGCCTCCCTACCCTTCCCCCAACAACCAGCCCCCACAACCTTCCCCCCACCATGCCCACCAATACCCCCCCACTGTGCCCCCCACCATGCCTCCTGAATACCTTGCCCCCCACACCCTGCCCTGAACACTCTGCCCCCCAACATCCTGCCTCCTGAAAGAGGATGCGGGATTTGCATGGGGCCCCCCCCCAAATGCTAACCCATGCCCCAAACACACTGTCCCCCTGAGACAGAACATGGGGCTGCTGCCCCAGACAGCCTCCTGCCCCCCCAGAGCCAAGGACCCACCCCCCATGCATCCTGCGGCCCCAGAGACAGAACAGTCCAGACACCCTTCTCCTGACAAGCGGCCCCCCAAGATGTGGCCCGAGGACCAGCCCTGCCCCCAACACACCAACCCCAGAGAAACAACCCAGGCACTGCCCCCAGCCCGCCCACGCGGCCCCGGCCCCCTGCGGGCATCTCACCTTGGGCACACGGGATTCCGGCAAGATCATGGATTTGGTGTAGCCGAGCCGGCCGGCCTGGACGCTGTCCCCGCCCTGCGCCAGCGTCTCCCCCGGGTCAGCAGCTGCCGGGGGCTCGGGGCTCAGAGCCTCCACGGGGAGCAAACTCTGCAGGGGAGAGGGGAGCAAGTCAGGGAGTGCCCCCCAACCCACAGCATGGTGATGCCCCTCACTCCCGACCCGCAGCCCCCTGCTCGCCCAGCCCTGCCCCCCACCAGCTCTGCCGGGGCCCCTCCTGACCTGTACTGCGCTCCTGGGACACTGTCGTAGCAGGAGACTCCTGGGTTTTGCCCACGGCCCACCCAGCTCCCTCCCCTCCCTGGCGTGCTTCGTTAGAGCAATTAGTGCTCAGCTGTCTCAGGCACCTGGCGGGCAGCCCGGGTGCTTGGCTAAGCCAGGCCAGGGCACAGGAGGCCGGGCAGCACACCAGTCCAGGGGGACAATGGGGCAGCCCACCCCCCCCGTCTCCCTACCATCTCCCGGTGGCGCCGTGGAGGTTTCCAAGACTTGTCGCCCGTCTCCCGGTTGTAGAAGTAGCTGCGGCCGGTGCTGGGGTCGAGGTGGCGCTCCCAGGCGTCCAGCACCTGCAACGGGGGGCCGCTGGGGTTGGGGGGCTCCCCCCGCACCTGCTTTATCTCCTCCAGGTTGCAGTAAATCGGGGACTCCTCCATGGTGGCTCCAGAGGGTGGACCCTGCAGGGCATGGGGTGGGGGGCACTGGTTACTGTCAGGGCTGCTGCCCCCAGGGGCTACAGGGAACCCCCCACTCCAAAGTCAGAGTTGGGGGTGCACGGGTCAGAGAGAATCCAGCCTGCTTGAGGGCAGAGGGTCCAAAGTTCCTCGCAGAGCCCCAAGGAGGGGCTGCGGGTCGGGAGCGAGGGGCACCGGCAGAGCTGGGGGGCCGGGGGGAGCCTGGCAACTGGTAGCAGGGCCCCCTCCTCTGCAAGGATCAGCTGGAGGTGCTGGGACAGACCAGGTGACCCTGCTGGCTCGGAAAAGAGATAAAGCCGGGGGGGGGAAGGAGTGTCGGGGGGCGGGCAGCTGGAAGGGGTCTGTCTCCTGGGTTGGGACATGGCAGGAGGGCCCTGGGCTCTGGCTCCCCCCCCCATGCACTTTGCTGAGAGTCCCTGGTAGGTGCTAACCAGCTCCGTCCTACGCTGAGTCCCCGGCGACTAACAACCCGTCTGCGTCGCCCACTGGCTGGGAGTCACTGCCGGCTGCGGGTGGGGGGCAGGGCCCTTGGGGGGGTGTCAGGCTTCCCCGGGGGGGACTCGCTGCGGGGAGCTCACGGGGTGACCGAGCCGGCTCCTTGCCCGGGGGGAGTGAGCCCCGAGGGGAGACCCCTCCCCAGAGTCCTGGCCAGCTTCATCCGGAGCAGGTGCTGAGCCCCGGGCCTGGGACACCGCGACACATGGTCCCGCCCAGCTCCCCGCCCTCCCCCGGCTCTGGGCGAAGCCGAGAAACTCTTGCTTTAGGCAAGGTTTGGAACGGTTTCCCCAAAGCGGCTTGGAACAATGCCAGGGGCTCTGAGACGCCCGTCAGCTGGTGCCCCCTGCTCCCTGCCCCCTCCTGAGCCCCCGGCTCCCTACCCCTTGCTGTGCCTGCTCCACCCTGCCACTTCCTGTGCCCCCCACTATCCCCACCCCCATACCCCAGACCCCCTCGTCCCTGCTCAGCCCCTCTGTCCCCTATCCTGTGCCTCTCTGCACCCGGTTCCCTCCCCGCAGTGCCCTTCCTCCCGCCCCATGACCATCTCCTCTCCCTCCTGCCCCCCGCTGCCCGCCCTCCCCCCAAGTCCCACGCGGACACTCACCCCTTGCCCGTCAGTCTGCCCCCCTTCCCGGGGGGGCAGCTGTGCACTCAGCCCCTGCCCCCAGCAGTAGCTGGGCCTGTAGCTCTTGGGGAGCTGAGCCTGAAGTGTTGCTCCAGGCCGCAACCCATGGGGCAGCCCCTCCCACAGCTCACCCCACATCCTGCGGGTTAGCACAGCCCCTGCACCTACACTTCCCTCCCTGTGGTCAGAGAGAGGAAGAAAGAGGAAGGCGGGTGGGTGGGATGGGGGAGGCTCCTACATGAGCCCAAGGCCAGGGCCAGGCACCAGGGAGCCCAGGGCTGGGCCAGCAGGGGGCTGGGGGTCGGGAGTGAGGGGCCCCAGCAGAGGTGGGGGAGTAGCGCTGGGATAGCAGGGGGCTGCCCACATGCTGTGGGACTGCTCCAGCCCTGCCCCGTCTGCTCTGGGCAGGTGATGCTCTGGGCAGGAGAAGGGAGGGGCAGGGCGGGGGGAGCCAGATGCATACACCCCACCCTTGCCCCTCCCCCAGGAGGCCATACTCACCCCAGGGGGGCTGGCCCCCTGCCCCACCGGCTCCGGGCACCGCTCCTGCTGGCATCCGGGGGCGGGTGCGTCCCTGCCGGGGCTCTGGGCCAGGCCGGTGGCGCTGACGCTCCTGCTGACGGGGTGGGCCGGGCCGAGCTGGGGGCCGGGGTCCCAGGCTGGCAGGCTCAGGCTGTGGCAGGAGTAGTGGCCAGGCGGGGCTGGGCAGCTGGACAGGTCCTGGAGGGATCGGTACCGTGGCTGCAGGCCTGGCAAGGGGAGAGAGCAACTGGGTCAGAGCCCCTGGTGTGCCGGGGGGCAGCAGCGGGAGGGGAGGGGGCGTCTTGGCTTGTGAACAGCATCTGGGGCCGACAGAGGGTCCCCCACTGCTCAGCTGGGAGCCTGGATGCAGCCTCCCCACCCCCCAGCTCCAGGCATGATCCCACTGGCCCCCTGGCTTCACAGCTCATCCGACAGATACCTCCCCTAGCGCCCTCTCCTGAGCCCCCCTACCCCGCTCCCTGCAGCCCAGCGCCCCCCGCTGAGCCCCCCCACTCCCTGCAGCCCAGCACCCCCTACTGAGCCCCCACACCCGCTCCCTGCAGCCCAGTGCCCCCTTGTGACGAAGCGGGACTGTTCTTCATGTTTCCTCTGAATAGTGTGGGGGTGCCTCAGTTTCCCCTAGGCAGTTCTTAAGTATCTAGGTGGTGGGATAAGGGTGTATGATTGTTGCAGAGCCCTAGAGGGCAGGTGTGTGCAGGGGTCTGGACACAGAGAATGGCCGACACCCTGTTTCCTGGCAACTGCTGGCCTGGGCCCTTCCCCCCTGCAAGGTGAGAGCTGAAGGGTTGGAGAACAAAGGAATCCGGTGACCTCCTGGCCTGGGAAAGGGACAAAGCCCAGAGGAGGGGGGGGCTGGAGAGAGTTTTCAGTTTGGGGCTGGCTGGAGACATGGAGTGAAGGGCAGACGGGGTTGTCTGGCTCACTGCCCCCCAGAATGGACCCGGCTGAGGGGTCTTGTTCTCTGCACCTACAAGCTCTGTGTTAGACCATGTTCCTGTCGTCTAATAAACCTCTGTTTTACTGGCTGGCTGACTGCGGAGTTGCGGGGCAGGACCCTCTGGCCCCCCCAGGACCCCGCCTGAGCAGACTCGCTGTGGGAAGCGCACGGAGGGGCAGAGGATGCTGAATGCTCTGAGGTCAGACCCAGGAAGGTGGAGCCGGGGGAGCTGTGTGTCCTGCAGACAGGCTGCTCCCAGAGAGGAGACTTCCCCGGAGTCCTGCCTGGCTTTCTAGGGAGCAGTCCCAGAGCATCGCCCGGGGACCCCGTGACACCCCTGCTGACCCCCCACACACACTCCCTGCAGCACAGTGCCCCTTAGCACCACCCTGGGGCACTGGGATCAGCGCTGACTGCCAGGGGAGAGCCCCCTGCCCCGCTCCATGTAGCACAGAGCCCCCCAGCGCCACACTGGGGCCAGCCCTGACTGCCAGGGGAGAGCCCCCTGCCCCGCTCCATGTAGCACAGAGCCCCCCAGCGCCACACTGGGGCCAGCCCTGACTGCCAGGAGACAGCGACTCCCGCTGAACCCCCTGTGACAAAGCAGGAATTTTGTAACATTTCCATGAAGACTGTGTGTGCCTCAGTTTCCCCCGTGCTGCCCTGTTCCCCAAAGGGCTGTTTGCTCCCAGGGCAGGCAAAGAGGTGGAGGTGTGGATGGCGTCCAGCTGGCCCGGCCTTAATCCCAGGAGCAGTTGAGAAGACAATGCCCACCCAATTACCCAGACACTGATACCTAGCAACCAAGGACAGAGATCTGGGTCCCGCCTCTCCGCAGTGGGGCTGAGCAGCAGCTCCGGAGAGAGGTGAGGTGGGGGAGAAGGGCTGGCTACTGGGGGGAGGGGGCTCTGAGCAAGGAGCTCAGGCGGACGGAGAGTCAGAGCTGGAACAAGGGGGTTCCCCACAGCCTGGCTGGGTGCTCGGCTGCCCAGAGCTTTCGTCCCTCGGCGCTAGCCCAAGGCTTCCCGGGCCAGATTCCAGGTGACATACACCTGGCTGCCTGGCCCCGCTGCGCGAGCTCCCCTCCAGCTGCCGGGCGAGGGGTACTGAGCCCTCAGAGCGGACAAGTCGCCCTCAGGGGTCTGTCTCGGTGAGACTCGCTGGCAGAGCTCCTGGCGGGGCACACGGGGGCTGACGGCCAGGGGTCCTGTCTAAGGAGGCGGGGAAGCCGTGTGGGAGATCCTGGAGGGAGAGCGAGACCCCGAGGGCGTCTGGGTCCTCCCAGAGACCGGTCCAAAGCTGGGGCTGTAGCCCCGATCCTGTGGATCTGTGACACCCCCAGCCCGGTCCCTGCAGCCCATAACCCCTCGTGCCATGCTGGGAGGGGAGAGAGCCCCCTGCTGAGCCCTCACCCAGCTCCCTGCCAGACACTCACCCGGGGATGGGTGCTGCCCGGTGCCAGCGGCTGCCAGCAGCGTGGCGCTCAGCCACGGGCCACCCTCCACGCGAGGGCCCACCTCCGCCACGTAGGTGGCCGGCACAAAGATGGGCCGTGCCCTCCGGGGATCGCTGAGACGTCGCACCTGCCACCAGTCCTCGTTGGACTTGTGGAGCAGCAGGAAGCACTCGCCTTCAGCGATGGCCACCTGGCGCCCGTCCTCCGCCTCGTACTGGTAGTCGTAGAGGGCTCGCAGCGCCACGGCCGAGGAGGAGCCTGGCGAGGGGCTGGCCCGGCGCCAGGACCGGCCTTCCAGCCGCCACCGCCCTGACAGCATCTCAGCGACGGGGAGAGCGGCTGGCCGCCTTGTGCGCGCCACGAGCCCAGCCCAGCCGGGGCCCAGCACCGTCATCTGGAAGGAGAAGGCAGGGGACCAGGCTGAGACACGGGGCGTCGGCCCCAGTGGCACGGGGGAAGGGGGGCCAGCTGGCTCGGGGTGTGGGGAATGGGGGCCTTCCCCTTTGGGACGCACGGTGCTGGTGCGTGCCCAGGCGGCCTGGCCCGCTCCTCCCGCTGGCCCCAGACCTCCTTGCTTCAGGCCCGCTGCTGGACTGGCAGGGGCAGCCCCCATGGGCGCGCTGTGGAGACTGGGACGTGGCTGCTTGCCCTGCCCCCCCCCCCAAGAGAACATGTCCAAGCCAGGGCTCAGTGCCCTGGTAGCGGCCAGCGGGTGAGGCCACGTGGCTACAGGAAGCCCAGATGCTGCTACAACAGGAAGCCAGCCAGCTCTGCGGCTTTCTAGCCAGTGGCTCATCGCAGGCGGCCACATACAACTCAGGGTGACTCGCTCTGCCAAGGGCAGGGGGGGTAGGGCCTCCGCATGTCCCCCCTTCCCTGGACCAGGCAGCCTTGGGCAGAGGCCCCAGAGCCCAAACCAGCAACTGTATGGTGGAGACACAGCCCTGGGGATCCCCCCCATCCCCTGGGTAACTACCACATTTCCCCCAGGGGTGGGACATTGAGATTCAGATTCCCATATGGGGGGCATCTTTCAGGCCCCTTCCTCCCCCCATCTGCCCTGGACTGTGGGGATGGAGGTGGAGCTGAGAACTGGCATGGCAAGGGGGCTCAGCCCATGGGTCCGTTCCACGTGCCCAGAGTCACGGGGGCTACACGGGGCCGGGGAGGGGAGGGGGCCAGCTGCCCTTGTTCAGGCCCAGCTGAACTGAAGGAGAGGACGTGGCCAGGAGGGACCTCAGGCACCGGGATGGGCTGGGCTGGAGGTGTTGGGGTGGCGCGCAGGGACTCACCACCGCCAGGGTGCTGCCATGGGGCTGGCCTGCAGAACCTGGGGAGGGGAAGGAGAAAAGCAGGCACTGAAGGGTTAATGGTCTCCGGGCACCAGGGCGCTGAGCCGGGTGCATGTGTCACCAAGGGGCGAAGGCCGGGGCTACGCTTACAAAGCTGGCACCCCTGCCAGCCCAGGTGCTCAAAGCCCTGTCAGCAGGTCAGCCTCACCCCACTGACAGAGTGGGAACCTGGGGCACAGGGTGTGGGGGGACGCCTCCAAGGCAGAGTTACCAGCAGAGCCAGGGGTGGAATCCAGGAGTCCTGACGCCCAGCTCCCCCGCTCTAACCACTAGATCCCCCCTCCCCTCTCAGAGCTGGGGATGGAACCCAGGAGTCCTGGCTCCTGATTGCCCATTCTGCATGTGACCATGGGGAGGGGGAGCCAGACACAGCATGCCTGTTGGGGTCTCCAGCGGCGGGACTGTTGTTTGCTCTGCCCCGCGCGGGGCCAGTCCACGCCCTCCCCTGTGCAGCCAAGAACCAAGGCGCCAGTTGGTACCTTGGAGGAGAATTAAGGACTGGAGTGACTGGCCAGGGACCAGGTGGGGGTATGTGTGTGTTCTTGGTGCCCGTCTCTGAGGTGCTCTGGCTGGGTGGAGGAGCAGCTGGGGGACATTCTCTGGTCTTGGAGTCAGGGACCCCGAAAAGGCAGCCACTGGCCCAGCCTCACTCCCCTCCCCCTCCCCCGGCCCTCAAGGCAGCACAAAGGACCTGGTTTTCATTGTTTTTTTACAGTCACCCCCCCCACCCCCCCGCCGGCGTGCAGAGCGCAGGTACCGCATTTCCGCTCGGTGACGGGCACCGGCTTCCTGTGAGCCGAGCTGCTGCGTGAGCAGAGTGAGTCTCTGTCTCCAGTGCCCTGGGGCGCAACCCCCGCTCAGCACAGATGGGAAGGAGGGAACTGGGGGGCGGGGGGGGGGAGACCCATGTGGAATAAAACTGTCGTGAGAGGAGAGTCCCATTCCCTCTGAGCCACCTCCCTGCGGGGCGGCCTCATCAGACTCCACCGCATCCCCAGGCCAAACCTCAATTTGACATGATGCAGCTAGCTCTGGGTGGTGCCCCTACATTGCAGGCAGCGATGAGGATTAACAGCCCTTCAAGCCTCTGCATCCCCCAGGCCCTCTCTGCTTCTTTATCACTGATTCCAAAATATGCCATGCCCCCTCCACCGCTTGGCCAGGGGGCTATTCCCCAGAGACCCCTTCAATCGAGTCACTTTGGGGGAGTGCATCTGACAGGCAAGCCTCGGTCAATTACCCCCCTCCTCCGTTCAGTTCTGTCCCTTCCCCTCACCCCGAAGCTGCGTGTTCTGAAATGGACTCTCCTTGGCACATCGCCGGTTAAACAGGACCCTCGGCCCGCGCGCAAAACCCAAAAACGCAGCCCCTGCGGCTGAGGCGCCCGACCAAACAGCAGCCAAATCCAACGGGAGGCGCAGGGAGGCCTCGGACAATCAGAGACGCACCAAGTGAGAGGGAGGGAGGCTGCTGTGAGGATGGGATACAGGGCAATGATCCAGGAGATCAGGGTTCTTCTGCCGCTGACTCGCTGGTGACCTTGGGCAAGTCATTTCATCTACCCTGTGCCTCAGTTTCTCCATCTGGGAAATGGGGATCCGCGGCTCCCACAGACAACACACCTGGATTTTCCTCCTTCTCTCTCTTACCAATCGTGCGCCCCCTCGTTTGCCGATGGGCGCTGGGCGTTGGGAAGCCTGGGGCCTCGTCCTACGGCTGCCACTTCTGAGGTACAAAAACATGGGACAGGCGGCAGCGTGAGCCACTGGACAGCCGGCAGCGTGAGCCACGCAAGGACCCTTGCACATTTCCCAGGACAGCTACCTCCAGAAATGGCCCATCCTGGGAAAATCTGGACAGGTGGCAGCTCTGCCTAGTCCACCCCTTTCGACCGTTCCCAGGAGTATAGAGTCCCACCTACCACCCCTCTGTTTTATTCTCCGTCCCTGCAGCCTGGACAGCCCAGGTTAGACTGGGTGGCTCCCCCAGATGTTGTTTTGAAAGCTGCATTTCCTTGCGGGCCGGGGGCGGTGTGGAGACAGACAACATGTGGTTTGAATCGCCTGCTCAGCACCTTTCCTCTTGCAAAGTTGTGCCTCTGACAACCTACAGTCGTGTGTGGCCCCAGCCCGGCGGTGGCCCTGCGTGGTTCCAGCCAGATGATGGCTGTGCGTGGCCCCAGCCCGGCGGTGGCCATGCGTGGCCCCAGCCCGGCAGTGGCCGTGCATGGTTCCAGACGGATGATGGCCATGTGTGGCCCCAGCCCGGCGGTGGCTCTCGGCACATGTATGGGATGCCCAGGTAACAGTACCTGTGTTGCTTCGACAGGGGTTTTCTCGCTGACGTATGCTCTGGGGGGAGCCTTGCAGAGATGCCCCCCTCCCCATGTCTCTTTCTAGGGAGTCCCATGGCTCTGAGCAGCATCTCACAAGCACTTCAGCCCTAGCACGGCGGGCAGCCTGCGACTGGTGAGCCCCCGCCAGCGCCAGGAGCTCGGGTACCTTCTCCCTGGTGAAGAGGCTGGGCAGAAAAGTCCTTCCCCACCCCATTAGGCCCCTTACCTGGCCGCTCACTGTTCAGTCGCTCCCCACACTGGAGCAGGGACCTCCTGCAACTTTGCTGGCAGCTTCTCAGCAGCCGCTGCCAGAGGAGGAGGGTCCTGGGACAGCTCGGGCCCACGTCAGCAGCTGCCGTGACACCTCCCCGGCCATGTGACAGGCAGTCAGGGCTGGCCCTGGGCACCGAGCTTGGCTGTCTGCTGGGGGCGCCAGGACTCCTGGGTTCTATTCCTGGTTGTGGGCGGGGAGCGGGACCTAGTGGATGAGAGTGGTGAGAGGGGCTGGGTGTCAGGACTCCTGGGTTCTATTCCTGGTTGTGGGGGGGGGAGCGGGACCTAGTGGATGAGAGTGGTGAGAGGGGCTGGGTGTCAGGACTCCTGGGTTCTATTCCTGGTTGTGGGGGGGGGGAGCGGGACCTAGTGGATGAGAGTGGTGAGAGGGGCTGGGTGTCAGGACCCCTGGGTTCTATTCCTGGTTGTGGGCGGGGAGCGGGACCTAGTGGATGAGAGTGGTGAGAGGGGCTGGGTGTCAGGACTCCTGGGTTCTATTCCTGGTTGTGGGGGGAGAGCGGGACCTAGTGGATGAGAGTGGTGTGAGGGGCTGGGTGTCAGGACTCCTGGGTTCTATTCCTGGTTGTGGGAGGGGAGCGGGACCTAGTGGATGGGAGGGGCTGGGTGTCAGGACTCCTGGGTTCTATTCCTGGCTGTGAGAGGGGAGTGGGGTCCAGTGGTTGGGGGGGGGGCAGGGTGACAGATCTCCTGGGTTCTATTCCCAGTTGTGGGAGGACATATGCTCTAGCAACAAGAACAGAGAACTGGATTCAGGACTCCTGGGTTCCATCTGTGGGTCTGTCACTGACTTGCAGGGTGAGCAGTGGGCGTTCTCCCCTCAGGCTGTGCCAGGGAAGGAGAAGCTATCCAGCGCCGGGGTTAAGGCTGAGCCGAGTATACAGCAGGCGGTGGAGTCCGGTGCATATCGCTGCTGGTGGCTCTCTGTGCCACGCTGCTGCGGTTGGTCTGTGCGGTACCAGCTGGGTTAGCTGAGCGCTGGAGCAGGTGCTGGCCTCCTCACAACCGCTCCCAAGCACTGCGAGTCCGAGGGTTTGGGAGTCTCCATCCTCGTCCTGTCTGTTACGAAGGAAGCTGTTAGCCCCAAACTGAACTTTCCTGGATTTTCACAGCCCACAGCCAGAGGAAGGATGGGCCAGCAGTGGGGCACACGCATAACCTGGGTTCAATGCCCTGCTCTGGCAGCCTCACTGGGTGACTATGGGCACGTCACTTAGTGTCTCTGTGCCTCAGTTTCCCTTCTGTGCGCCGATGGGGCCAGACAAGGGTTAGACCCTAGACAGCTCGATCCAGCCCATTGTCCCTGGGAATGCCGTGAGCTCTCGACGTCATCCCATCGGTCGCCTACGTCAGATGTGCTATGACATCACCAGAGGCGGCACCCGCACGACGGGGCGAGATCGCACGTGAGGGTGAAGGCGTGTGCGAGCTCAGCCGCGGGAAGTGGGGCGCAATCCCGTGACGTCACCCTGGCTTTCCCGCCGGGCCGCGCACCCCTGTGAGGCTGCTCCCGTGACGTCACGGTGTGTGCTGGTGACATCACAATGCGGTGCAATGACGTTTCCATGACGGACGGCCATTTTGGATACTGTAATGGGGGGCGGGGGTGTGAAATGGGATTAATGCGGGGGGGGGGCGGTCTGCCCCGTCCCAGGGTAACCATAGTAACCCTGGCCAGCCCAGCCCCGGTCTCTGGTAACCATAGCAACCCCGGCCAGCCCCTCTGCTCTGCTCGGCGACCGCCCGCCGAGCGCCCGTCTCGCGACGCGTCCGCGCTGCGCCGCGGTGCATTGTGGGGCTCGTAGTCCCGCGGCCGGCGGGCGGGGGCGGTGCCGGGGAGCGCGGCCGGCGGGACTACAGGCCCCACGATGCACCGCGGCGGCCCGGCCCGGCGGGCTCGTTGCATCAGCGGGCGGCGCGGAGCGTGGCCGGGCGAGGATGCGGCTCTACCTGAGCGAGGGCAGCGCCCAGGGCCTCAAGGTGCTGGCGGCGGCCGGGGCCAGCGGGGCCCGCGTGCGGCTGGAGCGGGTCCCCCCGGACGGTGAGTGGGGCCCGCCCCCCCGAGTCCCCCCTGGCGCCCCCCCCGGGCTCCCCCCAGCCCCCCCCCCGGGGTCCGCCCCCAACCCCCCCAGCCCCCAACCTGCCCGCCACCTCCCAACCCCCCCAGCCCCCCCCCGGGCTCCCCCCCCACCCCCGCCCCCCCGAGTCCCCCCCGGCGCCCATCCTGCCCACCCCCCTCCCAACCCCCCCCCAGCCCTCCACCGGGCTTCCCCCCAACCCCCCAACCCCCCCCTCCCGCCCCCAACCTGCCCGCCCCCCTTCCCAACCCCCCAGCGCCCCCCAAGTCCCCCCCTCCCTACCCCCCAGCGCCCCCCCTGGGGTCCCCGCCCCGCCCCCAACCTGCCTGCCACCTCCCAACCCCCCCCCAGCGCCCCCCCCGGGCTCCCTCCCGCCCCCCCCACCCCCCAGCGCCCCCCCGGGCTCTCCTCCCGCCCCCAACCTGCCCGCCCCCTCCCAACCCCCCAGGCTCCCCTCCCACCCCCAACCTGGGGTGGGGGATTGGGAGTGGGGTGGGCAGGTTGGGGGCGGGGGTGGGGACCCCGGGGGGGGGGGCGGGCAGGTTGGGGGCTGGGGGGGTTGGGAGTGGGGCGGGCAGGTTGGGGGCGGGGCGGGGACCCCAGGGGGGGCGCTGGGGGGGTTGGGGGCAGGGATGGGGGGGATGCCAGGGGGGGACTCGGGGGGGACTTTTAGTGCTCCACTCCCCGGGCTGTCCTCCCCCCTTTCACCCCCTCT
Organism: Chelonia mydas; assembly: GCF_015237465.2. Classification (NCBI taxonomy): domain Eukaryota; kingdom Metazoa; phylum Chordata; order Testudines; family Cheloniidae; genus Chelonia; species Chelonia mydas. The sequence continues at coordinate 3,632,885 of NC_051260.2, forward strand.
GGCCTGGGGCCCCCAGGGCTGCTGCTTCCTCCTCTCCCTCTACTTCCACCTGCCCCCCAGGACCCCTCCCGTCCAGCCTCCTCCTGTTCCCCAGAGAACTGTGCCTCCCCCTCCCCCAGGATTACTCCTGGCCATGCCCCTGTGTCCCCTCCCCATGTCATCGCCCCTTTCCTCTCCCCTTTCTGCCCAGGGCACATCCCCTGTGCCCCCTTAGGAGACCTCCCCTCCTGCCCATGGCCCCCTCACAGTGCTCCCCTCCCTTGCCCTGTTCCCCTCCCACCTGGAGCCCCCACAGGTCCTTGCCAGATGTGTCCTCTCATGGACCATCTTCTATGACCCCCTTCCCGATATCCCTAGGGACGCTCCTAGTGCCCTCTCCCCCTTCTCAGGGACCCCGTCTCTACTGCCCCTGTTTCCCTAGCCCCTTCTTCTCTGGGGTCATCTCCCTCAGGGCCCCCCCAATCCCCCCCTTGTTGTGCCTTACTTCCCTCAGGGGCCCCGCCCCTCAATGCTTCCCTCTCCCTAGGCCCTGGTCTTCTCCTTGGCTCACGCTCCAGTGCCCTAATGCCAAGTGCCTTCCGCTCTGCAGGTCGCGTGGTTCCTTTCCTCACCCACCCGCGGGTGCCAGCCCTGCACCTGGACAGCGGCACTTTCCTCTTCTCCCCAAATGCCATCTGTCAGTAAGTGTCCCCTGCTGGTTTCTGGGCTGGAGGGTCTCCAGCTAATTCACTGGAGGGTCAGCACTCCCTGAGCACACGCTGTCCAGCTGCTGGGTCAGTGCGGCTCCTAGGGTGACCAGACAGCAAATGTGGAAAATCAGGACGGGGTTAGGGGGTAATAGGAGCCTAGATAAGAAAAAGACCCTAAAATCAGGACATCAGGCCACCCTAGCCACTCCTGGGAATGGTGCCCCCAATGGTGCCTGCTGCAGTTGGACAAGGAACTTGGCATCTTGCTGTTCTCGGGTCCTGCCCTGTTCTTGGGCAATCAGCATTCAGGGCTGGGTCCCGCCCCTGGATCTAGGGCCTAGCAACCCTCTGGTTTTGCTGAAGTGTTTCCGGCAGCTTTCAGGGCCCAGCGGGGGAGGAGTTCCTGGTTGGGAGGTGATGGCGGTACCTGGGGAGTGGGCTCTGGTGCAGCGTTTCTCAAATGCGGGGTCTGGCTACCAGGGGCCATAACAGCCGGCGGGGGGGGAGTGCAAAGTATCGGCCTCTTCCCTCCCTCCCTGTTGCTCCTGGATGCGCAGCCCTGCACTGGCTCTGGAGACAGGTGGGGCACAACATTGGAGGTGCAGGGCCTAGGAGCAAGGTTAGTTCTCGACCCGGTGAGGGGTCGGGGCTCAGGCTTCAGCCCTGGGGTGATTGGGCAGCAGCGGGACTTTGGGAGCCTGACCGTGGGCCTTTGGGTGCCGACCCCGAGCTTTGGGCTCTGGCTCCAGTACTGGGTGCTGGTCCCGGCTGTGCGGCTGCGGGCTCCGACTCCCAGCTTCAGCTCAGCGGTGGGCGCGGACACCCGGCTCCACCCATTGCCCTGGGCTTCTGCTGCCTCCCTTGACCCCCCATGCATCCCCCCATGGCCCCTGGTTCCCGCTGCCTCCCCCTCTCACACCCCCCACCCCTATCCAGGGTTTAATCTGTCCTGGGGCTTGCCGAGAACCGATATTAAACAGGCAAGCGTCACTTTGTCCAGCACACTTACTACATGAAGAAATTACAAGGATTTGGGTGTGTGTATGTGCACGTTTGTTTGTCTCTCCTAATGTTAATTAAGTGTTTTAGGAAAACGTGTCAGTGCGGCCGCCAGCGAGAGTTGGTGGCTGCCCTCTGAGGCCACCATAAAACTTGAGTCCCCTGCCTGGTGGCTAGAGCAAAGGGGACATTGGGACTCCTGGGTCTGTTCCCAGCTGTGCCAGTGACCTGCTGGGTGAGCGTGGGGAAGTCAACGCTCTGGGGACAGGCGCTGAGTGGAGTTACCTGGGCTGCAGAATCCCCTGGGCTGGATCTGCTGTGTGCATTCAGCGCTCCCTTTCCTTCCTGTCCTGCAGGTACTTCTTCCTCTTAGCTGGAAAGGAGCCTGACGATCTCACCAATCAGTGGCTTGAATGGGAAGCAACGGAGCTGCAGGTGGGTCACCTGGAGAAGCCCAACTTGGCAGCAACACTTCAGGGCACGACGCTGATGGGGCAAAACGTGGGCTCCCTTCGACGCTGCTCCCGCCCAGCTAAACCTTTGTCTCTGTCCTTAGCCGGCCGTGTCCACAGCCCTGTATTGCCACCTGGTGCAAGGGAAAAAAGAAGTTGTTCTAGGGGCCATCAGGAAACCGTTAACCTACATTGATCAAAGCTTGACCAGCAAGGCCACTCCTTACCTCGCCGGGGTGAGTAACGTACTCCCCAGTGTACGGACTGGGGAAACCGAGGCACGCTGAGCTGAAGTGCCTTGTGTCTCCCACAGCAAGGGCATGGCCGGGTTGGGAATAGAACCCAGGAGCCCTGGCTTTTGGTCCCCTGATCTTTGGAATCGCTTAAATCGTTAGCACAGGGGAGCCCCGACTTCACCCCACAAAGGGCCACGCGGGCAGCTGGCCAAGTGCTCAAAGTCACGTGAAGGAAGCCGCTTGTAGCGTCTGTCTCTGATGTGGTGAGCTCTGCCCGCAGAGGACGAGTGCCAGCATGCAATGCTAGCATTTCGCTCGGGGCTGCAGGGACGTACTACTCTCCTGCAATAAACATGGCTGCACAAAGACAGCCCTGGCTGCTGTGCAGAGACCCCCGGCATCCGGCTCCCCACTGCTCTCACCCTCACGTGCTCTGCTTTCCTCTAGGAGGCAGAATCAGTAGCCGACGTTGTCCTGTGGGCCACCCTGTACCCTGTGTTGCGGGATGAATTCGGCCTGCCAGGTAAGAGCTGCTGCCGGGAGCCGTGGTGCTGGTGCCCCGAGGGTCTGCTCAGCACTGGGCACCTGCGCCCATGTGGGATGACGCTTTTCTTGGCCTCTTGGTGCTGACGCCCTTCTCCTATTTCGAAGATGAACTGCAGGCTCTGAGGAGCTGGTTCCAGACCATGAACCTCTTGGAGCCCTGCAGAAGTGCCGCGGAGTCCGTGCTGACGCCCAAGGGAGCCCAGGAGTTCAAAGCCTATCTACAGAAACAGCCAGGGCCCAGCCTGCACTGGGAGAAGCCAGCAACTAACGAGCCAGAGGTACTGTCCCCCACTTCGCTCTGGCACGGCGGCCCCCCTGCCCGGGGACTGGCTGGGCTAGGTGGACCTGGGGACTGAGCCAGGCTGGGGATTCCCGCAATTCTTCAGAACGCGGAAGCTGTCTCAGGCCCCGTCTGCTCAGCCATGGACCCATCCTGCTGCTGCTCTGTGCCCGGCCCTGGGGGGTACGGTGGGGGGTATCCTTGCTGGTCAGAGAAACCCACAGGCCTTTAAACAGCAGCTGTTCTGAGCTCTGGGCCCCAAACCCAAGTGTGTGCCATAAAACCAGCCGTCGGGGACAACTGAACTGAAACGTGCCTGGGGAACAGCGAGGCTTACGGCGGGTGTGCGGGGCGCCTGTTTCGCGGGAGGAAAAGCTCAGAGCCCCCAGCCTGGAGCAGTGCCCGCCCTTCCCCTGGGCGTGGGGATGCTCTTCAGCCCCATGTTGGAGCGCGGGGCCCCAGCTGGCAGCTTTCTCTGTCGGTGGCGTTGCCTTGAGCCAAGGCCCTAGCGCTGCCCCGCCCTGCTCACCTGGCATCCCTCCCGCTAGGAAGAGGAATTGGCCGAGCGCTCGTTGTCGGAGGAAGAAATCGCAGCTGCTGCGGAAGCCTGGCCCAGAGGCCCGGCAGCCCTGCCCGAACGCTGGCAGCCGCCGAGCCCTGTGTGAGTGCCACGGGGTGGGGAGAAGGGAGCTGAGCGGGGGGCGGGAGGCGCAGCTGTGTAAGGGGCTGGCTCTGTCACCCGTGAAAGGCCCTTTGGCTGGCCCATGATCGCTCGGGGAGCGATGGGAGCGGGTCCCTCGTCCTGTTCTCTCCCTGGGCACCGCACCTGGTTTGGGGGGCCAGAGCCCAGCCATCTGCCCCCAGCCTGCCGGCCAGGATTCCCCCACCCCCTTTGTTCTGCAGCGTCCCGCCGTCCCTGGGCGGCTCATGGCCCTTCTCTCCCCAGGCTGCCAGTGGAGGGCAGAAGGAACATCCTGATCACCAGCGCCTTGCCCTATGTCAACAACGTGCCCCACCTGGGGAACATCATCGGCTGCGTCCTCAGTGCTGACGTCTTCGCCAGGTACGGTGGCCCAGGGCAGGCCCCGGCGGTTTGGCAGTTTTGGCCGGGAGCCTCGGCCAGCCCCCAGCGCAGCCCTGCTGAGCTCCCAGAGGAAAGGGGAACGCAGGGTCTTCCCAGCTGGAGCAGCCGTGTCCCAGCCTGGAGGAGGGCGAGGGTTGGCTGGCAGAGAGGCCCAACTTCTCAGGCTGCAGCCTGGGGGCCCACGCTGCTGTGTGGCCATGAATGGCAGCTGTGGCCCTGGGTACCGCAGCCACTTGTGGTACCAGGGGCAGTTGGTCCGTCTGTCCCGTGGGGTCAGTGAAATAGAAGGGTGCCCGAGGACAGAGCTTAGAGGCCACTTCCCAGAGCCTGCCCCACAACTCCCCCCCCACCTAAGGGGTCCAGCACAGAAGCTCTCAAACCCCATGGGCCTCTGCAGCCCCCGAGGGCAGGGGGGCTCAAGCCACCTCCAAGGGATCCCGTCTCCTAAGGCTCTCCCCCTTCGGCCAGGTATTGCCGCCTACGGAATTGGAACACGCTCTATGTGTGTGGGACGGACGAGTACGGGACGGCCACGGAGACCAAGGCCCTGGAGGAGGGGCTGACGCCCCAGCAGATCTGCGACAAGTACAATGCCATCCACGCCCAGATCTACCGCTGGTTCGACATCTCCTTTGACTATTTTGGCCGGACCACCACGCCCCACCAGACCACGTAGGTGTCGTGCCGGCACGGGAGTCACTGGAGCGGGGCCCACGGGGCCGGACTGGGGAGGGTGCGCGGGAGCAGCGAGACCCGGGGAGGGAGGACGACCCAGAGCTGGGGAGTGTGGGACACTCCCCAGGGGGCTACCATGGCTCCATCAGGACACCGTAGTTGTCCCCTGGGCGTGGCACGTTGGGCATTGATGCCCCGAGCCCTCAGCACTTAACTGAGCATGGACAGATGTTCCCCCTCCGGACCGAGGCACGACCTGCCCCTCGCGTTCCTTGAGCTGCTGCTGCAGTCTGGGGGCAATGGCTGGCAGGAGGCGGGGTCCCTAGTGTAGCCTTTGCTGGCGGGGGGGGGGGGGGGGGCTGTTCTCCCATCATCCTCCGGCATGTCTCAGGATAGCCCAGGACATCTTCCAGCGCCTGCTGGAGCGCGACATGCTGCGGACGGACACCGTGGACCAGCTGCGGTGCGAGCGCTGTCAGCGCTTCCTGGCCGACCGCTTCGTGGAGGGCACCTGCCCCTTCTGCAACTACGAGGAGGCCCGGGGCGACCAGTGTGACAAGTGCGGGAAGCTCATCAACGCGGTGGAGCTCAAGGTACCGCGGTGGGCGGGAGGCAGAGACGCTGTTCCGGCCCCGGCATGCGGGGAGCCAGGGGCATGGCAGGAGACGGGCAGTAAGCGCTTGGCCACTCTGTGTCCCCGACGTGACACTCCCCGGGGAACCTGGGAAGGCGGCTCTTCACTCCTGCCCATCGGCAGAGTCCCTGCCCCATGCACTGTGGTCTCTGCATTCTCCTCCTCCTCCTCTCCTTCCCCTCCCCCCCGCCTCGCTTCACAGGCCGTGTGCTTCCTCCCCGCAGAAACCTCAGTGCAAAGTGTGCAAAGACTCCCCGGTGGTGAAGTCCTCGCAGCATCTCTTCCTGGACCTGCCCAAGGTAAGTGCAGCTGCCCGGGCTTGGGGGCGGTGGAGGAGGGGGGGCAGGAGTTTGGAGGGTGGGGTGGAGAAACCACTCCCCTCCCCATCCTGCGACAGCGGGTTCTAGCTCCGGCTCATCTCTTGTCCCCCGGCAGCTGGAGGGGCGCCTGGAGAAGTGGTTGGAGCAGTCGTGGGCCACGGGTGACTGGACGGCCAACTCCCGCTTCATCACCCGCTCCTGGATCCGTGACGGCCTCAAGCCCCGCTGCATCACCCGCGACCTGAAATGGGGGACGCCCGTCCCGCTGGACGGCTTCCGCGACAAGGTGAGCTGGGCCGCAGGTGGGCGGGGCCGGAGCCGCTCAGCCTGGGACCCCCCACTGCTCACTCTGTCACCGGGAGCGTCCTCTGCCTTGGCACTCCAGCAGGCGTCTGTCTTGCAGCCGTGGGCCTGCTCTGGGGTGGGCTGCGTCCAAGGAACTGTCTGTCATGGAGTCCCCGGGCGATGCTCTGGGATGGCTCCGTACGAAGCCAGGCAGGACTCTGGGGAAGTCTCCTCTCTGGGAGCAGACTGTCCCCAGGGCAAGAAGCTCACACGGATTCCACCTTCCTGGGTCTGACCTCGGAGCATTCAGCATCCTCTGCCCCTCCGTGCGCTTCCCACAGTGAGTCTGCCCAGGCAGGGTCCTGGGGCAGCCAGAGGGTCCTGCCCCCCAACTCCGCAGTCAGATGGGACTCTCAGCCAGCCAGTAAAACAGAAGGTTTATTAGATGATCTGAACATGGTCTAAAACAGAGCTTGTAGGTACAGAGAACAGGACCCCTCAGCCGGGTCCATTTTGGGGGGCAGTGAGCCAGACAACCCCGTCTGCACTTCACTTCTCATCCCCAGCCAGCCCCAAACTGACTCACCCTCCAGCCCCTGCTCCTCTGGGCTTTGTCCCTTTCCCGGGCCAGGAGGTCACCGGATTCCTTTGTTCTCCAACCCTTTAGCTAATTTATTTGAGCATAAGCTTTTGTGAGCTACAGCTCACTTCATCAGATGCATGCAGTGGAAAATACAGTGGGAAGATTTTATATACAAAGAGAACATGAAACAATGGGTGTTACCATACACACTGTAACAAGAGTGATCAGGTAAGGTGAGCTATTACCAGCAGGAGAGAAAAAATACCTTTTGTAGTGATAATCAAGGTGGGCCATTTCCAGCAGTTGACAAGAACGTGCGAGGAACAGTGGGGGGAGGGGGGGGAGAATAAACATGGGGAAATAGTTTTACTTTGTGTAATGACACATCCACTCCATCTTTATTCAATTCCAATTCAGCAGTCTCTCATTGGAGTCTGTTTTTGAAGTTCTTTTTGTTGAAGAATTGCAACTCTTAGGTCTGTAATCGAGTGACCAGAGAGACTGAAGTGTTCTCCGACTGGTTTTTGAATGTTATAATTCTGACATCTGATTTGTGTCCATTTATTCTTTTATGTAGAGACAGTCCGGTTTGGCCAATGTACATGGCAGAGGGGCATTGCTGGCACATGATGGCATATATCATATTGGTAGATGTGCAGTTGAATGAGCCTCTGATAGTGTGGCTGATGTGATTAGGCCCTATGATGGTGTCCCCTGAATAGATATGTGGACACAGTTGGCAACGGGCTTTGTTGCAAGGATAGGTTCCTGGGTTAGTGTTTTTGGTGTGTGGTTGCTGGCGAGTATTTGCTTCAGGTTGGAGGGCTGTCTGTAGGCAAGGACTGGCCTGTCTCCCAAGATCCGTGAGAGTGATGGGTTGTCCTTCAGGATAGATTGTAGATCCTTGATGGTGCGTTGGAGAGGTTTTAGTTGGGGGCTGAAGGTGATGGCTAGCAGCGTTCTGTTGTTTTCTCTGTTGGGCCTGTCCTGTAGTAGGTAACTTCTGGCTACTCTTCTGGCTCTGTCAATCTGTTTCTTCACTTCAGCAGGTGGGTATTGTAGTTGTAAGAACGCTTGGTAGAGATTTTGTAGGTGTTTGTCTCTGTCTGAGGGGTTGGAGCAAATGTGGTTGTATCATAGAGCTTGGCTGTAGACAGTGGATCGTGTGGTGTGGTCTGGATGAAAGCTGGAGGCATGTAGGTAAGTATGGCGGTCAGTAGGTTTCCGGTATAGGGTGGTGGTTATGTGACCATCGCTTACTAGCACCGTAGTATCCAGGAAGTGGATCTCGTGTGTGGACTGGTCCAGGCTGAAATTGATGGTGGGATGGAAATTGTTGAAATCATGGTGGAATCCCTCAAGGGCTTCTTTTCCATGGGTCCAGATGATGAAGATGTCATCAGTGTAGCGCAAGTAGAGTAGGGGCGTTAGGGGACGAGAGCTGAGAAAGCTTTGTTCTAAGTCAGCCATAAAAATGTTGGCATACTGTGGGGCCATGCGGGTACCCATAGCAGTGCCGCTGATTTGAAGGTATACATTCTCCCCAAACGTGAAAAGTCACGAAGTTCAGCCACCAGGTTTGCCGTGACATTATCGGGGATACCGTTCCTAACGGCTTGTAGTCCATCTTTGTGTGGAATGGTGGTGTAGAGGGCTTCTACATCCATAGTGGCCAGGATGGTATTTTCAGGAAGATCACCGATGGATTGTAGTTTCCTCAGGAAGTCAGTGGTGTCTCAAAGATAGCTGGGAGTGCTGGTTGCTTAGTGCCTGAGGAGGGAGTCTACATAGCCAGACAATCCTGCTGTCAGGGTGCCAATGCCTGAGATGATGGGGCGTCCAGGATTTCCAGGTTTATGGATCTTGGGTAGCAGATAGAATACCCCTGCTCGGGGTTCTGTGTGGATTGGTCCTTGTGCTTTTTCAGGGAGTTTCCTGAGCAGATGGGGTAGTTTCTTTTGGTAACCCTCAGTGGGATCAGAGGGTAATGGCTTGTAGAAAGTGGTGTTGGAGAGCTGCCTAGCAGCCTCTTGTTCATATTCCGACCTAGTCATGACGACGACAGCACCTCCGCACAGACGCACCCCTAGAACCCCGACCAGGGGTATTCTATCTGCTACCCAAGATGTAGCTCACGAAAGCTTATGCTCAAATAAAATTTAGTCTCTGAGGTGCCACAAGTCCTCCTTTTCTTTTTGCGGATACAGACTAACACGGCTGCCACTCTGAACCCTTTAGCTATCACCTTGCAGGGGGGAGCAGGGCCCAGGCCATCAGGAGACAGAGTGTTGGCCATTTACATACACTGGCCCTTTGCTCTGCAGCAATTACACCCTCTGCCTTATTCCCACCACCTAGAGACTTAAGAAATGCATAGGGGAAACTGAGGCACGCCTACAGTATTTAGAGGAAACATTAAGAACAGTCCCACTTCGTCACACCGTCCTGCTACATCCCTGGGTGCCCCCTTGGCATGGGGGTGCCGTGTATGTGCTCTGGGCGAGGGCAGCAGGCTCAGCCTCGGAGACTGACCTGGCCAAAGGCGAGCGAGCCCCTGCCTGCAGGAGGAAGCGACCGCAGCCCCCCCACACAGCCGCCCATGTGCCGCTCCGTCCCCACAGGTGTTCTACGTCTGGTTCGATGCCCCGATCGGCTACCTGTCCATCACGGCCAACTACACCGACCAGTGGGAGAAGTGGTGGAAGAACCCGCAGCAGGTGAGGTGCCGTCGAACCCGGCCCCCCTCGGTGGGTTGGGATCTGGCCCCAGCTGGGAGGGGAGCTGGGGAGTCGGGACTTCTGGGTTCTGCTCCGGATCTGCAGCCTGTCCCCCCCCCGGCTCGTGGTGCCGTGGCTGGGAAATGTTCTAGGAGGCAGAGTAGGAATCAGTGGTTCCCGGGGGGGTGGGGGAACCCAGCTGGGACTCGTTAGGAGTCTGGAGTGGGCAGAACTTGCCAAGGAGACGAGAAGGAGCAAGGGACGGGGCAGCGCCCACGGTGCCACCCAGCTCTAGGGCGCATGGGGGCCAGGCTGGCTCTGAGGGTGGGACTGACCCCTTCCCCCGAGCCGTGCCCCTGGGCTTGGCACCACTGGGACTGGACCCCTCCCCCTCCACCCCCTTCCAGGTCCAGCTCTACAACTTCATGGCCAAGGACAACGTCCCCTTCCATAGCGTCGTCTTCCCCTGCACACTGCTCGGTGCTGAGGATAACTACACGCTGGTCAACCACCTCGTCGCCACAGGTACCGCGGGGGGGGCAGTGTGGGGCAGGCCAGTGAAGCTGGGGACGGTGCAGGGGTGGGGGGCCGGGCAGGGCTGGTTGCTAGGGGGCAGTGCTGGGTGGTCCAGGGAGGGGCTGGGATGGGGGAGCCCGGGCAGGGCTGGTAGCTAGGGGGCAGTGCTGGGTGGGCCAGGGAGGGGATGGGGGGTAGGCTCCAGGGGATGATGTGCAGACTCCAGTCTCTCGCGCCGTCCCCAGAGTACCTCAACTACGAGGACGGGAAGTTCTCCAAGAGCCGTGGCGTGGGGGTGTTCGGGGACATGGCCCAGGACACGGGGATCCCTGCTGACATCTGGCGCTTCTACCTGCTCTTCCTGCGCCCCGAGGGGCAGGACAGCACCTTCTCCTGGACCGATCTCATGCTGAAGAACAACTCGGAGCTGCTCAACAACCTGGGCAACTTTGTCAACAGGTACCGGGCGGGCCCCGCGGGGGGCGCCAGGTGCAGAGGGGTCTGTAGGGGTTGGGAGCTGGGGCGGGCTGTGGATGTGGGAGGAGATGGGCCAGGCTTGGCGTGTGGGGCGGTGAGGGAAAGTGGTGGGGATGTGGCTGACTCTCCCTCCCCCCACCCAGGGCCGGGATGTTCGTCTGTAAGTTCTTCGGCGGGCGCGTCCCCCACATGGAGCTGGGCACGGACGACAAGCGGCTGCTGGCTCACGTCACCCTGGAGCTGCGCCAGTACAACCAGCTGCTGGAGAAGGTCCGGTGCGTCCCGGGGGCTGAGGGGCACCGGTGGGATGGCGCTGGCCCGGCCCTGCCCGGCTGCGGTCAGTGTACGGTGGGGGGCACAGAGTGGCCAGCCCCCAGGGACCCCGCTGCCCTGTGTTGGCTTGTGCCAGGAGGGCGTGGCCTGGGGGGGTACATGGGGGGTAGCTGGCAGAAGAGGCGTCCGTGCCCCGTGCAGCCAGGGACAGCAAGCTGGAGAGATTCCTTCCCCAGCCCATCGTGGCGGGCGGCTGGCGGGTCTCGCCCGCGTGCTCAGGGTCCATCCGGTCGCCGTAAGTGGGGTCGGGCAGGAATCTCCCCCGGGTCAGATCGGCCGAGATTTTCACCTCCCCCTGCAGCAAGGGACCTGGGCAGATCTGAACTCACGTCAATGGTGACTTCTCTGGAGCGTGGGCTCTGGAACCCAGGATTGGAGGAGGTCGGAGGCCAAAGGTGGGGTGGGGGGCAGGTTGTGGGGCCTGCGATGTGCAGGGCAGACTAGGTGATCACGCTGCTCCATGCTGGTGCAGAGTCTGAGTCCCTGTCTCTTCTCTCCCCCCCACCCCCCCCGCGTGCAGGATCCGGGATGCCCTGCGCTGCATCCTGAGCGTTTCTCGCTATGGCAACCAGTACATCCAGGTGAACGAGCCCTGGAAACGGATCAAGGGTCATGACGCTGACAGGTAGGGGGCAGGGCCAGATCCACCCACCAGCTCACCCCTGGAGGGCAGAGGAACACCCCGGGGGGGAGGGAAATTGGGGCTGCCTGGCTCAGCAGGCAGGGGAGCTGTTCCAGGGGCTTAGTTAAGCCCTAGTGACCTGGTGAATGGGCCAAACTCATCTCCCGCCACTTGATATGGGATCCCCTCCCTGCTACCCCGCTCTGCCCCTCACTCCTGACCCACAGTCCCCTGCTCTCCAGGCCCTGGGCTCCCCACACCACAGCTCTGCCCCTCAATCCTGACCTGCAGCCCCCTGCTAGCCCAGCTCAGCCCCAAACCTGGGCTCCCCCCACAGCTCTGCCTCGCAATCCCAACCTGCCCCACTCTGCTGGTGCCCCTCAATTCCAACCCGCAGCCCCCTGCTAACCCAGCCTCCCCATGGTGCTGATTTCGGCCGTTAGTTTTGCGGCTGGGAGCCAGGCTGACGCCCCCAAACACACTATGAGATTGCTGGAGTCTGTGCCCTGCTCCGCACTCCCCCCAGCTCTGACGGGGGGGTCCCGTTTTTCAGGACTCGGGCGGGCACCGTGACAGGCGTGGCCGTCAATATCGCCTCCCTGATCTCAGTCATGCTGCAGCCATACATGCCCAGCATCAGCGCCACCATCCAGCGCCAGCTCTGTGTGCCGAAGGCCTGCAATGTGCTGACGGACACCTTCCTCTGCCTCCTACCCCCCGGGCACCAGATCGGCACGGTAGGCACGCAGCCAGGGCCTGGCATGGGGGCTGGCGGAGTGGGGGGGTGGAGGGAAGGCAGTGGGCAGGCCGGGCGGTGGCTCAGCTGGCTGGGGGTTAATGTCTCCCCCGCTCCTGCCAGGTGAGCCCCCTGTTCCAGAAGCTGGAGAGTGAGCAGATTGAAGCCCTGCGGAAGCGGTTTGGTGAAGGGCAGGTGAGGAAGGGGGAGCCCCAATCGTGATCCCTGCCCGTGGAATCCGTGACACTCTGGGGCCTGCTCCTACAGGGAGCCATTTCCTGGGAGCTGGAGCAGCCCCCCCAAAACCTCCTGTGTTGCATGACCTGCTGCTGGAAGTAAAGCCCAGCCTCACCTTCTGTGCGGGTGGGGGCTGCCCCGGCTGGCTGACTGGAAGGAAGCGCCTGCCCCCCAGGGGAGCAGGGGTGGTGCACAGAAGAGCCCCTGGTTCCTGAGTGACATGACATTGGGAGGGGACCCCGGCCAGCAGGGAGTGAGTGAATCCCTCTGCGCCCAGGGAGAGCGGGAACCCCTTGCTTGCCTTGCCCAGCCGCATGCTTTGCTGTCTTGCTACCTGTCCTCACCTGCTCTCTCCTCTCTCCTTTCCCAGCTGGAAGACTCCACCTTGGAGCTGAAGGTAATACTCGCCCTGCTCTGGGGCACGCCTGGGGCTTGGCGGGGGCCCGGGTGGGGGCATGCGTGCCAACCCCTGTCCCTTCCTTTCCTCCCACCCCCTCCAGTGCAAGGGCCAGATGCTGTGTGGCCCAGCCCTGCAGGAGTTAAGCATGGGTGGTGCCCCCTCCAATGCTATGGGGGCACTGCCCTACATCCTGCCTGGCTCTCCCTCAACCCCCCGGAGAGGGGGCTCTGCTGGGCCTGGCGAAGGCCAGGCAGAGCCTGCTGTGTTGGGACTCCCTGACTTCCCTTCCCCTCCACAGGCACATGCTGCCTACGTGGCCTCGGCCGACGTGACACCCCCTGGGCCTGGGGGAGGCGTGGTGCTGGCAGGGGACCCCCAGAAGGCCGAGGAGCTGGCCGAGGAGCTGGCCAAACAGGTGAGCGGCACCTCTGCTTGTGCTCAGGGCAGGCTGCGTTCCTGGCAGGGCGAAGCCCCCCAGGGCCAGGTATCAGCTGTGGCCCTGCGGCTCAGACTCTCCCCCCACTGGGGCCAGAGCCTCTCCAGCTCTGCATGGGGCAGGAGGGAGCCAGAGCAGTGAGCTAACAGCTGCCCTCTGTGCCCAGGCCGACCACGTGCGCCAGCTGAAGGCCAGCAAGGCGGAGAAGGGGCAGATCGATGCTGAGGTTGCCAAGCTGCTGGAGCTGAAGAAGCAGCTGGCGCTGGCTGAGGGGAAGACCCCTGAGCCCCCGGCCCCCAAGGGGAAGAAGAGGAAATAGCTCCTGAATGCCTCAGAACAGCAGCTCCACTGACAGTGGTGGTTCTCCCCCTGCTGGGGGGATCTGCACCTGCCCCCTCCAGCCCCCGAAGAAATACCTGTGAGCAGCCCAAGCCCAGCCTCCCCTTTGGGCCCCTCCTGCAGCAGCTGCGCCGAGTGCAAGGAGCCCCTGACCCACCCACAGCCGGGCTGAGCCTACACAAGGACCCGGAGAGCCACGCAGGCGTACGGAGTGTAATGGGGGAAGCGCTGACCGCGCAGCAATGTACAATAAAGGGTTTGCTCGACATGCCGTGCTGCTCATTACAACAGCCCCTCCCGCCGCGCCGGGAGTCACCGGCCCTCGTTCAATAGCCATTAGTCACGGGGGGCTGTGCCAGCTGGCAGGGGAAAACATGGCCTGGTGCCTGCTAGCCCCAAGCACTGCACTGGCACAACCAGGAGGGGGAGCTCCTGCCATCCAGGTCCTTTGCCAGCTCTCCCCATGCAGCACCAGCAGACATAGGGCCCCCCGGGGCTGCTGTCTGTCATTCTGCCCAGGGCAGCCACTGGTCCGTTCACCCTCCGGTCCAGCCCCTGGCTCTGCACAGCTGTCTTGGGACAGGGGGGCAACACCCCACCAGCAGGCCTCAGTTCAGTCAGCACCAGGGCCTAGCTGCCCCCCTGTGAGTCCACAGGCAGAGGGCATTGCAGCCCCTTGGGCTCAGTTCAGCCCTACACCTTCTGCAGGTTCACCATGCGCTCGATCAACGCCGCCCTGGTGGCCTCCACCTCCGCGCTCAGCCGCTCGATCTCCTGCTTGAGCCGCTCGTTCTCGGCCATCAGCTCTGTCACCCTCCTCTCGTTCTGCTCCTTCTCCCTGCTCCGCTTCTTGCCCTGCCCCTGGGGCTGGCTGCTTCTCTTCCTCTTCAGGCCACAGGCCGGGCCTGCCCCCTCCTCGTCCTCTGTGCAGGTCTGAGCCGGGGAACTCTGGCTGGAGTCCGATTCAGGGAGCCCTGCCAGCTCCTCGGCCGTTCCGCTCAGCAGCTCCAGCAGCTCACTTGTCAAGCTGGCATCCAGCTCGCAGCTCCCAGGGGCATCGCCTGTCGACTCCACCAAGGGGGCCGGGAAATCCAAGCCCCATAGCAGCGCCGTGGCATCAAGCGTGGCAAGGTCCTTCTGGAGAGAGAGTGTGTGTGTGTGTCAGTGGGGCCAAGGGGCAAGCCGGGCTAGTGGACCCCCCCTGCCTGCCCCTCACTCACCTGTTCCACTCCCCCAGGGGGCAGGGATGTCCCCCCATTCTCATCTGAGGACAGCACCTCCTGCAGGTCCTCATACCAAGCCTCCAGCTCCCAGCTGGGCAGGGAGGCAGGTACCGGCTCGGCTGCCATCGTCAGGTCTGGGCCAGATAGTCTCCCTGGCTAAAGAGGGAGAAAACCATTAGCAGCAGGCCCAAAACCGGGCCCAGGGGGCACCATCCAAAGCTCCCCTCAGCACCCCTACAATAAAACAAACCAGCTGCTCAGCTGCTGCCGGAAGAGCTGAAAGGGGCCATGGGAGAGGCTCTGAAGGCCGACGCCACCTCCCTCAGTCATGCTAGGTAGGGCCATCGGCAGTCAGCCCAGAGGCCAGGCAAGGACACAAGGCCCTGGGGAGAGGGCAGCATGGCTCAGCTTGATGCCCTGGCAGGAGGAGCTGTGGGCAGGTGGAGGGCTGCCCTCCTGGGCATCTCCACAGCCTCAGAGTAGGGCAAGCCGGTTCCCCAGCCTTTGGCATCAGCGAGCAGAAACTCCCTTTCACGGGTCCCACAGAACACTCATCTCAGCTGGGTCCTACCCTAACGCGTAACGACCGGCCCTGGGCCTTACCTGCTCTCACGTGTGGTTATGTATGAACATGCACTTTCTTCTAGAAGACTGCGGGGAAAAGCAAAGACAGAATCAGACAAGGCAGCCGTTTGGCAAATCCCCCCATGGGCCCAGAACCAGGCAACACTAGCAGGGATGGAAAGGAAGGTGTGACCCAAAGAAATCTACTAGGACCCACTGCCTGCTTTCCCCTCCAGCGACCCCAGGCCTCCTCCCTGCTGGGAACCACTGCCTGCTCCAGCCCGGTGTGACCCCAGGACCCCGCCCCGCTGGGAACCGCTTCCTGCTCCAGCCAGAGGCTATTTTTAGCCCATGACGTTGTGGGAAGTTTCAAGCAATGAGACAACCCTCCCGCCTGCCCCGCTGTGGCCCTCTCCCAGCCGGCTGCTTCCACCCCACTGCTGGGGGAAGAGCAAGGATCTCCTCCCAAGTGCTAGAAGTGCAGCCACCAGAGGCATTGCTGCTGAAAGCCGCCCTGAGCCGGGGCTTTGCGGCTGGGATCAAAGGCCAAGGGGAACTGGATTCTCTTGCTCATAGAGCAAAGCTCGGCAGCCTCAGGCCGAGCTGGCCTGGGAGCCCGGGTTAGAGGAGCTGCCTTGTCTAACACTGCGCTCGCCCCCATGGTATCTTGGCATCTTCCTGGTAGGGCAAGGTCCCCAGTCTCCTTCTACTGCCCGCCCAGGGGCTCCTGGGCCCTCCCTGGGGGGGTTCGCTGGCCAGTTAAGGCAGCATTTCAGAACAGTGCTTCCAAAATAACCCCCAGAGAAACTCCAAGGGCTTTCGTCAGCCCTCCTGCACTGCGCTTCTGGGGCGACTGATGCAAGAAGGCGGCTGAGGTAGAGGCCTAGAACCACCTTGGGGCCTGGCTGCATGGAGCCGGCCCAGAGGAGTGGGAGCAGAGGCTGGGTGGCTCAAGTGTCTCAGTAGCACAGGGGAAGGAAGTTGTGTTCTCCCCGCCCCCAAAGCCTGCTACAGCTTTGCAGGGTAAGCAGCCAAGGAGCTCCTGGAGCAGGAGGGCCTGGTCTCCCCAGCCCAGCACTTGAGCCATGGGCCCCGCTGCTCATCCCAGGCAAGTCTAATATGCCCCTCACCCTGGTCTAAGTGCCACGGTGGGGTGGAGAGAATTCACAGCAGAAGTCTGGAAATTGTATCAGGTCCCTAGCTGCCAGCAGCTGGCCCTCCCTGCGTGGGGCAGGGGCCTTGGGGTTAGGGGCGCCCCCCCCGCACCACGGTAAGGACACTGACTGCAGGGGTCAGGAAGGGAAGGGCTGGTCACGCACAAGGTCAGAGCTAGGACTAGGACCCAGGAGTCCTGGCTCAGGCAGTTTCCTCCCTTCCCTCGGACAGAACCAGAGCAGCCCAGCCACTGAATAGCTCCCACCACGCCACGACTCCTGGCACCATCCCTACCCAGAGATGGGGCAGAACCCTGGAGTCCGGGCTCCCAACCCCCCCATGGAACCCAGGAGTCCGGGCTCCCTGCCCCGACCCCCGTCCCCCCGCCATGGAACCCAGGAGTCCGGGCTCCCAGCACGCCCCGCCCCCCATGGAACCCAGGAGTCCGGGCTCCCAGCCCCGACCCCCCTCCCCTCGCCATGGAACCCAGGAGTCCGGGCTGGCAGTTTAGCCCTGCCCACAGGGCGGCTGGTGATAAGGCCCCGGGGGCTCGGCCCCCCCCCCGCACCTTCCTGCGCGGCCCCTGCTCCCCCTGGCCCCGGCTCCCGCGCTGCGCCCGGCTCATCCTCGCCCGCATCTTCTCCCTGCTGCTGCCGGTCCGGAACCGCCGCCTCGGCCGCCGCGCGCCCTTTAAGGAGCCCGCATGACGCAACCCTTGCACCAGCTCTGGCCAATCGGCGGCGCCGCCTTGGCAACGCGTCCCCCGCCGTCGGCCAATCGGCCTGGTGGGCCCCGCCCCCTGGCGGTGACACCGCGAGCACCCGCCGCGTCGCACCCGGAAGTGGCTGCCGCTGGGTCACGAGTCTTAAAGGGTGAGTCACGCGGCGGGTGATGCAACGTCTGGCAACGGGGGCCCGGGCGCGCGGCGAGCCGCTCCGAGAGCCGGCGTGACGTCACGCCACACCCGCCAGCCACTTAAAGGGCCAGACCCAGGGGAGGCGGCGGGGGCCCGGCCCCGGGACCCCAGGACCAGCCCCTCCCCCAAAAGCCCCTCCCATCCCAGGGACCCCTAGGGTAACACCCCCCCCAAACCCTCCCATCCCAGGGCCCCCCTAGGGTAACACCCCCCCTCCCAGGGCAGGCCCCCCCCAAGAATCCCCCCATTCCAGGGACCCCCTAGGGTAACACCCCCCCGTCCCAGGGCCAGGCCCCCCCAAACCCTCCCATCCCAGGGACCCCCTATGGTAACACCCCCCCTCCCAGGGCCAGCCCCCCCCAAAAGCCCCCATCTCAGGGCCAGCCCCCCCAAACCCTCCCATCCCAGGGACCCCCTAGGGTAACACCCCCCCTCCCAGGGCCAGGCCCCGCCCAAGAATCCCCCCATCCCAGGTACCCCCTAGGGTAACACCCCCCCAAACCCTCCCATCCTAGGGACCCCCTAGGGTAATGCTCTCCTGGGCCAGCTCTCCTTGGGGCCAGCTTTCCCCCACCAGGGGCCAGCCCCTCCCCTAAAGAGCCCCCCATCCCAAGGACCTCCTAGGGTAATGCTCCCTCCCGGGTCCAGGCCCCCAGTATCCCAGGGACCCCCCTGGGGCAACACCGCCTTCCTCGGCCAGCCCCCCCCATCCCAGGGCCTACCCCAGAGCAGGGATCCCCCAGGGTACCTCCCCCCCAGACCAGAGAACCCCACTGAGGCTCCCCCCTGTCACGGGGTCCCCGGGCGATGCTCTGGGACTGCTCCCTACGAAGCCAGGTGGGACTCTGGGGGACCCTCCTCTCTGAGCAGCCTGTCCCCAGGGCAAGAAGCTCACATGGCTTCCACCTTCCTGGATCTGACCTCGGAGCATTCAGCATCCTCTGCCCCTCCCTGCGCTTCCCACAGCCAGTCCGCCCAGGCGGGGTCCTGGGGGGGGCCAGAGGGTCCTGCCCCCCAACTCCGCAGTCAGACGGGACTCTCGGCCAGCCAGGAAAACAGAAGGTTTATTAGACGACAGGAACATGGTCTAAAATGGAGCTTGTAGTTACAAAGGCCAGGACCCCTCAGTCAGGTCCGTCTTGGGGGGCAGGGAGGCCAGAGCCCCATCTGGGCCTCCCCCCATTTCCCCAGCCAGCTCCAAACTGAAACTCTCCAGCCCCTTTTCCCGGGCCAGGAGGCCACCTGATCTCTGTTCCACAATCCCTTCAGTTGGCACCTTGCAGGGGAGGGGCCCAGGCCATCAGGAGACAGGGTGTCGGCCGTTCTCCGTGCAGACACCATCACACTGGTCCCCTAGGGCGCCGCCACAATCACACCTCCTTAGCCCCCCACCTAGATACTTAAGAAATGCCTAGGGGAAACTGAGGCACCCACACAGTATTCAGAGAGAACATTAAGAACATTCCAACTTCGTCACACCCCCACGCCAAAGATCCCCCAAGACAAGGGCCTGTGGCCCCTGGGGAGGGGCAGACAAGGATCCTCCAGGCCAGAGACCCCCCAGGGCTAGGACCCCCAAACCCATAGGCCTCAAGGGAGCCCTGGGGCAAGGGCTCCTGCAGGAACATCCCCGGCCTATGTCAGGGAGCCCCCCAGGGCTAAGGCCTCCCTGGGATCCCCCCACGCCAGAGGAGCCCCGGGGGGAGGTGCTGGGGACAGTCTGAGCACATCCCAGTGGAGCTCAGAGGGCTGAGCCCCCAAACCCCCCTACGAAGGAGAGGTTCCACATGAACCCCAAGGGCGTTAGGGAGGCAGCCTGGCCATGGGGTCACATGCCCTGTCTCTGGAATCTCTAGTGGCCACCTATGGGCAGGGCCTTGGCTTCCCCTTTCACTCCCATGACCGCGGGGCTCAGCTTCCTCCGAGGAGAGCACCCCACTCTGCCCCAGCACCCCTCCCCACACGCCAGGGTGCCCTGGCCTGTACCCCAGCACTGGGGGCAGGAGGTTGGTGGGATGGCATCAGACCTTGGACAGTTGGATACCAGGGCGGTGGGGCTGCTGGGCTCCCATGTCCCCTCAGCCAGCCCCCCAGACACGGGGTGGGGGGCAGCACTGGGACAGCTCCCCAGAGTCACCCGCCCCAGCGCTTGGCTCAGCCCCCCCCTGCTGCCGGGCAGTCCCAGGCAGGTGGCCCTGGCCCACCTGTTACACCGATGGCCGCGCCAGGGTCCAACCTGCCACCCCAGGAACTGCCCACAGAGGAAGTTCCCCCGAACCCCCGTGAGTTAGAGCTGGGAGGGTTCGTCCCCCCGAGAAACCCAACCCCAGTGTGCCAGCCCCCCCCACCCCCCGGCCACAGCTGAGGAGCCAGGGCCCTACCCCAGGCGCCACGGCTTGCAGAGCCCCATTGGTGCCCCTGCCATCTGGGGGGGGCTGCCCCAGCGGTGCCCCCCCAGGCTCCCACCCCAGTATCTGGGGGGTGCCCCAGCAGTGTCCCCCAGTATCTGGGGGGTGCCCCAGCGGTGCCCCCCCAGGCTTCCCACCCCAGTATCTGGGGGGTGCCCCAGCGGTGCCCCCCCAGGCTTCCCACCCCAGTATCTGGGGGGTGCCCCAACAGTGTCCCCCCACCCCAGTATCTGGGGGGTGCCCCAACAGTGTCCCCCCACCCCAGTGTCTGGGGGGCTACCCCAGCAGTGTCCCCCAGTATCTGGGGGTGCCCCAGCAGTGCCCCCCCCAGACTTCCCACCCCAGTGTCTGGAGGGTGCCCCAGCAGTGCCCCCCCCAGGCTTCCCACCCCAGTGTCTGGGGGGTGCCCCAGCGGTGTCCCCCAGTGTCTCGGGGGTGCCTCAGCAGTGTCCCCCCACCCCAGTGTCTGGGGGGTGCCCCAGCGGTGCCCCCCCAGGCTTCCCACCCCAGTGTCTGGGGGGTGCCCCAACAGTGTCCCCCCACCCCAGTGTCTGGGGGGCTGCCCCAGCAGTGTCCCCCACTATCGGGGGGTGCCCCAGCAGTGCCCCCCCAGGCTTCCCACCCCAGTGTCTGGGGGGTGCCCCAGCGAAGTCCCCCCCGCCCGGGGCCTTGGAACAGCCGGCGGGGACCCGGCCCGCGGAGCCCAGCCCGGGTTTTCCCCGGAGCCCGGTGCATGCTGGGATAGCAACCCCTCCGCCCTGGGGCGCGGGGCACGCTGGGAACGGAATCCCCAGGGCTGCCCCTGGCCCCCACTGCGCATGCCCGGGAGGAAGCTCCCTGCTCTGCCCCCTCCTCTTCCTGGCACTGGCTCCGCTCCGGAGGGGGGAGGGCGCGAGGGGCCGCCGCGAGACCCCCCCGCCCCGCCATGAGCCGAGGTAGGGCCCGGGGCCGCCCCCCCCCGCCGCTGGGGCCGGCCGCTCCCCCCCGGGGGGCCGCCCCCCTGCACGGGGCGGGGCGGGGGGAGCCCGGGGCCGCCCCCCTGCAGGGCCCCGAGCCGGGGGGGGGCCCCGGGCCGGGGGGGTGCAGGGGGCAGCGAGCCGAGCAGGGCCGGGCCGGGGGGGGCCCGCTCGGGGGGGGCGGCCGGGCCCGGGCTGGCCCCTCGGTGCCCGGCGCTGCAGGGACACGGGGCGGGACCAGCCCGCCCCCCCCCCGCCACGCCCCTGTGTGCCCCGGAGCTGGGGGGCCGCGGCTCCCCGGGGGCGGGGCGGGGCGGGGCGGGGGGGCCGGGCTGGCGCGGGACGGTCGCGGCCCCGGGGGGCGGGGAGGAGGGTCCCGGGTTCGAGGCAGGCTGCCGGGAAGCGGGACCCCTGGCGCGGTCCGGCCGGGCTGGGTCCCGGCTTGCGCCCGTCTGCCTGTGACACGGGCAGGGGGCCCCGCCGCCAGGGGCCCAGCAGCCCCACGGAGGAATGGGGACGGGGTCTCCTCTGCGCGCGTACAGCGCCTGGCGCGGGCGATCGAGCTCCCCCCCCCCCCCCCCCCGGGGCTGGGGGCCCGGGGCGTCGGTCCGGCTGCGCGGTCCGGCCGGGCTGGGTCCCAGCTTGCGCCCGTCCGCCTGTCACATGGGCAGGGGGCCCCGCCGCCAGGGGCCCAGCAGCCCCACGGAGGAATGGGGACGGGGTCTCCTCTGCGCGCGTACAGCGCCTGGCGCGGGCGATCAAGCTTCCCCACCCCCGGGGGCTGGGGGCCTGGGGCGTCGGTCCGGCTGCGCGGGCGACTCTCTCCAGAGCACCGGGCCCAGGCGCAGCTGCCAGCACCCTCTGCTGCCCCCACCCACCCCCACCGGCCGGCCTGCCCCTGGTCTGAGCTGGAGTCCTGCCCCTGGAGCTAACGGCTGCTGGGCTGGGACCCCGGCGCTCCTGGCCTGCGGGAGGCGCGACCCGCAGCTGGTTCAGGGAGCAGCTTGAGCCCCGTTTTCTCCCACGCCCGGGTACAGGTGCGCTGTTCACGTGTAGTGCCCTTCTCTGGGCCTTGTTGGGCGCTAATCGACTCTGTCCCTGCAGGACTCCTGGGACCCCCGCAGCCAGCTGCTTCCCTGAGCCCTCCTCCCCAGCCCCTGCTGTCCCAGATAGGAGTCCCTGGGCCTGACACTGAAATGCAGCCACCTCTGGGGTGGGATGTGGCAGCTGTTTTAACACTCCCCAATAACCCCGGGGGGGCATGGGGCCAGAAATACTGTTAACTGAGTCTCCCTGTGTTTTTATCCTGTGGATCAGCATCAGAAATCTGGGCTTCCGGGGCCCAGATCCTGGCAGCGTCCCTCAGCATGGGGGGCATCATCTCTGGGGCACTGTCCGGTTGGGCACATGCCATGTCTGTCAGGCCGTGCTGAATCCCAAAGGCAGAACCGTCCTCCCATCTCAGGCCCCTCGCCTCGGCATTTGGGCAGGGAGTGCCGCAGGCCGCATGCATGTCCTGGCTTCCCACCTCTGAGCTCGCTGTCTCCCAGCCCCTCGGCTCTCATTTTGAGCCCCAGAGCTAGCGAGAGAATCCGGCCCCATCACAGCCCTGGGAGCCTGGGGTAAACCCTGCCTCTCCTGCTGCTGCCCGGCCTCTGGCGGCTCGGATGGACCTGACCAGCTCGCGGTGGGAGCTGGTTTTGGTGGCTTCTGGTGCATTTCCCAGCAGAAACCCTGCTGAGCTCTAGCCCCTGGGAGGCAGGTGCTGGGCTCGCCGGGGAGCCCCAGTCTTCCCGTGCTGGGGGCGCCGCGGCTCATGCTTGGATCCTGCAGCACCAGGGTGGCTCCCTGAGGCCACTCGAGTGACGCCTTCCCATTGCGGGAGGAGACACGGCCCCTGCGTTGACCTGGACGCCTCTTTAGCTCACACTGGGGTTGTCAGGCTGGAGGAGAGGGACTGGAGCCAGGATCCTGGGTCTAGCCCTAGCTCCGGGATTGGGGGTCTAGTGGTTAGAGCAGGGGGCTGGAGCCAGGACTCCTGGGTTCTCTCCGCAGCTCTGACTCACTGTGTGCCTTCCGACTAACCCCTTGTCCCTTCTGTGTCTGTGTCCCCATCTGTAGCTCGGGGGTAGCAGTGAGGGTCCCTGCACCCGGGGCTCAGCGCTGCCCTGTGCCCAGGAGCCGAGCCTGCCAGGCACGGGCCTGAGCTCAGACCCCAGCGGAGAGGAGCCAGGTCTCTGTGCCGGGCGCCCTAGGCCCTGCCCAGTGGGCCATGGGGGCTGTTCGCCCCGCTGAGGCCGGCACTGAGGTGGGACCCTCCTTCCCCTCTTCCAGGCGTGGGCTAGCATCGGCTGCGGCGAGCTCGCAGCTGTGGCGGACGGAGCTGCCGGCGCTTCCCGGGCGAGGGTGCCCAGCCATGAGCGCAGGAGGGCCGCGTGTGCACACTTAACGCCAGCATGTTCGCAGCCATGAGCAGGTAGGAGCTGGGCTCGGCCCCCATGCCGGGGCCCGGCAGGGATTAAGGGACCCGGCAGCTGTTTGCCTTCTCGCCGCAGGGCCCCGGCAGCGGTTAGTAGGTCAGGCGCGGCCGGGGATTAACGGGGGGAGGATTACAGGACGCCAGGGTCTGGGGGAGCGTGGGGCTGAGAACATGCGGGCTTCTGACGCCCCTCACTCCCGACCCGCAGCCTCTGCTAGTTCAGCCCTGGGCTCCCCTCAGCTCTGCCGGTGCCCCTCTCTCCTGATCCCCAGCCCTGGGCTCCCCCCAGCTCTGCCGGTGCCCCTCACTCCTGACCCACAGCCCCTAGGCGTCCCTGGGAGCAACTCCCTGGCTGTTCCCTGAGGGGAGCTGGGCGGCCCCTTTGCTTGCTCAGACTGTCTGGTTCCTGCTCCCAGGAGTCTTTGGGCAGCTGGATCCAGCCCTGCCCCACACCATAACTCCTCCTACTTAGCCCCTCCCACTGGACCCCATAACTCCTCCCACTCTAGCCCCCCCTCCATCCCATGACACCCCTCCCCTTGCTGCTTGGCGGGTGCTGTCTGTCTCTGTCTGTCCCCCGCTAACCCAGCGCCTCGGCAGGTATCCGAGCGAGGCCGGGGCACAATGAATGGTGGTGATGAGCCCGCTGGCGGAGATCCAGGTGGGTGCCCAGTGGCCGTGCCCGTGGGCTGGCAGCGGAAGGTGGAGGAGGGCACCGTGCAGTATATCAGGTAGGGCTTCCCCCTCAGTGGTGGCCCCCAGCCCCCCGCCCCGGGCGGGGCTCCCCAGCCGGCCCTGACCCCCTCCCCCCGTCCTCTCTCAGTCCTAGTGGCACGAACCTCACCTCGCTGGAGCAGACCCGCGCCTACCTCCTGACAGACGGCACCTGCAAGTGTGGCCTGGAGTGTCCGCTCAACGTGCACAAGGTACCGGGGAGGCCAGGGGCTGGGCAGGCTGGGGCCAAGGATAGTGGGGGCCCATATGGGTTGGGGTCGGGACCAGGGCGGGCTGGAGACAAGGGGGCTGGAAGCCCGGGCAGGGGGGCCTGGGGCTCAGGCGGGCTGGGGGCATGATGCCCCTTGGGGTCTCACCCTCCTGCTTCCCAGTGGCTGGGGGCTGCAGCCTGGAGGGACCCGACTCCAGTCCTGCGGGATTCGCCCCATGCGAAGGGGTCTGGGGGGGCACTGCCAGGACACACTGCCCTGGGCTCAGATTCCTTGTCCACCTTGACAGCTGCTGTGGGTCAGGAGTGAGGGTCAGAATGGGCAGGGGCTGCGGAAGTGCCCCCCCCCCCAGCTCTGCCGGTGCCCCCTCACTCCCAACCCGCAGCCCCCTACTAGCTCGGCCCTGGGCTCCCCCTGCCCCCCAGCCCAGCCGGTGCCCCTCAGTCCCCAGGATGCGGCCGTGACGTGCTCTTCTCCCCCCGTCAGGTTTTCAACTTCAACCCGGCGGCTGTGGTGGTGCCGCGGGGGGGGGCCGGGGCCCAGGGCGACCAGGACATGACCAAGCTCTGCAACCACCGCCGGAAAACCGTCGCCATGGCCACCCTGTACCGCAGCATGGAGAGCGCCGCGCCCCTGGGCCCGCCGCGCCTGGGCCCAGGTAACAGGCGGCCCCCGGGCCCATCCTTCCCTCCAGCTCTCCCGGGGCCCATCCTCCCCCGCACCAGGGCCCATCTGGGCTCCCCCAGGCCCCCACCCAGCACATCCTCCCCCTGCCCCTCATGGCTCCACCCCTGCCAGTCCCACCCTCCCCCGGGACTTGATCTGCCCCCCCGATCCAACACCTGCCCCCACCCTGGGGTTTCCCCTCCCCTGGATCCTGCCAGTAGAACCTGTCCCGGCCCCTCCCAGAACCTGAGCCCCAGGCTCCCCACCCCCACATCCTGCAGACCCCGCCCCCACCCCGCGCCGGCTCTCGTCATCCTGGCTGAGGGGAGGGAGGACCTGGGGCGGCCCCAGCCTCAGTCCCGTCCCGCGAGCACCCCGGGCAACTGTGGGGTGAGGGGTGGGTGGGCCCAGCGTGGCCTGCCCGGGCGCTGAGCCCCCCCTGCGGTTTGTTGCAGGGGTCGGGCTGAGCCAGACGTACCACTCAGGCATCGCCAGCTGCCATCCGCCAGCGCCCTTTGGCAGAGTGCCCGGCCCGGAGGGCAAGGGTCCCGGCAAGCCCCAGCCCATGGAGAAGGCCCCAGAGGCGCGAACGGAGCCCTGCCTGGCCTGCCCCGGAGACCGGCCCACCAGCACCCGGCCCAGCCAGGCCTCGTCCTTCCCACGTCACCACAGCGCCCTCTTCGGAGACGTCTTCCCGGGCAGGACGCCCTGCGTCAGCTCCACCAACGGCGCTTACCCGGCGCGCCCGGCCTTCCCCCTGCAGAGCTTTGGCCTGGAGCCCCTGGACGCGGTCCCCCGGCCCTTCCCCCTGGGTTCCCCCGCCGGCCTCCCCTTCCCCCCACCAGACGAGATGGTGCCACCTGCTGCCCCCAGCCCCCTGGGGAAGCCTCCGCTCCCCGCCACGCCGCCCCCCGAGGGGGCCCCCACTTGGAGCAGCCGCGCTTGCCCCGTGCCCGCAGGTGCCTCCCTCGGCAGGCTGGTTGCCTCCACTGCGCTCTCCTCCGTCTCGTCGCCAGGGGGCAGCGCCGAGCTGTCCCCGCAGTGCTCCCGCCCCTCCTCCGCCTCCTCGGAGCCCGGGGGGCCCCCGCTGGGCCCCAGGCCCCCTGTAGGGGCCCCCCAGCCCTGCAAGGATGAGGCGCCCCCCAGCAATGCCTTAGCCAACCAAAGCAGCAATAACCTGCCAGTGCCCTTAGGCACCGTGCCCGAGGGCAAGGGGCCGCCCGGCTTCCTGGGCCTGCCCCTGAGCCAGCTGCTTCAGCAGCCGGGTGCCCCCTCCTTCCCCGCCAGCAGCCTGCTGAGCGCGGCCGCCAAGGCCCAGCTGGCCAGCCAGCGGCACGCCGACGAGCCCCCCTCTAGCACTTTACCCGGGCACTTGCTGGGCTCCAACGTGCTGCTCTCCGTGGTGGGCGGGCGGGCGCTGCCCAAGCCCCGGCGCCAGCGCCGTGCGCCCACCGTGCTGCGGCTGCTGAAGGACTCCCAGCAGGGCCCAGCTGGGCCGGAGGAGGCCCCTGCCCCCCGGGCCCGGCCCAGAGAGCAGCCCCCCCGGCCGCCCCCGGGGGCTGCCCCACTGCCCGGGGAGGCCAAGGGCAGCCCCCTGGCCCCCCTCGCCCCCAGCCAGCCGCTGTCATCCCTGCTGAGCCTGCTGGGCACCCAGCCCCCTGGCCTGCCCCCGCTGCCCCTGGGCGACAGCCCCCCCGGCCTCCTGCCCTCCTTCCAGGACTTCAACAGTCAACTCCTCAGCCTCCTCAGCCAGCTGGCCTCCACCTCCTCCGACCTGGCCTCAGGGAGCGCCCCCCAGCCGAAAGCGCCCGCCCCCAGCACCGCCGCAGGTAAGGACCCACGGGGGGGACGGCGCCAGCTGGCTGCAGCCAGGGCTGGGGGGCCCTGGCTGCTAGCCAGGCTGTGGGGGGTGGTGAGAGCCGGGCAAGGGGTGGGGCTGGCTCGTGGGGACCCAGGCAGGGCTTTGGCTGAAGATGCCAGAGCCTCGCGGGGGGGCGGGAGAGCTGCACCCCTCTGATCCAGCCCTTCTCCCTTGCAGGTGCCACCGTCTCGCCAGCCGCCACCAAAGCAGCCTCGGGCTGCGGCCCCAGCAGCGGCGCCGGGGAGGGCAGCCTGGGAGTCCCGCGGGTCCCGCTGCCCCCAGGCCCCGAGCCCTTCCCCTTCCTGGGCCAGGAGCAGGTGCTGCCCTTCGGAGGCTCCCTGCCCCCTGGCCTCCTCCAGGGCGGCTTCCTCGGCTCCTTGCCCTTCTCCCTGGCCCTGAGCCAGCCGCAGCTGCTGGGCTGCCTGGGGCAGGGGGAGGTGCCGCTGCCCGCCCTGGGCCTGCCGGGCGAGCCGGAGGGGCAGGGGCTGCAGACCCTGCTCATGGCCTCGCTGCTGCAGAGCCAGCCTCAGTCACCCCTGCTGGGCCTCGGCCTGCCCGGCCTGGACCTGCTCCAGCAGCCTGGCGGCCTCCTCCCGGCCCTGCTGCCCCTGCCCGACCCGCCCTGCCAGGGGGATCTCCCGGACGGGCCCCTGCAGCCCCTGCTCTTCCCGGCGCTGCCCACCTCGCCCGCCGTCCTCGCTTTAAACTCGGCTCTGCTGGCAGCCGGCCTGGCAGCCCCCGACGCCCAGGTAAGGCCGGGCCCCAGGGGTGGGTGTCTTGGGGCACCCGGCTCTCCTCACAGCTGGGCGGGTGGCATGTCACAGTGCCGGGGGGGCTCTCTGGGCATGCCCCAAGCAAAGCACTCAGCCCCTCCGTGGCCGTCCAGCAGGGGGCACTTCTTGGGGGGGGGCATTAGGGCATCACCTCAGTCCTGCTCTGTCTTTGGGGCTGGGGCGGGGAGGGCGGGCGTCTCCCCAGCCCTGCTCTCTCCGACCTGATGCTACGTTCTGCGCCCCCAGCCTGGTGTCGCCGGCTCGCCCATGGCACCTACCTCGACCGGCACGACGCCCACGACTACTGAGGCTCCCGGCGCCGAGGGCAGGGCCCCTGAGCCCCCTGGCGCCTTCGGCAGCGCCCCGGTGCCCCCCAGCTCCTCCGGGAGGCTCCACCCGCTGCTGCCCCCACTGGTCTGCCCGCTGCTGGGTGAGTGGCGCCCCGTTTGCTGGGGGGCGGGGGTGCAGGCGCCGGGCCCGCTGGGGCGGGCCCGCGGGTAACTGGACGGTCCCCGAGGTGCAGCAGGCCGACCCATGGGAGCAGGGCCCGACCTGTGCTAGTCAAGTGTGCGGATGACACGAAGCTGGGAGGCATTGCCAATTCAGAGCAGGACCGGGAGATCCTACAGGAGGATCGGGATGACCTTGTAAACTGGAGTAATAGTAATAGTAATAGGATGAAATTTAATAGTGAGACGTGCAAGGTCATGCATTTAGGGATTAATAACAAGAATTTTAGTTGTAAGCTGGGGAGGCATCAATTAGAAGTAACGGAGAAGGAGAAGGACCTCAGAGTATTGGTTGATCACAGGATGACTACGAGCCGCCAATGTGACATGGCCGTGAAAGATGCGAATGCGGCCTTGGGATGCATCAGGCGAGGAATTTCCAGTCGAGATCAGGAGGTTTTAGCACCGTTATACAAGGCACTGGTGAGACCTCACCTGGAATATTGTGAGCAGTTCTGGTCTCCCATGTTTAAGAAGGATGAATTCAAACTGGAACAGGTCCAGAGAAGGGCTCCTAGGATGATCCGAGGAATGGAAAACCTGCCTTATGAAAGGAGACTCAAAGAGCTTGGCTTGTTCAGCCTAACCAAAAGAAGGTTGAGGGGAGATACGATTGCTCTCTATAAATCTAGCAGAGGGCTAAATACCAGGGAGGGAGAGGAATTATTTAAGCTCAGTACCAATGTGGACACAAGAACAAATGGATATAAACTGGCCATTGGGAAGTTTAGACTTGAAATTAGACAAAGGTTTCTAACCATCAGAGGAGTGAAGTTCTGGAACAGCGTTCCAAGGGGAGGCAAAAGACCTATCTGGCTTTAAGATTAAACTCGGGAAGTTTATGGAGGTGATGGTATGACGGGATGTGATTTTGGCAATTAATTGATCTTTAACTATTCATGGTAAATAGGCCCAATGGCCGTGATGGGACGTTAGATGGGTGGGATCTGAGTTACTACAGAGAATTCTTTCCTGGGTATCCGGCTGGTGAATCTTGCCCCTATGCTCAGGGTTCAGCTGATCGCCATATTTGGGGTCGGGAAGGAATTTTCCTCCAGGGCAGATTGGAAGAGGCCCTGGGGGGTTTTCGCCTTCCTCTGCAGCATGGGGCACGGGTCACTTGCTGGAGGATTCTCTGCACCCTGAAGCCTTTAAACCACGATTTGAGGACTGCAGTAGCTCAGACAGAGGTGAGAGGTTTATCGCAGGAGTGGGTGGGTGAGATTCCGTGGCCTGCATTGTGCAGGAGGTCAGACTAGATGATCGTAATGGTCCCTTCTGACCTTGGTATCTATGACTCGGCCCCCCACTGACACTCTCTCTCCCCCGCCCCCCCCAGGTGACCTGTCAGTGCTGAGCCCCCTGGGGGCCGCCGGGAGCCCCCTGCTCCAGAGCCAGCCGCAGCTGCTCTCTCCTTCCCTGCCAGCACCCCTGGGCTTCCAGCTCTTCCAGGGCCAGCCCCCCGTCGTCGGCCAGCTGGGCAGCTCTAGTCCCCTGGCCTGCCTCCTGCAGGTGAGTGTTGGGGCTGCGTGGGGCTGCGGCTTGGGGAAGGTGGGAGGGGCTGTGCGGGGGGGTTAGACAGCTCCATGTGGGACATGTGATTCAAATAATTTAATATCTAATTTGCATATGCAGCTAGCCAGATCGGTAGCTGAAGCCCTGCACAGCAGTGGGGGGTTCAGGGGGAAGCAGAGGGGCAGGGTCCCCGTCACGCCCGCCAGCTGCCCCTTCCCTGCCCCCCTCACGGCTCTTCCCTCTCCTCCCCTGGCAGCTCAGCCCCGGGTTTGGCGCCCCCGAGAAGCCAGTGACGGCACTGAGTGAAGGCCCCTCTCCGAACCCGCCGAGCGTCCCAGAGCCCGAGCCGCCGGCCCCCTTTGCCCCCTTCTGCACGGACGCTGCCCCTGCTGCCCTGCCAAGTGCCTTAGACTCCCCGTCAGTGCCCAGGGCCACAGACTACCCGGCCACAAGTACCCTGGAGCCGGCCGGGCCAGGCCAGCAGGGAGCACTGGGCTTTGCCACCCCTATGGGTCAGCTGGACACAGGCGCTGCAGGACCCCCCTGCTCCAGGACCCCCCTGAAACGGGCCCGGCGCAGCGCAGAGGAGCTGAACGGCAACATCCCCCCCCGTGCGGCCCCCCGCAGAACCAAGAGCGCCCGCCGTGGGGCCGGGCGGGGCCGCGGGGCCTGGGGCCGCGGGCGGCACTTCAATGGGCAGGCGGGTGAGCTGGGCGAGAAGGCAGCACCCTCGGGGCACCCACCCCACCCGGCCTGGAGGTGCAATGGTGAGATCCCGGTGCCGGGCACGGCCAGCCCACTGGCCCTCAACAAAGCAGAGGAGATAAAGGTACGGAACAGGGGGGCCCCTCTGGGCAGGGCAGGGGCCCGAGCCCTGGCCCAGGGGCCCCTGAAGGGGGTGCTGCAAAGCGAGTCACCAGGGTCAGGGTGAGGGCCTAGAGGCCTTGACGCTCAGGCAGGGTCTGGAGCCAGATCTCGCCCCTCCTCATGCCTGCAGGGGCCGGGGCAGTCGCCCTGTGGGAGACCCAAGCCCTGGGCACAGGCTCCAGGGAGGTGGGAGGTGCCAGCCAGACTCACTGGGGGGCAGGTCGGGGAGCCAGCGCGGTGCCTGGCCCAGCCATGTCCTTTGTCTTTGCAGGGGAACCCTGGGAGACTGCGCCCATCCCGCCGGGGCCGGAGGAGGAAGGTCAGGTGAGTGGGGGTGTGACCAGGGATCCTGTGCTGCCACCCCACCCACCCCCCCGGCAGATACCATCTGCCCCATTCCCTCCCCCATGACGTGCTCTGTCTTTGCAGCGCCCCCCGGCCTACCACCCGCCTGGAGACGCCACGAGCAAGGGGCCCTACCACCGAGCCAGGCTCCGTCCCCACCGTAAGTGCCACCCGCTGGGTGAGGGTGGGTTGTTGGCAGCAATTGGTTTTCAGCCCAGTTCCTAGTGCCCCCCAGCTGGCAGGGATTGAGCCTCCCCATCTCTCTCCTGTTCCCCACAGGGGTGTCTGGGCCCCTCCATCAGTCTCATTCCACAGCCGCTGGCGAGGGGTCGAGCCCAGAGCAGGCCCCGGGGTCCTGACTCCTCTCCCCAGTGCCCTGGCTTGGGACATCGATCCAGCAGCCTGGCACCACTCCTTGCCCAGCAGCACCCTCCCTTCTCACCCCTGCAGGAGGACGGCGCCCCCGGGCGGCGCCCCCGGCCTGGCCGCCCCGCCAAGAACCGCCGCCGGAAGCTGGTGACGTAGCGTTGGCCCAGAGGTACCCAGGGGAGGCGAAGTTGAGCACGCCCCAGCGAACTGAGCAGGGGGGCGCAGCTGAGGCCCAGCCAGCCACAGCCAGGAACGAGCCCCCGCCGGGGGCACCCTGTGGGGGGCCCGGCTGGAGGTGCCGTTGCTGGCAATGGGCACTTGCAGCATGTTTCCTAGCACGGGCTCCTCCCAGCTGGGACTGCGGCCCCGTGGCAGCGCCAGGGGCCCACTCCAAGCACAAGCCGTGTCTCCTGCGTGCTGCCCAGCCGCGGCCTGCCAAAGCACTTCTGAAGCCATTCTGCAATGCAGTGAAATCCCAGGGAGACGTGGCAGCGCCCCCTGCGGGCTGGGGCTGTGCTGACTCTAGGGTGTTAAGGGGGGGCACTAGCCTGTGCTGCCCCCAGCCGCTGCCGTTCTGCCCCCCCCCTCAGTATCTAGGCTGGGGGGGAGGGCTCCTCCCCTACCTCAGCCCTGTGGGTGTCTCAGCAGGGCAAGGAACGCCTCAGGGGTTAGCTTAACGCACCCGCTCACCAAAAACCTCCCTGTGCCCCTCGCCAGGGGGCAGCCCCCCAGGGCAATGGTACAAAGCAATAAGCGCAGCCAGTTGGCTGCAGTGAGCCCCCGGGCCTGGGCAGAGCCTGCGGGGGCACCTGGCCCCGCCCAGTGAAGCCGGCTCAGCCATGGGGCACTGGGGGGCCAGGCCCTGGCCCCGGCCTTGTTTTCTTTTCTTGTTTTTAACTCCTCCGAGAACACTCAGGTCCGGCGGCTGGCGGGGCCCAGCCGCGCCGCCAGCCCCACCCACCCACACTACGCGCTCGCGCTCCCAGGCTGCTGGTGGGAATTATGCAAAGCGGGGGCAGTGCCCGGCGGGGTGGGGGCCAGGCCCTGCCCCCCCTCACCGACAGGGGCCTTGCTTTTGTAGACGCTCCCTTCAGGGGTCGTGTAAAAAATCTGGAGCCTTCCCCTGGGGATTTGTAGCTTTTCTATGAGAGCCACTTAATTTAACAGCTGGGGGCCAAGCGCCGCTGGCTCTTCCGTGGGGATTTTGGGGTGTTTTGTATCAATTATTAAAATGTGTATTTAAAAGACTGCTGTGTGTGGCGAGTGCCGTGAGCGCCCCCCAAGAAGCAGCAGGGCACAGTGCCAGGCTTGCGAGCAGACAGTGTTTAATAGTAAATAATTTTACAGGTTGATGAGCGCGAGCCCCACCCCCTGGGGAGTCGCCTAGAGAGCCGGGGGGTGGAGGGGGGTGTTCCTTCCTCCCCTAGCCAGCAAACAGGCCCTGGGCTCTGTCCCTCACCCTGGGTCATTAGGGCAGGGGATGGGGGACACACTACAAGTAATGCAGAGGGTCTGGTGAGCTCTTCCCCCTCCCCCCCAGCAGCTGGGCGGGTGGCACCGCAGGGAGGGGGCTGCAGGGCTCACTGGGAGAGCTGCTTCACCCGTGCATCCATGCTGGCGAAGTTCTCCTCCACGGCCACCAGGTTCTCCTTCATGGTCTGCTGGACCTGCGGGACAGAGAGCGGGTAGCGCTGGCACCAGGATAGCTGGGGCGGGGGGCGTTGGGACTCCCAGGACCTGGTCTGTGGGTGGGAGCCGCTGGGGTTCACTCGCTCCTGGGACAGGGGGAAGGGGAAGTTGCCAGGATCCCCACCCCACAGAGCCCCCTGCCCGGGCCCACCTGTGTCAGCAGCGTGGCGTTGTCCTTCAGGGAATGGACGATCATCTGCTGGGTGGTGTCCAGGTGCGTCAGGAGCTGCCCAAACTGCATGGCTGGAAGGGACAAGAGCGAATACCCAGCAGCTCAGAGCCCACCTGGGGCAGACAAGCCCCTAGGCACCCATTGAGCTGGGCCCAGAGCCTGTACCCGCCCCTGCCCCTCACCTTGCTCGTGCAGCTGCTTGACAGTGGCCAGTCTCTGCACCAGCGCAGGGAGGGTGGTGGCCATGGGGCTCCAGCGCTGCACGACCTCATAGAGCTGATGCACCTGGTGGCACCCGAGGGGAGACAGGGGTTAGTGCCAGGCAGAGGAGGGGGCGGCTCCAAGGCCCGCCCTGACACGCCCCACCCCCCCCAAACTCATGGGCAGCCCAACGTACCAGGCATCACCAGAGCCTGGGGCACCCTTGTCCCACTCCGCTGGTGCTGCTGCTCAAGGCGTATCCAATCGAGGGGCCGGTCTGCTGGAAAGCAGGGCGGCTCGAGATGCCAGCCGGCACTCTGCCGTAGATGGGTTCAGGGGCAGCTCGAGATGCCAGCCATGTCAGCCCGCACTCTGCCGTAGATGGGTTCAGGGGCGGCTCGAGATGCCAGGGGGCACTCTTTGCCGTAGATGGGTTCAGGGGCTCGGGCCGGGGGGCCCTAGGAGGGGTGTGGGTGCAGCATGACTGCAGCAGCGTGGGGCAGCTGGGACCTGACCTTGCTCTGGGTGTCTGCATCCTCCACGGCCACCTTGTGCTTGGCAATTTCATTCACCTTCCCCAGGACGCTCTGGGGGCGGAAAGGAGACGTGAGATCCTAGGGCCGCGGGTGTCCCCCGCCCGCCCACTAGCTGGCAACGCAGCCCTGCCCATGTCTGAGCCAGAAGCCAGGATGGTACCAATTCACCAGGGGCCAGGTGGGTCCCTCGGCCCCTCTGTGCCATTTCCACGCCATGCGCCGCCTCCTGCTGGGGCCAGGCTCAGACAACCCTGGGGCTGTCCTGGACCCCCGGAACCGGGGTGGGGGAACATCTGCCAGGTGCACCCTGTGCGGACACCCAGCGCATCTGGCCCCAGGAGACAGCTGGGTCCTTCCCAGCCCCAGAGTGCTGGATTCTACCAGCAGGGCAGATCCCGCCGGGCTCGTTCCGGTTTCAGTGCACCCCAGCTGGGAGGGGGGGCTCAGCACGCAGGGCGCCCATGGGAGCCAGAGCTTGTCCTCCCACCTCAGCTGCTCACCTGCAGCCTCGCCTCCACCTGGTCCAGAACAGCAACGTCCAAGGTGCTGACTTTGGCCTGCAGGATCTCCACAGTGTCCTGCGGGAGGGAGGAATAGGGTGAAAGAAGTGAATGCCGACCCCCGGCAGCGGCCAGCCGAGATCTCTCCAGAGCTTCACCGTGCGCCTGGGCCCTGTGAGGGCTCCGGCCGGCAGAGCCTTCCTGTGGCAGACCCTGGCGTCAACAGCAGGGGACGCCGCCGTGCCCAGCAGAACCCCACCCAGCCTCGGCCAGGGCTGCGCTGAGCAGTCCCAGGGATCCAGCCCGAGAACAGCCAGCGTCAGCCAGCTGGGGCCGCGCGGCTGGACACCAGTGTCCTCATGGGGCTGGGCTCGGGCCCAGCTGTCCCAGCACAGCTGA
This sequence comes from Chelonia mydas, assembly GCF_015237465.2. NCBI lineage: Eukaryota > Metazoa > Chordata > Testudines > Cheloniidae > Chelonia > Chelonia mydas. Next base: position 3,667,528 of record NC_051260.2, read on the forward strand.
GCCCCACTTGAGAACAGGGAAAGCCAGATGTCACCCTGGCAGGCTGCATCATCGCACGCCCCAGACCAATCCTGGAAACGCTGCCTCCAGCCCAGGAAGGGACCTCGGCCCCCACAGGCCCCCAGCTAGGCCGTTACAAATCCCCTTCCCCACGGCGCGCCCCAGCACTCAGGCTTACCATGAGGCTGGCTCCCTGCAGCCCAACCGCCAGGGGATTCTAGGGAGAAAGAAAGAACGCAAGCGTGTGGATCCAGGATTTCAGAGCAGCCCGGCCTGGGCACGTGGGGCAGCGGGACAGCCAGCTAGGGCCCTCCGCCCCAGCCTGATCCCCCTGCAGGGGCGCTCACCTGGCTGTCCTGCTCGCAACACACCGTGGCTTCCAGCTCGCTCAGCCGCTTCTCCAGCTCCGCTATCTAGATCAACGGGAGAGGTCAGCCATTCCCCCAGCAGGCCCTGCTTCTCCAACCCGCAAGGCTGGCACCATGGGCTCTGCGGGTGCCCAGCTCCTAGCCAGGGCACGTGGTGCTGGAACAGCGCCTCACTGCAGGGCTCCGTCGCTGCCCAGAAAGCCCGGGCAGGCAGCCACTCAGAGCTCCACGCCAGCCGGCCGAGCAGCGAGAGACGCCAGCTGCCCGTGCCCAGCACCTGCCTGGGTTTACATGAGGGCCCCAGGCTCCGTCGGGGGGTGCGATCCAGCCGCCAGGATAGTTCAGCAGAGTCGCTGGGTGCTGCTCGCTCCTGGGCTAGGCTGCGGCGCTCCAGAGCAAGAAGCCGTCCCTCGGTTGGGAGCCCGTTGCTGTCTCCCCAGCCATCACCTCTGAGCTGCCCCCAGACCCTTAGTCACAGACTCCGAATCTCCTGGCCCGCCGAAGCCCCCCCAGTGCAGGGGGACGGCAGAGTGACCCAGCAGGCCCCCACGGGAAGCCGGGCAAGGGAGCCAGCTGGTTTCCAGCCCCAAAGACCAGGCAAGAAATAACGCACCATCTGCGCATGGCCCCCGCTCTGCCCTGACACAGAACTGAGGGGCCCTGCCCCACAGAGCTTCCAGGTGATGTTACTATGGGCCCAGGAACAGATTTTCAATTGAAAACTTGGCTAGTATTTTCAAATATTAACATCCCCCTCCCCCAGGGGGCAGGTAAAGAAGCATTAGATGGGGAAACTGAGGCACACCAGCTAAGTGATGCAAGAGCTAAAGCATCCAGGCCGGAGCCAAGGGTAGATCCCAGGAGTTCCTGGTGCCCAGCCCTGCCCGCAGTTCTGCCGTCACATGGTCACTGCTGCCTGGCAGACAGCTCCAAACCCTGACCCGCCCCAGACTCACCTTTGCAGCCTGAGAGAATTTGTCTTGTTCTGGTCTCGAGTGCAGCTCGTAGGTCACCATATTCCCCGCGGGCGCAGGGGCCTTCGACGGGCTCCTCCCTGCCCCGGGGGTGCCCCTGGCACTCTTCGCCGCTTCCAGCTGAACGAGCAGGCGCCTGGTAAAGAGAAGAGACCCGGCTGGTTTCCAGGGCGTGCGAGTGGCGGTCGCCAGCTGGGAGGTAACGGCCCTGCTGGTCCCTGGAGGGCTTAATGGGGAATGCGGCTCTGGAAACCGGGAGATGCCAGCCTCGTGGCCACAGCGACGAACGGGCCAGGCTGCAGTGATGGCCGCTAACACCCCTCGCCGCAACCACCCCGGGGCTCTCCGAGGCAGCTACAGGCGGGACAGCCCAGTGGCTTCAATACCTCATCCATCGGCCTCGGCTTTATTCCTTCCCCGTCCCCACCACGGTGAACAGCCAAGACACCAGAATCTCCACCGGGTGAGAGAGAGGGCAATGGTGGGCCTGCAGCTGAGCCAGAGCTGCCACGTCCGCCCCGGGATCTGCCAGCGTCAGGACGTGGGCAGCGCCTGCCCAGGAATAAACGCACCCCAGCCCCGTGAGCCGAGGGGCGGCTGACTGCAGCACCGCGGGGCCAGGGGCAATTCCGATCGGCGTCACCGAGGTCAGGAGAGGACGCTCCCTCTCAGCCCCAGCCCCGCACGCCTGCCCAGGGGTCAGCAGGTCTCGCTGGGCCCTTTCCAGCAGGAGGTGCTGGGGCTGAAGTCTCCCACCCGCCACCCCCACGTTGCAGGCACAATACGGCCTTGGGCACTCGCCAGAGCGGGGCAGACCAGGGATTTGGGCCCGGTTTGTGGTGAGAAGCCGCTACAAGGGGGGGGTTGAGCCCCGGGGTGGGGACGTCCAAGCTCCAATCACTCCCTCGCTGGGGCGCTGAGGGACACTTGGGACGGGGAAGCAGCAGACCCCAGAGCTGCAGCTGCTCCCCCAGCTCACTTGGCGAGGGCTCCGTCGGGGTCAGTCAGGTTGATAGCTGCGTCCGGCCCCAAGAGCTTCTCCAGGTGCGTGGAGACCAGCTGCTGCTTCAGGGCCACGACCTGCTTGGCGAGCACCACGGGGCTCAGCTTCTCCTCTGCCGCTGACTCCTTCGCGGTGCTCTGCAGAGGCAGACGCTGCCATGTTACAGCCGGGGCGCGGGGCTCTGCGGTCACGGGACCCGCCGCCTCCCAGCTAAAGCTTCCGACAATCCAGCCCCCGACGAGTCTGCTCCCAGCCAGCGGCATGGGTGGGGAGCAATCGTATCTAGCTGTAGATCTCAAAGGGCTCCCTGTTTGACATGGGGAAACTGAGGCATGGGGGTGGGGTGACTAGGCCAAGGTCAGGGGCAGAGCTGGGCACCGAACCCAGGTTTTCTGAGTCCCAGTCCAGTGCTCTGCCCACTAGACCCCACTGCCTCCCACCAGACCGGATGACGACGGCGCAGGAGAGGGAAAGCCGACAGCCCGGACGTCTCACCCGACAGGGCGATGCACGCCACCCAAGGTGGCTCCTACCTGTATCTTCTCCACCTCTGTGCTCAGCTCGTGAACCTCATGGAGCAGCCGCTGGTACTTCTGCCGGGGCGTCTCTTTCACACCAGTGCCGTCCCCTAGCTAATGACACAGAGAGGTTTAGGTTGCACGGCCCCTCCGCTCGGAGCTCTGCTTCAACGAACTCTAACCCTGCAACTCAGCTTCTGCACTGGGCTCCCTCTGTATCTCTCTGGGGGCCCGGGCATAGCGGGCTGGGTTTTGGGTGCCTCTCTCCCGGAGGCTGACGGGAAACCCAGCCTCAGAGCCGAGGAGGACCTGAAATGGCCCAGCCGAAGCTGAGTGAGCCAGGCAAAGCCATGAGGCTGGCGCGCTCGGCATTCCTCGGGGGGGCTGCTGCCCGTCAGCATGTGGCTGGCGGGGCTGCCGGCTCTGTGGAAATTGCATTGTTTCTAGTCTGGAATCCAGCTGGCATCACTGGGGCTTTGTCCCTTCCCCTTCTTGCCCTCGGGGGAGGCCAGCCGATCTCCGGCCAGTGCTTTGGTTTTACTCTGTTAGCAGGGACCTTTCCACCTTGCCTCTCCCTACCCAGTGCCGGGACGGGTAGCGTTCGACACAGGGAGGTGAAGGGGAACCCACCGCAGCCTAGTCCTCACGGGCCGGCTGTCCAGATCAAAGCACCGCAGTCTGCCCTTCCTGTCGGGTCTGCTTCTCGCGCCAGGGGATGCGGCAGTCCCCAGGCCTGCGATGCCCTGGCAGAGCACAAGGCCTGCCCGGCCCTGGCCTGCCCTAGCGGGCACCATCTCTTGCAGAAACGCCAAATTCACACGAAGGCTCCTCCTGGGGGCGACACGCTATCCACCAGCAGCTCCTCTAATGCCGCGAGGGGCCCTGACACGCTGCCCAGCACCGGAGAGTCTTCGCCCCAGGGTGGCCATGCCACCGCCTCCTTGGGCTCCCGGGAGGGACTGTGACTAGCAGCCCCTCTCCGAGCGTGCTCCCCAGCGGGCGACACTCGCTCAGGCAGAGGGAGGGGAGCCAGAGGGTTCGCTACAACTGGGTTTTATTCCAAGGGAGGGGCATTTCCTTCCACCCTAGGCCAACGACAAACACCGGCAAAGCCTTTGAGAAACCAGCTACATGCGGGCAGGTTCATTAGCCCGTCACACCTGCTTTGGGCCCAAAGGTCCTGGATTCTGGTCCCTGCCCAGGCCGCCAGGAAGGGGAGGGAGTGGCGAGACCCCTCTCTTGGGGGGTGATGGAGCCCAGCTTGGCCTCCAGGACCCTTGGGCTCGAGGGACGGTTTAACTGCCCTTCGAGGGAGGCACGGGAGGAGGAACGTGCCGATTTCAGCTCTTATCTCTACTGAGCGTGCCCAGTGCCCTCCTCCCCTCAAGGCTGTACGGCGACAGAACCAGACCGGTTACTTACAATCTCAAACTCCCCCGACTCGTAGCCAGTCCGCTTGGCTTTGCTGATCCGGTCAGAGAAGTCTGCACAGCAACAGGAGAGAGGAGTTTGCTCTGGGGGCTTTAAACCGACCCACGGTGGCACGCGCCCCACGGTGGCATGCGCCCCACTGCGGCATGCGCCCCACTGCGAGGCTCCCCCGTTGTGCACGCTCAGTGCTTCCCGGCTCTCCGCAAGGACCAGGAGGCAGGTGCCCCCCCAATAAACCAATCAAAGGACTCATCAGGGACGTCCCTGGATCATTTCTGCTGCCGGACAGTCACTCTGGCTGGTGCCTCCCCCCCGCCCCCCTCCCCATTCCCAAGCGATGTAGGATACGGGCCAAGCCCCGGTTTGCGTTTCCCCCACATGCCAGCCTTACCGAGCCCTTTGGTGCCCACTCGCTTGTCCTTAAACTTGTCGTAGGCCGCATTGGGATTGACGATGATGTGCTCCACACTGGTGCTCGTCAGCTCCTCCTGCACAGACAGGCCAGCGTTAGAAACCCCAGGGGCCACCCAGCCCCGCCCCAACACCCCCCCTCAAACAGCTGAGAGCACTTCCCTAAGGACCCCCCCCCCCCATCCTCCAACGGTCCCTTAGTGCTGCAGGAGGCGCACGGTTGCCCTGACCTCGCCACGGGGGAAGTTGCCGAGTAGCAGAGTCCACCAGATGTTAATAACTTGGCCGGGTCGCCGGAGCCAGATGCCCTGCTGGGCTCCCTTTAAATAGCCCCTGGTGACAGGAATGCAAGCCAGCCAGGCCTGCTCAATGCCCACAGCTTCAAAGCCTTTAGCTCAGGCCCTGCCTCTGGCTAAAGCTTCCGGGGGCTGTCCCGACGTCCCTGCAGATAAAGGGGTGCTCTGATATCCCTGCTGGGGGGGGGATAGCTACAGTATAATATTAACACACGCCTTGGGTCTCGTTAGCACCAGCCAGTCCTGTGGAGCCTCGCCAGGAGCCCTGGGCCGCGAGAGGACCGCAGGGGGCGGCCCCACGGGGCGTGGGCTTGCAGGGCCAGTTCTTTTGTAAATGCTGACGTGGAAATCAATATCGGTTTCTGCAGATTCCTGTCGCTCAAACGGCCAGACTCAGGGCGGGTTTTATCTGCAAAGACGCTGTGCTGGGACCCAGGGGCTCCCAACAAACCGCATCTTCTCCCGGCAGAGAGGGAGCAGAGCGGCCAGGCCGCGAACGCTCACTCAACCCCACCCACCCACCCCCACGCCCCCTCCCACCAGCAAACCGTGGTGCAATGAAGAGGAGATGCAGACGGTCAAGGCAGCAGCAGACGCCCCGCTGGATTTCCGAGCAGCGGGACGTGGCCATGGATTAACAGGCCACCCTGGGGTGGCGTGACTGGCTCTCAGTATCAAAGACCTGCAGAGCTGTTCCTTACGAGACGTGGCCCCCCCCCCCGAGGGCTAGAGGAGCCTCTTGGGCTGCAGCCCCTGTGCGACCTGGCAGCACCTCTGCCCGCAGGGGTCACTCACCCCAGCCCATCTTGCCCCCTCTCTCGCTAGGGGTCATTGCACAATTCTCCTCCCAGGCCAGTACTTCTCAGAGCTCACTGGAGAGAGCAATCGGAGCCGCTTCACATCGCTGCCCCCAGTGCTGGGGGGCTGCGGCACCCAGCCACCGATACCAGGCCCTGCGTGGAGACCTGTGGCTGCAGGGGGAGCGGACCCAGTTGCAAGGAATTTTCGGGTGGGATCCTCCTCTCCATGCCCAGCTGCCGACCCTGGGCCTGTACAGGCCACAGGAGGTCGGCTCAGTTTGAACAGGTGGCTAGATTGCCCTGAAGCCATGAAAAGAAGGGAGAAGAGCCGGGGCTCCGTCCCCAGAGGGCTCGACCCCGAGCAGCCCCAGTCTGGAGACTCCCAGGCCAAGCTGAGCTGGGCAGGGCGAAGGAAACAGCCTGGGGCACGCCGAGCTGCACAGAGAGGGCTGCCCCCACGGCCCATCGGGAGGGAATCCCCAGCAAACTCTCAGGCTGGCAACGCCCCTCTGGCTGCTCCTCCTGCCTCCCAGCGCAGGACTCGATCTCGGCGCACGGAGCCCAGCCCTTGGCTCGCACCTAATGGCCCGCGGGGGGACCTGGGATGATGAGAGTCTGACTTCCGCACTGGGAACGAGCCCCTCTCTGGCAATCGGCCTGCCTCACCTGGCTAGTGGAAAGGGGCAGCCCCGGAGCATGGAGCTCTCCAGGGGTTAGGAGACAGAGCAGCTCAGCTTCAACCCAGAGGGGCAGGCCCCAGATGCAGGCACAGGAACCTACCCCTCCGGCGCTGGCCTGGGCTCTGACGCAGGCCTCCTGCGTGTTGGTGGAGGGATTGGGCGGAGGCTGGGGGCTGCTGAACTGGATTTGCTCAGCGCTCAGAGGGCAAGTTAGTCAGCAGGCTGCTTCAGAGGATCGGGCCCAGAGCGGAGCCTCTCCCGCGCAGAGAGTGTTAGTGCCAGGCGGAAACCCGCCCGTGCTAGGGGTTAGTGCTTGGAGAACACCAAAGGCAGGTTAATCACAGTTAAAGAGAAACCTTTTGTCTTTATCTCTGGCCCGGGGCTGCCTGGTCAGGGGCCTGCGTCCTGGGACCCTGCTGCGGTGGCTGCCCATCCTGCCCTGCTCTGCACTCCACAGTAACGAACCAGCTTTTAAAAAAACCCCTGACATTTAAACAAAGGGTCTAACGAGGCAGCCGGGGCCACCGAAGTAGGTTAAAAACCCAACCTGGCCCCGCCGGGGAACTGTCCCTCCATGCTTGCCCGTTGACCGTCAGAATCTGCCAGGGCGCCGACTGGTTTTAGGGCATTTCTAGCTCAGCCATGGCAAATCTCGCTGGGCTGAATCTCGCCAGGCTAAATCTCGCCATTCAAGGGAAACACCGGGTGGTTTTCACGTGAGGCGGGAGCTTTCCAGTTTGAGACGCTCGCGCGCGTTCGCTTACGTCCTGTGGGCTGAAGGCTTTAAAACTGACACCTTTTTAACCAGCCAAGTTACTAATATTGGAAAAGTCTGCTACTGAGCATCCTGAGGCTCTCTAGGGCAGGGGCCACCCCTCTGTCCTAGCCCAAAGGGGGCCCAGGCCATGCTGGGGAGTCAAGGGGCTGCTCTAATGTTCAGTCCCTCAAGATGGATTCACCCACTGGACCCGACTTGCAGCCATTAAAATGAAAGGGACGCTCCTCACAGCTCCACCAGCCCCTGTCCTGGAACGCGGGATGTAGAATCCGGGTTTGCTCTATTTTAAAGGCCGTTACAAAATGCAGCCACCGGATTAGCTCTGCCCCCAGCACGCCAGGCCGCGACGAACATCTGGGGCGCGTCTGGAATTTCGGGGAAAGGAGGCCTTGCGCTTACTCCTCGGGCAGGTGCCAGTAACGACTTTACTGACCCGAGGCCTAACGCAGGAGGTGGCCGGGGTCATTTTGCTCCTGCCGGTGCAACAGCCCCAGGATTCAGCCCTTTGATATTATTAACAGCGACTCGGAGCTTTGGTGCCACCCAGGACAGGGGCTCCCAAACGGCAGGCCGCACGGGAGCTTGACGGGCCATCGATTTACTCCAGAGTGATTTCTGAAGGTACAGCATGAACTGTGAGCGTCTGGGAGCTGCTGGTCTAGGGCTGGGGAATAATCGTGATCAGAACAGACTGGCTACGGGACACCCTTTCAGCAAACGGGGGGTGGGTGGGTGGGGGGGCCAGAATCTAGTTTTGCTCTGGTGCCCGAGGGAAGCCTCTTTCGAGGGCCGGTAAAGACAAAAGGTTACAGCAGCTGCTAGCTCAGCAGAACATTCAAGCAGACGAGAGGGCAAGCTCCTTACCAGCTCCTTGCGTTTTCCCAGAGGTGAGAAAGTCAAAGAAAAGTTAGGAGGGCAGGGAATGGGGGGGTGGGGAGGAGGAGAGAAAAAGACAAAAATCGTATTAGAAGGTTGTCACATGCACTACACAACAGTTTACACAGTCACCACACACAGAACCCCCCCATCTCGCCAAGCTAGCAGCCGTCCTAGGGCAGGGGAGTTCACTACCACCACTTGCCCTTTCCTAGGAGATACAGGGTTATGCGGAGCTTCGGAGAGGACGAACATGGAGCAGCAGGATTCAGCCAGCGGCACCCGTGTGTTAGTCACTCCAGCTAGACCCGCTGGGCAGAGCTAACCCGAGCGCGCCCAGGGGCTCCATCGTCTCCCGCTGTGGGCCCCACCGCAAACTTAGCTGCTCTTTAGGCTTCTGAACTGCTGGCCGTTCCCGGGCTGGCGTGTGCACGGCCCCGGGGCTTAGATCACTGAGCTGCAATGGCAGCAGTGGGAGGGGAAGGAGCGTTTTAAGGGGGGAGCTGTGGAAAGGTCGCACAGAAGCAGCTCTCTCCCCTCCCAGCTCAGGGAATAACAGACAAATACCCACTTTAGCTGAATGGATCGCGGTGGAGGGGACACCATCGAAGGCAGACGCCCGGGTGCAAGAACACGGCAGAGAGGTGCTTTCCGCAGCAGCCCCTCCGCCTAGGTGGGCAGCTAGGCTGAAATTTTCAAAGCCATTAATAGCAAAGGGAATTGGGCAACAAGGAAATTCTCCGCCTCGCCACCCCCATCATCTCTAGGAGGCCGTTTCTGAAGCTGCGGCCTGGAGAACACTCTCCCGCCAGCCCCAGGAAAGCCAGGCAGGGAGCTGCTGGGTGTTGGTGCCCAGGGCCCAGCATCTCTGCACCCTCACACCACACCCGGCGGCCAGGTTCAGCCTCTGCTTTCAGCCGTTTCTGCTGCTCTCCAGGTGGCTGTTCACCCAGGGCAGCAGGAGGCTGGGCGTGGTCTGAAAGTCACAACAGACCCGGGTTCGAGCCCTGCCTAACCCTCCACCGAGTGACCGTAAGCCAAACCGCTGGCCTCCTTCCACCTCAGCCAACCAACCGGGCCGCTGGGTGAAAACCAAGATGGGGCCTCGGTGAACGCCAAGCGTTGCACCTGAATCAAGCCCGCCTGGGGGGAGAGCAAAAGGGGGGTGCATTCGCCTGGCCCCTAAAGAGGTGGCTTCTTCTGGCTGCTAGTTCCGCCAGCCGGCTCGCCTGCGGATGGGCAAAGGGGCTAGGCATTACCTGTCCTACAAGCCACTGGAATTGGAGCATAACACGAGACAGGACCCAGAATCGCCTAGCCCCTGGACTGCCAAGAGGCACTGCTTCACCCTGGGGAGGGGTTTCACGCCAGGGTTCTCTTTCCAGCACCCTCACCACCCGCCTTCTGCAGGGGGTGGGCAACTCTGTTATCCCCCAGCCCGGCACCCTTCACACGTATCCAGTGCCCACTGCCTAGGTAAGAGCAGGTCTACGGAAAAGACGAAGAGGACACCCGGGGGGTTTGGACCTGCAGAGGCTTCCAACCCCCGAGAAGAGTCCCCAGCTCGTGAGAACATCCTGGAAACACGACATCAGAGAACGGGAGAGAGCCAAAGCCTGGAGTGGAGCCAGCGGCCGTCTGCGGAAAATGAAAGCCCCGCGGTGTGGGGCCAGATGTCCCCTAGCACTTGGCTAAGAGCCTCCAACGGTTCGGGCTTAAAGGCTCCTCCTTTGGACTTCGAGCCAGATGCTAAAGAAACGTCCCCACGGCCCACAGCAGATGTGCCAGCCTCAGGAGCTGCTTCAGGCCCCAGGCCCAGGGGCCAGGGGAGCTGGATTGTCGGAGCCCCGGCCCAGCCGGTCACTGCTGGGTGCACAGTGATGCTGCGTGCTCAGAGGTCTCCCCACGTACAGGTGGACGACTGCAGCCACAAGGGAGGAGGGGAAAGGGCTCAGACTAGCCAGTATCCCAAGGCCTCCTCAGGGGAACAGGAAAGCACCCCACCTGCAATCGGATTGGGGAGCGGAAGCTGGGGCCCCATCCTGAAACACTGGGGTGTGGGGCAGAGAGGGAAACATCTGAACTGACACCTGCCTGACTTGGCCACCTGGAAGGACAAAGCGACATTGCTGGTCCACACACTGCAGGCAGCCATGCGACGGGAGCTTTGGTTCGCTTAGCTGCACTCACAGCTGGGGTTGCTTCTTCACACAGACAAGGGAGTCGAGCAAGGAGCCCGAGGCCTCCCTGGATCCGAGCCCTGAGCGCCCAGGAGGGCAGCGGCTGCTCGGCCAAACCAAAGCGAGGGGGAAGTCAGAGGGCCCATCTGATGCCCGCAGAGATCATCAGCACTCAGCCATGGCTTAAAATAGGGTCGTTCCACCTGGCATCTGGGGCCCTTTGCAGGGTGGGGACCATGCTGAGACCCCGTCCACTGAGGAACTGGGAACAAAGGCTCCAGCTTCCAGCAAGCTAATCAGAGGTGCCTCCGAGGCACCTTTTGCAGGGTGTTTTGGCCCACCCCCGATTTGCGCATCTTCCCCTCAGGCCGTCGCCCCCAAGCCCTCCCCAGAGGTAACACGCCAGCAACTGCCGAGCTCAGGTGTGATGGACACAAGACCCGACCCCCCCGAGCCCTTGCCAGCGGAGGCTCTCGGGCCGTGTTATGGCAGAGGACTGTCCCGTGGGGATAATGGAGGGAGGTGTGAAGAGGAGCGCCGAGTTGCCTACAGTCACACAGTCTGAGAGCTGTGAACAGAACCCAGCACCCGGGCCCAGCTGTTCTAACCAGCAGACCAGACTGTCTCCCAGAATCAGTGGCTACCGTCTGGAGGGGGTTTGGGGGTGGGGGCGAGGGGTTTTAGTTGTAAAGATCCACTGGAACAACAAAATCCATGCAGACTCCTCAGGAGAGGAGACGCCCTGCCGGTGCGTGTGCGGGGCTGTGCACACGGATACTTGGGAAGTAAGCGTAGCCTGTCAATTCCAGAGACCGCCCAGCTCTGTGGCACCTACAGCCAAACGCTGGGGCGCTTTGTGCCTGTCGTCTGCCTAACGCGTCAGCACCTTCTTCCTGAGGCCAGAGCAACACAAGCTCACGGGATCATGGAGATGACATGGAGAAACACCAGCCACTTCTAGACAAAGGCTGGGAGCCACCCTAGTGGCGGTGCGGGAAAGGCCGCAGGGAGAGCAGCAGGGAGAGCAGCGTTTACACTCAACCAGTGTGGAACAAAGCAAAGGACCGCGAGCCATTTCTCGGGGGAGGAAGGGATTAAGAGCTCCATTTCTCCTCCTCGGGGCGAGATTGCTCCTGGGTGAAAATGAAAGCAAAAGCTAGTCCAAAAGGATGCATTTGCTTTTTACCTCCAGAGCGTCCCTCCAGCACTGACCACCCAGCCTGCAGCTGGGCTGGAACTTACCGGGAAAGACAATCGCCATTAAAACAGAGCAATCAACGGATTGGAAAGCACTGCCCGTGAAAGCAGGCCCCATACGGCACCTCAATCATTCAGATGATTCCCCCATAGATTGGGGCATCCAGACAGGGCGTGTCGGGATACACAGGGTCCAGCGCTGCTCATTTCACAGGCTAGAAGTTACACTAATCCCTTCGCTGGATGTCATTAAACCGCCGGATTGATGGTTCGTTCTGATCGTAACGCAGGCCCCTCAGAAAGAAACACAGGGTGGTCCTTTTCGCTCAGCAGGAACCACCCCCAACATGGGGCTGTCACAGACCCCAGCGGGCCACTTTCAAGGATTACAAATTGAGGACAGACCCTGTGTCCTGCCCCAGCTGTCACCCTGGGCTCCCCACAGCAGTGACCGGAGAGCAGAAGAATTGTTAAGTAGGCCTCAGTCTGATTTGTTTCACCAGAAGACGGGATTTCTAGGCGGTTTTTTGTTCTCTATCACCGTGTTGCCAGACAACAGCCTTCGCCTTGAACAGTGAAGCAGGCTCCAGGTCCCAGCACGCCACGTTACAGCTTGACCCAAGCAGCCTGGTTGTGTCGTCATAACATTGCCCAGCTGCCTCCCGACACAGACAGCTGTGAGCCAAGCCCCAAGCATCTTACCAACCGAGGATGTAGGATGAGGAAAGCCATGAACAGCAGCCGTAGGCTGACCCGGCGCAGGCTAGCAGCTGGCCGGGGACAGCAGCCGTCGGCTGTTGGGATGATGTGGAGAGGGCTAGCACACAGCCGTCGGGGCTACGGGGTGAGGGCTAGCGCCCGGCCAGCGTGCGTTCAGGGACGTAGTATGGCAGCAGAGGGGTTTAAACGAGGAGAGGGCACTTTGGCCGGGTAGCCAGGAGGGAAGCAGGAGGAGACCAGACCAGACAAGTGAGGGCGGGGAGACAATCCAGGGCGTTTAGTGCTGAGAAGCTTGAACTCACTGAATGGAGGGGTGGGCCAGTGGGAAATCTCCGGGGGGGGGGGGCGGCACATGGCCCGATCCCCAGGCAGGGAAGATGGTTAGTTTGCATGGTCGGTGTGATTAAGTGGGACTGTTCTTAATGGTTCCTCTGAATAGTGTGGGGGTGCCTCAGTTTCCCCTAGGCAGTTCTTAAGTCTCTAGGGGGTGGGATAAGGGTGTATGATCACTGCAGCGCTCTAGAGGGCAGGTGTGTGCAGGGGTCTGGACACAGAGAATGGCCGACACCCTGTTTCCTGGCCACTGATGGCCTGGGCCCTTCCCCCCTGCAAGGTGAGAGCTAAAGGGTTAGAGAACAAAGGAATCAGGTGCCCTCCTGGCCTGGGAAAGGGACAAAGCCCAGAGGAGGAGGGGCTGGAGGGAGTTTCAATTTGTGGCTGGCTGGGACATGGAGTGAAGGGCAGATGGGGTTGTCTGGCTCACTGCCCCCCAAAATGGACCCAGCTGAGGGGTCCCGTTCTCTGCGCCTACAAACTCTGTTTTAGACCATGTTCCTGTTGTTTAATAAACCTCTGTTTTACTGGCTGGCTGAGAGTCCCGTCTGACTGCGGAGTTGGGGGGCAGGACCCTCAGGAGCCCCACCTGAGCAGACTCGCTGTGGGAAGCGCACGGAGGGGCAGAGGATGCTGAATGCTCCGAGGTCAGACCCAGGAAGGTGGAAGTTGTGTGAGCTGTGTGTCCTGAAGACAGGGCTGCTCACAGAAAGGAGACTTCCCCAGAGTCCTGATGGCTTCATGGGGAGCAGTTCCTGAGCATCGCCCAGGGACTCTGTGACAACTGGTGGCAGAGGTGGGATCTACTGCACCCCGTGGACGGCGCTTCCTGCAGTAAGTGACCAGGGAGCAGTAAAACGAAGGGGGATTGACGGGGACCAGGCGTGCTGAAGATTCAGAGAGAGAGTCGGTTTCAGGGGGCGGTTAACCCCTGGGAGTGTGTGACCAGAGAGAAGGACTTTTGCAGTAACAGGGTCCCCCGGGGGATCGCAGCGAGCGGTCCCGGGGGCGGAGGAGTCTGCAGCTCGACCCTGGCAAAGAGGTGGTGACCTTGAGAAGGGCTGGCACACTAGGGGTTCTCCCTGGAGACCGTGGGGAGCTGAGAGCACACAGGCCTGTGAGTCCACAACTTGGGAAGAGCGGAGTGATGGCCTGTCACCGTCTCCTGAAGAAGGACATTGTAACCCTGTGCAGAAAGAGAGGGTTGAGCATTGGAAAGTTCACCAAAGCACAGTTAATCGTGCAGCTGGAGGAGGATGACCGCAGATTCCTGACCCCAGCTGGGGCTACAGCAGGATCTGGGAGCAGCTGGAGTGGTAGCCAGGCATCCCCAAGACTCCTGTCCCCGACCAGACGAGGGTCTTCACGATCGGGTTCCCCATCGGGGGATCGAAGATGGATGGGATTGGAGCTGAGTCCGAGAGAGCAAGAGGACTGTGAGAGACAGCGAGAGCCCGAGAAAGAGCTGCAGAAGTAGCAGCAGCGTGAACTGGCGGTGGTGGAGCGGAGAGGCCTAGGGGACCTCCCAGGGGTGAGTGGGGATAGACCCCAGGGGGCCAGTTCCGCAGGGAACCTCGAGAGTATATTGTTGCCCCTGGTTAAGGAGGGGGGGATATGGATGCCACCTCAGTGCCTTTGAGCAGGCTGGCGATTTGAACCAGGGGGACCCTGCGGAAAAGCCCCGGTGTCTAGCTCCCTTGCTGGGTCCCAAGGCCATAGACTCCGTCAGCCAGATGGGTGGGGAGGTGGACAGGCTCCCACTCCTGGTCCCAACCTATATGTCTGTGTGGAGTTCCCCTGGGGTCGGGCCCCTCAGACCCCCAGTGGGAGCAGAAGGTGATGGTCAATGGGGAGACATTCCTGGGGTGGCGAGATCCTGGGACAGAGAGAACTGTTGTCAGGCCCCGGGTGGTGCAGTCTCAGATGCTGAGGGGCTGTGTGAGATGGGTGAGGGTCCCAGGGACGATGCCCCTCACCCTGCCTATGGCCCAGATCCCTGTGCAGACCCAGGAGGGATGAGGCTGGCTGGTCATTGGGGTTCTCCAGGATACCAGCTGCAAGACCCTGTTGGGGGGTGACTGTGTCTCTTTGGGACAGGATCCAGGCCTTGCTCCGGTAACTGCCAAGGGTTTGAATTTGAATCCAGGGAACCAATCGGCGGAGCGGGAAATGGTCAGTGAAAATGCAGATGACCTGGCTGGCAGCGGGGAGGAGCTGCTAGGCTCAGGATACCTGCCTGCCTGTAAGCAGACCCCTGGGGCTGGGTGGGTCAGAGAGATGCTCCCCGCCCCCTTGCACACCAGAGAGGGGGCTCAGGCTGGCTCTGATGCAGTGAGGAAAGCAGCGAGCTCGCTGCCTACCCACTCTGGGACAGCAAGGGCAGCGCTGAGCACAGTGGGAGCTGAGACCCCAGCTGAGTGGGGGGAGACACAGGCAGGGCAGGGGATCTGTTGGGAGTGGCAAGGTGCTTGGTAAGGAAAGTTTGGATGAGCCTAGGCAGCCTTGTGAGCTGATGGCTGTGTCTAGTCAGCAGGGTGGGAGGGCGAGGAGAGCGGAAGATGAGTGTCCCTGGACCTTACCTGTTAGCTGGGTGGAGAAGTGTGACAGGGAAGGAAACGTGCCTGTGTCTGTCAAGGGTATTGACTTGCCTATGGAGGGAGCTACCCTGATCTCCAAGCAGTTGTCTGTGACCAGCCTTGTGTGCTGAGACAAGGGGAATGAGATCCCAAGCTGTGTGTCCCAAGCTGTGTGTAAAGGAGAAAGTGTGTCCGGCTCTTCTTTGTCTGTGGAGCAGACAGAAGGGGCCTTTCAGCCTCTGATGGTTGAGGGTCGTGCAGTTGTCTCAGAGTTTGTTCTGGATTCAGCTAAAGCCCAGGAAGGGAAGGGTCCTAAGTTTGGGTCTGCTCGGGAGAATGGCCCTGTAATTAGGTCGCATCCAGTTAGTGTCTATGTAAAATCCCAGAGACCAGACAATTCTGGTGCTTGTATTTTGCCTGTTGCTAGTGTGTGGTTGGGAAAGGGTGTCGCAACTCTGTCCAATCAGGGTGAGATCCTAGCCAGGGCACAAGGAGAGCATGAAGGTGATGTGATTGTGTTACCTACTGAGGGTGTGGAAACCTGTAGCAAGAAGGAAAAGATTCCTGAACTTGTGTGTGGCAAAGGGAAGGAGAATGCTTCTGACCTTTTATCTAGGAAGTCTGTCAGTTTGCCTGAAAGGGGATTGTGTAGGAATCCGCCAGATGGGCCAGAGGTAATTCTGGATGTAAGGGCGACCCAGAAAGAGTCTGTTGTTGCTCAGGAAAGTGTTCCTCTAGAGCAAGCCCTAGGTAAAGAGGGTAAGAGCAGAATTTCTGTGAGGGGTGAATTGTTGCATAGAAAAGCCCTAGGGAAAGGAATCCTCATGGAGTCTTTGCAAGCAGTTTACTGCCACTGAAGGGTGTGAAAGTGATTTAATCAAGAAAGTTTCAGTTCCTAACAGCCAGAAATTTTCTGTTCTGAATGGATCCACTGACTTTCCTGTTGAAAGATCCAGTGTGGATAGCTTTGAGAAGGTCTCAGATGAAGTGAAAGCTGTTAAGAAAGTTAAACAGTCCTATAACCAAGTGGCTGTGTTTGCCAGCTTGTTGGGGAGAATACCCGATCCCAGTTTGACCCCCTGGGGTTTTGGGGGTGGCCAAAGGGCACGGGCCGCATAAACCTTCCCACATGCGGCCTGCGAGTGCTATCGACCACCCCCGACCTAAGGGAGGGCGTGAAACTGGAAGGGCCTGGTGTAACTCCTACCAAGGAATGGGAGAGATGCTGGGGCATCCATGGGAACGTTGGTGGCTTTGAACTTCCCCAGGTCACTGGCTAAAGTGACCCCGCTCAGTTCGATCTCGAAGGGGGGAGAGATGTGACGAAGTGGGACTGTTCTAAATGGTTCCTCTGAATAGTGTGGGGGTGCCTCAGTTTCCCCTAAGCAGTTCTTAAGTATCTAGGTGGTGGGGTAAGGGTGTATGATCATTGCAGCGCCCTAGAGGGCAGGTGTGTGCAGGGGTCTGGACACAGAGAATGGCCGACACCCTGTTTCCTGGCAACTGATGGCCTGGGCCCTTCCCCCCTGCAAGGTGAGAGCTAAAGTGTTGGAGAACAAAGGAATCAGGTGCCCTCCTGGCCTGGGAAAGGGACAAAGCCCAGAGGAGGAGGGGCTGGAGGGAGTTTGAGTTTGGGGCTGGCTGGGACATGGAGTGAAGGGCAGATGGGGTTGTCTGGCTCACTACCCCCCAAAATGGACCCAGCTGAGGGGTCCCGTTCTCTGCACCTACAAGCTCTGTTTTAGACCATATTACTGTTGTTTAATAAACTTCTGTTTTACTGGCTGGCTGAGAGTCATGTCTGACTGCGAAGTTGGGGGGCAGGACCCTCTGGCTTCCCCAGGAGCCCCACCTGGGCGGACTCGCTGTGGGAAGCGCACGGAGGGGCAGAGGATGCTGAATGCTCCGAGATCAGACCCAGGAAGGTGGAAGCTGTGTGAGCTGTGTGTCCTGAAGACAGGCTGCTCACAGAAGGGAGACTTCCCCAGAGTCCTGACTGGCTTCATGGGGAGCAGTTCCAGAGCATCCCCCGGGGACTCTGTGACAGTCAGGAGGAGAAGCGTTCTGGGAGGGTGCAGGTGTCCGAGAAGAGGAGGCTGCAGTATCCATGACAGGAGATGGAGGGGGACCTGGGCTAGAGTTTTGGCTGGGTGCCATCTTTGAAAGGCTGCATTGCATTCTGGGACCTGCACACCCCTTTGTATTAATTAGAGCAGGACAGTGAGTCTGCTCCATTTCATGCCAGTTACCCTGGGGCACCTGCCAAGCAGACAGCAGAGCCCTCAGCAGGGCACCGTTTGGGCACATTAGCCTGGATTTAGGCACCTCTTTTGTTCTTCCCACTCCCAGCAACGAATCCCTGCTAACCAAACCTTCCTCCTACTAAAACCAACGTCCAATCCCTTGTTTTCCTCTGCTCTGGCTACATGCCTTAGTGCGGGGAGAGAGAACACTGCCCTGGGCCACACACCAATTTCAAACCCATACCTTGATTCAGCCAACAATCATCTTGAAATCAGGCCCCCCATGAGTTCAACAAGTTGCGGGGAGGGGGGAGGCTAATTACTGGGATTTAAAACTCTTAGCTACATTCACAACAAAGCACGGTGCAGATTTATCGGCATGCAAAATCAAATTCCAAAGCATGCAAAAGAGAAGCGTTGTAATGGTCTTACTTGTGCAAACTAGAATCCAGGCAAGGTAGTGAAAAGGCAGGGGGGGAAGAGCATTAGGAAAACTCAGGTAAGTTCAACTGCGCAACAGTAAATCAACACAATAAAGCAGTATTAGCTGGTACCCCAAAACGGGAGGGGTTGTCTGAGGAGCTGCAGGGAGAGCGCAGGCGTGGCAGCCCCGCCCTACGGTCTGCGCTCGAAGAGCACTCACTGCAATACCCGAAGTGCACTAGCTAGGGAGGCAACTGGAAATTCTTCAGCATAATTAATTCATGTTGCCATTAGAAGACGCCAGTCGCAGAAGCCCCGCACACGCCCAGAGAAGCAAGGCTGCTGCTGGTTTCTCTGAAGCAGGCAGGCCAGGGTGCCATTCCGGGCACGCAGAGCTCACAGCAGCTGCTACCAATTAGCTTGGGCAGAGGCTGTTGTTTGCATTAATTTGTTGCTGGCAAGGGAGGAAAAAAACCTAAGCTAGCCGAAAGTCCCCAATTCAGACACTGTCTGTGGCAATTCAACCTGGGGCAATTCATTTTAAATTGAGTTAAACACGGATTGGTTTTTTTAAATCTAGTCTCTCTTTTAAGCCCTTCGAGCAGAGAATAATAATAAAAACACCGTAGAGCGTGCCAGCATGTGTTGCTGCATTAGATACTGCCAAGTTAATCCTGTCGATGGCCCTGGATTCGTACGGAGAAAGAGGTGTCTCATGTCCGCACATGCTGCTCAGGCTCCCGGGTTGGGAATATCATTTAGAACGTGGGGCTGAAATCGGTTTCAAGGGCTGGCAGAAACACAATTCCACCGAACCAAGATCTAGATCTTTCTCTTCTCAGCAATATCGTTGCAGCTTTCAGGTCCAGAGGTAGCTAGAACCATCCTGGGAAGATCTATTTACCAAGAGACCAGCTCTGCAGCACTCTGGGTAACATGCATGCGGGGCTCAAAATGGGTAAGGGGAGACAGAAGAACGTGAACAAGGCATCAGTGCTCTAAAACCTCTGGGCTGTAACCGCAAGTCTGGAGCTCAGAAGAACATGCACCTGCTCCTAAGGATAAAAGCAGCCCCAACGCTTCAGAGTCAAGCATGTCTTGCCTGTGAGGGCTGGGGACTTAACTCCTGCAGCCAGGAAGAGCCTGGAGCACAGAGCACCAGTGCAAGGAAGCCCCACGCTTCAGGCAGTCTCCCAGCACAGGGGCAAGGGCAGCATTTGGTTCCAATTCTGCCCCCAGTTACATCCGTGCAACCCCACTGGCGTCAATGAGACTGAACACGGGTCTTTAACCCAGGGCAGAATTTGCTCCTCTGGTCAGTGGAGCTAGTTTTGTTTTAGGTTCTGTGTTTAGGTTTGTTCAGGATGAATGAGTTGTTCGTGGGGATCCTTACTGCCCGCTGTATAACTGGAGAGATCTGTGAGCGGTAGCACTTCACAATCTGCACTAGAGAGATGTAAAATGACGAGCCAGCACCATGGCCAAGCTTCACAAGATTGTTCCATTCCCACGGCAAACCACCAAACCTTGCCAGCGGCGAGGCCAGCAAAAGGCCCGTAGCTTGTTCTGGGAAGGATCATCTTGGAGAAAAGTACATTAGACTTAGCAATTAAAAACCGAATTATCCCCGCTGCAGCAGGAGTAACACATGGAGGCTGGATCAGATTATGCTGCCAGGAAAATGAATTTCATAAGCCAATTAAAAGCTACATAGAAACTAATATAAAAACGGTCCTCTTCAGGGTAAAAACAAGCCACTAGCCCTGGGTCTGGGCAGAAACATCTGAGCTTGTGTTGTTTTAATAACAGTGTGTAAGTTACAAGTCAGGTCTCTATTCTACAGTGCAAGGGTTGGGTCCATAGTCAGATTATTCCTATGTTATTAGCACAACCAGTCCCTGTGTGTAGCTCCCTCTAGGCCAGTGAGGCTCAGCGTGACAATGACTCAGCTCTCAGGGCAGACTAGCATCTCCCACGGCTTACATGGAACGGGACGTGGGGCTGGGCACAGGCTCAGCTTTAGCTCCCATAAGGCAGGCTACGGGAGACCTCGTTAGTATGGAGGCAAATTGGCTACAGGCAGGAGGCCATTGGAGAGAGGTGGGGACACCCAATGGGGCGTGGTCTCAGTCCCAGCTTCTGAAGGCCTCGACAGCAAGGCAGTGACCCAGGCGGGGCGAGAGAAGGCACAAAACTGCTGTGCTTTTATGTGGGAAGTTTCCAATTCAGAGAAAACAGCAGAGCTCTGTGAGTGCTTTACAACGGGGATGTGCCCGGGTGCGAAGCAGCAGGCCTGGGAAAACAGCCATCACACATGGGCCAGCATCTGAACCGTGCCCTTCTGCGCCAGCTTCGCACACAGCACGGCAGAGGGAACCTGGGAGAAGCGGGCCGTTTCTTTTGGTGAAATCCTGCTCTCTAGTAGGATCATGTGACAGGTCCGGGGCAGCTGGACAGCCATGGATTGCCGAGGAATTGCCTGCCCTGCACATCGGGTACAGAGCAGTGTCGGGGCCTGCTCGGTATTTCACTCGCCTGGTTTCTGACCAGCCTCCAGAAGCGTGGTGAGTTTACACCATCATTGACCCTGGTCTCCTGAATGCGCCAACTCAAACAGCTAACATGCTAGCAGCAATCCAGAGCTCCACACACAAACACAGACACTGGTACCACACTGCTGAACACCGCACCACGCAGGTAGGCTAATGATAACTGAGTGTGCCAAGCCAAGCCAGCTCCCAGCCACCCTGCAATGGCACTGCCATCTGGAGCCTCACTGCAGAACACGCTGACCAGAGAAAGCCCAAGTGACTCAAACCCTCTCACCAAAGGCGAGCAACAAAATCAACGAGGGGACACCTTTCTGGGCACCCACAGCTCCCATTCACCTGACTGCGATGTAACCTGGCACACACACAGACAGGGCTTCTTCAGTGCTGCCCCCGTACGCCACACGGACCCCAGGGCTCAAGGAAATCCCAGCACAACAGAGTAGCAAAGAGTCGGGCTAAGCAAGAGGGGCATCTGACTGAGAGTCTAAAGGCTTTGCTGTGGGGTCCAACAGCACCTGCGTTCAGTGTACGTGATCGAAGGGGAATGAGTCGCAGCCCGAGAAGATGGTAGGACAGCCCTGAACCGAAGGAAGGGGGAAGCCTTTGTGCTATGTCAGAGCAAAGAGGCAATCGACCAGACTCCTAAGCGGGATCCCTTCATTGCAGAGATCCAAGAACGAGCTGGAGGAAGTGGGAAGGGCACCGCGGGGAACACGATGAACTGCAAAAGCTACAGCTCTGACTGGATGACGGAAGCGGTTCGTTACGCAGGAGGCTGATGGAGGGTGCGCGTGCACACACGTGCTAAGATGCGCACACTCTTTCGTTTCCCACCGGTACCACGTATCTGAAAGCCAGCCTTGTCCTCGCGGCTCCACTTTCCTGCTTACGTTAGACCGTCAGGTAGGCCACAAGAGCTCAGAGAAGGGAACCCGCTAACTTCCTTATGGGTGCTACAGAACGCGGCCGCTCAGGGTGTTCGCGTTCCCACCCCCACTTTGGAGAACATTCTTTTAACGCCCCTTCTGCCTGCTCCTGTGAATCAGCCAAACCCTTGACGCTGATTCAAGCGGAAAGACCCACGTCTCCCCCAAGTCCTGACCTACTTTCCAGATTTGTTGCAGAAGTGACTCCAACTTGGGTTGCTGCTTTTCAACTCGTTTTCAATCAAAGGCAGGCGATGTTCTCCCAGTTCCTGGTCTAGTCATTTGCATCAGAAACGCCAGCAAGATTCCAAATGCTGGAGACCGTAATCCTTCTCACGCTTGTCCATGCGCCAGAGCCGACATGTGACAGCTCCGGGCCGCAACAAGATGCCACAACCCTTAGGCCATGCCATGGCGGCTACTCCTTGACTAAACCATGCCCTGCTAAAGGCTTCCGACCCAGAGGCCTGAGACTTGGGAGGAAAAGGACTTTGAAAGCAGGGCAGAGCACTAAAAAGAACATTGAACTCCCAGCTGGCGATATGTCACGATAAGTCACCCGCATGATATTAGTCCTTGCTCAGCCAGGGAAATTCACCCATTCTCTCTCCAGCTAGCAAGGGTGCTTTGGAAGGCGCCTATCTCCAGAGGATTGCAAAGCATTTTGTAAACATTACCCTGGGCGGTGGGAAAGGATCATTTCCATTTTACAGCTGGGTAAACTGAGGCCCAGTGACCTGCCGCCACATCCCAGCCTGCCCCCAGCCTCTCATTTCCAACAGGGTGGATCTGCCCCACCCCATGGTACCTGAGCGTTGATCTGAGCACTTGTCACCGCAGCAGGGATGACAAAGGCAAAGCCACCACTCAGCCCTGGCTTTCACTGCTCCTTTCCTCACCTTCAGCACACAGCTGGGGCAAGGGAAGCTGTTCCTGGCAAGCAGCCAGCATGATGGGAGTAGAATTTCAAAGTGGTGCACAGAAGCTCAGCCTGCAACCCCAGCACCGACCATGCCCAGTTAA
The DNA here is from genome assembly GCF_015237465.2 of Chelonia mydas. Taxonomy (NCBI): domain Eukaryota; kingdom Metazoa; phylum Chordata; order Testudines; family Cheloniidae; genus Chelonia; species Chelonia mydas. Next base: position 3,689,836 of record NC_051260.2, read on the forward strand.
TGAGACTGTCTCCAGGGCACTCCCATTCCTGCTGCTATTTTGAGATGCTTTACATCCTGCAGGACAAAACCCTGAGGTTCCCTCGGTGCCTGCAGCCTGCATTTCCTGAGTGTTTTATTCCACAAATCCCCACCCCCGAAAACGCACCATGAGGCTCATGTACCTCCTGCAATTCCCCTGCTGAGCACGGCTCCCGCAGAAGGATAAACAGACCCTGCACTCCCCACAGCAATCAGATGTTAGACAGTTTGCTTTTACAATTTGCTCTGGCCAAACTAGGTGCAAGACACAAACACAGAGTTTAATGGACACTTTCAGTCGGCGTCAGCGTTTTCCCCTGGGCAGCCTCATGCAGGCTACAAATCCAAGGTGTGGATTTCCTTGGGCCCAGGAGAGGGGGCCACAGCTGCATGAGGTATCACTGAAAAACGGGTTGGCAGCGTCAGAGTTGCTCTCCTATCAGAAAGAGAACTCATTCTAATCGGGACAGGGTTTGGCCAGTTGTCATTTCTCATCCTCAAAGCCTCATCTACACCAGGGTTTTTGGGAAACATTTTCCATTCGAGGAAGCAACGCCAGGAGCACTGACAGAGCCTGCCTCCCTATTTAATACCGTGTTGCTTAGCCCTGGCTCTGGGCAGTTAGACAAGAAGGTGTTTAAAGTGTCAGCAGTCACAGAAGCCTGGCCTACACTGAGACTTCCCCAGTGTTAGCAACAGTGGGGTTTTGGTTTGATTTTTTGCCCAAACCCCTAGGGCATACAGCCAGAGCCAGACTGCTGAATGTACAGGAACCAAATTTGCTTCACTAGCTACAAGAAAAGCCATATCTCTTTGGTGGTAGGCCTGGCAAGGAATGCCCAATGGCATATTTAATAGAACAGAGTTCCAGGATGCCCCAAATATATATTTGTAGTTTGAAAATAAAACGCCAAGAGGTCATCTGATTTTAACCCACTCCTACCCCACTATCTTGCATTTAAGCAAACAAACGTAGTGAGCACCTCACATCAAAGGGAGAACAGTCCCTTTCTGACTACCAAGCTCAACTGTATTTAAAGCAGATAATCTCTCCAGTTGCCACTAGACCCAATTTCAGTTCAGAAGAAAGTGATGAAAAAAAGCAAAGGGCCTCTTCAGAGATTTCCTTCCCCAAAGCCTTACACAAGTTCTCCTTTGGGATGATGAAAAGGCCAGGAATAGAATTTAACAGATGTTTATGGGGGCAGCATTTCTAGAAGAGGGCTGTTGCACCTTCCTTGCTAGGAACTATTCTGAAAACAGTACCATTTTATGAAGCTTTCTGCTACCCAGATCTGCTGGAGGTTACGCCCAGTACGGTACAGTTATGCAAGTCATTTGGGCAAAAGCTGCTTTGGAAATGATTTGGGATTGGCACACCCACTTATCACTGTCCTCTAACCACAACGCTAGTCAGAAAGCTGTTGCATTCCACATAACCTTACCGCATCAAACTCCGCCTGGTCGTCTTCTGGGAGATCGCTAGTCTCGTAAACATCTGGCTCGTTCCTGGCCTAGAAGCACAAATGCGTTACAGTGAGGACAGCTGGCAGTTCTGGGCAGACGCATCTCTTATTGCGAAGAATAGCATCCAAAGTGAGTGCCCGCCTCACACCGCCAGGTGCACAGAGAACACGTCTGCTTCCAGGAAGTATATTAGAGAGACAAGGCGGGTGAGGTAATCTCTTGTATTCGACCAACATCTGTTGGTGAGAGAGAAAAGCTTTTGAGCTTACACAGAGCTCTTCAGGTCTGGGAAATGTAGTCAGAGAGTCACAGCTAAATACAAGGTGGAACAGCTTGTTTAGCACAAGCTGTTAACACATATTTCAAGGGACCATTCAAGGTGAAGTGGCCAGTTAAGACCCCATAGAAATAGAAAAATCCGGGGGGGGGAAGTGGGGAGGCTAGTAGGTTATAGACTGTTGTAATAAGCCATAGATCCAGTGTCTCTATTAAGTTCATGATTTTTAGTGTCTAGCAAAGTTATGAATTTGAGCTCCAGGATCTTCATTTGCAGATGCTGTGCAAGTTTCCTTCAAGGACGAGGCCTGAGAGGTCAGATATGGAGTGATCGCTTTGGGGAAAAGTGTTCACCCACGGGCGAGTCTTTCATCATTTTTCTGGGAGAGTTCATTCAAGAGCATAGTGATTGTGTCGTTTCACTCACAGAGGGGCATTTGGTGCACTGGGCGAGGAACAGCACACGTTGTGATGGGCACGTGTAGGACCCATGGATCTTAAAAGGTGGGTTGTGGGGGTACTGAACATCCAGGAAGTACGTTGCTTCCTTCACAAAGGGAAACAGTTCCTAACATTTTGGGGAAAGACCTCAACTGTGCCAGCTGGTGCCTGGCACGGCCAATCATTAATCTGTGCACGTTCTGACGTTTGGGCTAACCCAAATGACAGACACATCCCCATCAGGCCTTAGTTAGAGGGCATGTAACCCTATAACAAGGACATGCAGATCTGCATGACAAACATCTTAGAAACAGATTCCTATTTTCCACACCCCACGACAACATCACCCCAGAGCTAGACTAAACAACGCCAGCAGTTCCGTATGTGTCTCTGCAGACAGCAGTCCCTAGCGGTCATCCAGAAACCTCAAAGCACTTTGCAAAGGAGGGCCGGGTCGCTATCCCCATTGTACAGATGGGGAAACTGAGGCACAGAGGGGAAAGCGATTTGTCCAAGGGACGCTCAGTAGGCCAGGGGCAGAGCCAGGAACAGAGCCCAAGTCTCCTGGGTCCCAGTCCAGTGCTCTAGCCGTGTGTCCACCCCGCCTCCCTGACGAGAGGTGGAAGCCGCTGCAGCTGCTCAGGGTCCATTTACCTCGTACAAAGGACTCGCCGAAACGCCAGAGCAGGAACCACCAGCGCTGGCATTTCGGGGGGTGGGAAGGGAAACCCAGGAAACCAGCTCCCAGGAGAAAGGTGGGAAGCCCCAGAGCCTGGCGCGGGGGGGGGGCTGGGAAATCAGGTGCCGAGGAAGTGCTGGGCCCCGTGAGAACGAGACAGAGCAGCGCCCGGGCCAGCACCGCCCTGGGGGGAGCTGGGCTGGGACTTCACCCCCTCACTCGCATCAAACCGCAACGCCCCATTCGGGAATCCCCCCCCAGCCCGGGTGTGGCTGCGGGGAGAACCCAACAACACAGGGGGCTCCAGGGACAGAAGTGACCCCTCCCCTCATAGCCCCCCAACCATCCCTTCCCCACGGTTACCCCACCCTCACTTCCCCAACCACCCCCCAGCCCCCCTCACCCCGTTACCCCCACCCCCAGTTACCCCCCCACCCCTCACCCACCCCCCCAGTTACCCCCCACCCCCAGTTACCCCCTTCCCCCCACCCACCCCCAGTTACCCCACTCTCACTTCCCCAGCCCCCTCACCCCCACCTACCCCCCCAGTTACCCCCCACCCCCAGTTACCCCCCTCACCCACCCCCCCAGTTACCCCACCCTCACTTCCCCAACCACCCCCCAGCCCCCCTCACCCCGTTACCCCCACCCCCAGTTACCCCACCCTAACCTCCCCACCCCCCCAGTTACCCCACCCTCACTTCCCCAGCCCCCCTCACCCCCACCTACCCCCCCAGTTACCCCCCACCCCCAGTTACCCCCCTCACCCACCCCCCAGTTACCCCACCCTCACTTCCCCAGCCCCCCTCACCCCCAACCTACCCCCCCAGTTACCCCACCCTCACTTCCCCAACCACCCCACCCCCCGTTACCCCACCCTAACCTCCCCAGCCCCCCAAATCACCCCCACCCTAACCTCCCCAGCCCCCCAGTTACCCCCCGCAGCCCCCCTGAGTGACCCCCCCGCACTCACGATGCCGGGCAGCTCCGCGTACTTGGGCTCGGCCATGGCGGCGGGGCCGGGTCGGGGCCTGAACGGGAGTCGCCGGGGCCGGGACTCAGGGAGGAGCCGCCAATCTCGCGAGAGCGTCAAGGGAGGGCGGGGGCCGACGAGATCCCGGCCGCGCGGGGCAGCCTGGGAGTTGTAGTCTGGGGGCGGATGTGGGGCTGGAGGGGGGAGATATGGGGCTGGGGCTGTGAGGCTGGAGAGGGGGAGATGTGGGGCTAGGGTGTAGGGTGGGGAGGGGGAGATGTGGGGCTGGGGTGTGGGGCTGTAGGGGGGTATGTGGGGCTGGGGTGTGAGGCTGGAGAGGGGGAGATGTGGGGCTGGGGTGTGGGGCTGTAGGGGGATATGTGGGGCTGGGGTGTGGTGCTGGAGGGGGAGATGCTGGGGCTGTGAGGCTGGAGATGGGGAGATGTGGGGCTAGGGTGTAGGGTGGGGAGGGGGAGATGTGGGGCTGGGGTGTGGGTATGTAGGGGGGTATGTGGGGCTGCGGTGTGATTCTGGAGATGGGGAGATGTGGGGCTGGGGTGTAGGGTGGGGAGGGGGAGATGTGGGGCTGAAGGGGGTATGTGGGGCTGGAGGGGGGTCCGTGGGGCTGGTGTAGGGCTGGAGAGGGGGGTGTGGGCCATGTGGGTTGGGGATGCAGGTATGTTTGGGTGGGGAGGGGTGGGGGTATATAGTGTAGGGAGGATTTGGGGAGGGGGTCTGTAACAGGTGCAGTATTTGGAAGCGGGGTGTTGGGGTGGGGAGAAGGTTTAGGGGCATTAGGTGGGGCTAGGAAAGAAAGTTTGACTGTGTGGGGAGGGTGGCCATGAGGCGCAGAGGAAAGGAAGTTGGTGTGGGGCTGGGGAGTGTAGAATGGGGGGTTGGGAAAGGATTGTGGGCTGGGATGTATGGGGGGTCTGCGATTGGCATGGGCCGGGGTTGGGCTGAGCTGGCTGGAGAAGGGCCATGAGGTGGATCTGAGGAGGGGGCGGCAGTGAGGGGGTGGAGATTGGGACGGGGGAGGCTGTCAGGACCTGGGGGAAATGCGGCTGCGTTCACACCCTGAGAACCACCGTGTAAGTGGGGCTCAGCACCACCCACATTGAAGCTTTATTGGGATGCCCCCCGTGCAATGGCAGCTATGACACCGGGGCGCCCACAAAGGCCCCGTTCTCTCCTTCCTCCCCCCGGAAAAACACCCCAAACCCTGTTACACCAAACTGACCCTGGAGCCAGTGGCCCATCTCCCGGCCTGGCCCCTACAGAGACGGTCATTGTGCCAGGCTGCCAGCTGCTGCCGTGCTGGGCCTGGGTGGAGGAGAGGGGGCTGAGCCTGCCTTCGAACTGGGCCCTTCGGAGAGGCCTGCCTGGGCTGGGTATTGTACCCGCCGTGGGTCTCAGCACCCCATTCTCAGCTGTACTCTGCATCTGCGGCTCCCACGGATTGCAACTGGGGTTCGTTCTCAGGGCTCTGCTTCTTTGGACATCAAGCTCTTGCTGCCAGTCCCGGGGCAAAATCTATCTCATCTCTCCACCCCAAATCTGTCTATCCCATACCTCCCCCATCTCATCTATCTATCCCGGGACCTATCAATCATTGTGGTATCTGCGCTCCCATTTGCCCGGTACCCTTCCCTCTGCCACAAGGCAGGTGGGGGTTACTTCATTGGTTGCTTTTGTAGCCGAAGGAAAGGCTTTTCCAGCTGGTTCCTTCTGATCCCAAATCTAATCTCCCTGACCTCTTTCACTCCAGGTTTTTTTGCACTGTACCCCCTGGGCCCCCCCGCAGCAGTGGTGCCGGAGTGCCTTGCAATATTAGAAAGCAAACAAAGAACAATCTGGTCCCCTCTCTCTCCACCAGGCAGCGGGGCCTGGGATGGGGGCAGAGGGAGCTGGACTGTACCAAGACAAAGCAGTGAGGTGAAGTGCAGAAGCTGCTAGAATTGGGAGTTCAGACCACCAGCTCCCTACACATTCCTCCCACAGCTGCGTAGAGGTTGCAATGCAGAGCCCCGCTTTCCTGCCTTTTTGCAGACTGATTCCCATCCGCACCCCTGACTTCATCCCGGCCCCCATGTTGCCCCAGCATGAAACTGACAAAGAGAGCCATGAAAGTGACTCAGCATCTTCATGCCTCCCGCATGTCACAGCCCTTGAGACTCAAACCCAGACCCCCTGGGGGGTCTGTAAGTGGCAGATCCACCGGGTGACCCCCAAGCCAAGCCTCTACCCACACACAGCATCCAGCTCAGCTTCCCTGGGAGCGCCACTTCCTTGCAGGTTTTGCAGCTCTGACTCAGGGCCTGCCCCGTAATCTAGCTGCTGCTTCCTCAGGTTTCAGCGTGACTCGGATTCCTGCAGCTTCCCCACCCGGCTTCCAGTAAGAGGATACAGCAGTGATGCCAGGGTGCAGTGTAGCTCGCTGGGTCCCCATATCTCACAGGCCGGCGACACCCTTTACTGACGGGCTCAGAGGGGTTTCATTTCAGAGTAAAAGACCTATGAGCTAATGGAAGGCATTAGCACTCCCCCAAGGAGAATGCTAAAAGGGAGGCAGCATGTTCTAGTGGATAGAGCACTGGACTGGGGCTCAGGACACCTGGATTCAATTCCCTGCTTCATCACAGACAGCCTGTGCAAGTCACTTCCCCGCTCTGTGCCTCAGTTTCCCCTCCCCCCCCTTGGCCTGGGTAGATTATACACTTGGCAAGGCAGGGACCGTGTCTGTCCAGGACCTGTGTTCTAGTTGGGGCCCTTTAAGTCTTATTGCAATTATAAATAAATAAATGGTCTAAGCTAACGATGGGGCTTCCACCTGCCCCCCACTCTTGTGGGACTGTTCTGCAGCCTAATATGTCTGCCAGGGGGCAAAGTTTCCCTGTCTTAATTCCGCCCCTTTATTCTTAACGATAATCTCTTGGCCCCCCTTGGCGGATTGTCCTGTGCCTTGTATAGGGAAGGTACACTGACCCTCTTCCCACGGTATCTGAAGCTTAATCCACATGCCCCTGAGAGGCAGGGCAGGACTCTTATCCCCATTGTACAGATGGGGAAACTGAGGCATGGAACGGCTACGCGACTTGTTCAGGGAGTCTGTGATGAAGTAGGGAACTGAATCCAGGTCTCCTGACCCACTGGACCATCCCTCCTCCCTAATGTGCCCCTTTAGCTGTCACGTGGCCAAGTTACACGCATTCCTCTCCTCTGACCCCTGCCCATAAAGGAATCACTCTGGCCCCCGGTCATCCTTATTGCTCATCTTTGAACTCCCCCGAAGAACTGTACCTCATCTGAGCCTACACATGAGACACACATGCCGACACAGACACATGAATGCACACACAGACACACATACAACAGAGACACACATGCCAACAGAGACTCATGAATGCATACATGGACATGCATGGACACATGGACACACACGTATACAGAGACACACGTGTACACAGACACGTGTACACAGAAACATGCACACACGGACACATGAATGCACACACAGACGCACACAGAGACACATGCAGACACGGACACATGGACACACACATGCACACAGAGACACACGGGTGCACACACTGCATGCACACACAAGTACACATGTGCGTGCACAAATGTGCAGACACACGCATGCCCACACGCATGCCCACACACACGCGTACATGAGGCCCCACGTTTTTCCAAGGCCCTCAGCCCCTTTTCGGCCAGGTGCTAACAAGGAAGCAACCACTGAGAAGGACCAGACCTGTCTGGCTAGAGTGGCTCAAGCGAGGCCCTGGAGGCTGCTCTCGTGGCTGTGTCCGGGCCCAGCTGCGGTTCTGAGATCGGCCTCAGGCTTCAGACCTGGAATTTGGCTTCCCCCGCCCTTTGTCTCCCTTAAAACAGCAGCTAAACAAGGGAGGGGGGCGTCCAAATGCAAAGGGGCCAGGTCCTCGGCACAACTCCAGCAAAGTCAACCCCTGCCCGGCCAGCAGCATTGGCTGGCCCAGAGGGGGATTCTCGGGGCTCATGGAGCGTTTAAGGCCGCAAGGGACCATTCGATCATCTGAGCACCTGGACAGCACAGTCTGGAGAAGGTCTCCAGGTGACCCCTGCCCTGAGCTGAGGAACGTCCAGCTGGCTCAAGCACCTCCAGATGGCGGGACCCGCTGGGCACTGATGGCCTCCTTTGGCACTCTCCGGGTTGCCCTGGCGCCTGAGGCCAGGAGCAGAGAAGAAGGGCTGGCTGTGGCCTGTGGGTGCCCAGGAACCCCACCAGGGCCGTGTGGCTCCCTTGTGCCCTGGCCCCATCTGACACGGGCATCTCGTTCCCAGGCCCCCCCTTCTGAGCTCAGCCCCCCACAGCACTGGGACACCATGGGATGAAGGGAAGGTGGGTCTGCTGGTTACAGTCCGGGTAGAGTCAGGACTCCTGGGTTCTCTCCCCAGTTCTGGGAAGGGGAGTTGGGTCCAGTGGTTAGAGCAGGGGGCTGGGAGCCAGGACTCCTGGGTTCTCTCCCCAGCTCTGGGAGGGGAGTGGGGTCCAGTGGTTAGAGCAGGGGGCTGGGAGCCAGGACTCCTGGGTTCTCTCCCCAGTTCTGGGAAGGGGAGTGGGGTCCAGTGGTTAGAGCAGGGGGCTGGGAGCCAGGACTCCTGGGTTCTCTCCCCAGCTCTGGAAGGGGAGTGCAGTCCAGTGGTCAGAGTAGGGGGCTGGGAGCCAGGACTCCTGGGTTCACTGGGTGCTAGTGGGTGAGTCACTCGCCCTCTCTCTGTTTTCTCCATCCCCACCATGGGTCTGGTGCTGGTTCCCCCAGCAGGTTGCCAGTCTCAGCAGATGATGCCCTGCGCCCAAGACCCCCCCCAACGCAGGCACCGGGCTGGGGGCCCTGCGGCATTTCCTCAGCCTGGCCCTCAGGACCCAGCGGTTTGGGGACAAAGGCACGGAGGCGGGCAGGAGCCTGGGGCCGGGGCCAGGGCAGGGGGCGCGGGCCTGGCTCCAGGGACCCCTCCCCCGGCCTGCTGGCTCCCAGCCGGGCCCTGCCACCTTAAGCGATCCGGGCCGCTCCACCTTAAGGGCTGGCGCCGTGGCTAAGCCCAGCCCGGTGCTTGCGGCGGGCGCCGGGGCCGGGGGCTGGCGCAGGAGCGGGACCCGGCGCGGCTCACACGGGCGAGGCGAGGCCGGACCAGCGGGAGCGTCTCCAGCAGCTGCGCCCCCAGCACCCGCCCCGCGCAGCCCGGGCTGCAGGCAGAGACCGAGCAGGGACCCCAGCGCCCCCCCATCCCAGCGGCCCCCCCGTGCCCGCCCAGCGCCCCCCATCCCAGCGCCAGCCCAGAATCCCCGGCCCTGCGCCCCACGACCCAGCGCCCCCCCTTGCCAGCGCTGCACCCCCCGGCCCAGCGCCCCCCCAGTGCCAGCCCAGCCCCCCCGGCCCAGCGCCCAGCATGGCCGAGCCCAGCACTGAATGCAGCATCAAGGTGCTCTGCCGATTCCGGCCCCTCAACCAGGCGGAGATCCTGCGGGGGGACAAATTCATCCCCCTCTTCCAAGGGGACGACAGCGTCATCCTCGGGGTAAGTGCCCCCCCCCCCGCCGGTGCGGCCCCCCGCCCCCAACTCCCCTCCTCCCCGCTGCGGCATCGGCCCCGGGCTGCCCGGCCGGGGGGAAGGGGGCCCCCCCCGTGCCCAGCGCATAAAGAGTTGGGGGGGTCTCCCCAGCCCCCCCGAACTCTGCGGCTGCCGGGAGATGGGCTCCCAAGAGCGGGGGCGGGAGGGGGGGGAGGCTGTATTGCGGATCCTCCATCCCAGCCGAGGCAACTGGGTGTGGCCAGCAGGGCTGGGGATTTGGCTACTGGTGTGTGACCCATAGAAAATCCCTGGCTTCCCTCCCCCCCGGGATGGGGACCCCCCCCCCCCCCCTTTGCATGCAGGCCCTCCAGCTGGCTCATTTCCCCTCCCCCGCCATCTGTCCGTCTGTCTGTCTGTCTGTCCCTAGCCTGCAAAGTGGCCACCTCATCCCCCCCCCCCCCCCCCCGACCTTGCGAGGGTGAAAGGTGAACGCCCCGCCCTGCTCGGACAGGCTCGGGGCCTGGCGATGCCAGCTTGCCCCCGTGCCCCTGTGCGGCTTGGGGGGGGAGGAGCAGATGGTGCAGGTCGCGCCGTGGGCTGCAGGTTGTTTACTTCAAGGCGTCCGCGCCCCCGACGCGCTCTCTCCGCAGCTGCCCGCCTGGCTGGGGGGTCGAGGAGCCTGGGGTCCCGGCCTCGGAGAGAGAGCGGGCGAGGGCAGGGCGGGGCGCGGGGCCCCCGGGTGGGGTTGTCAAAATCAGCCCCTTGCTTTAGCCAAGAACGAGGGTCGTGCGTGTAACCTGGGCTGACGCTCCAGCTGAGATGGGGGGGGCCCTTCGCGCCGGGGACCGAGATCAGGGGCCCCCGTCGCACCAGGCGCTCCAGAGACAGAGAGACCGTCCCCTCCTCCCAGAGCTCCCAGGCTAAGTAGACAAGAGGTTGAAAGGGAAACCGAGTCACCCAGCAGGGGAGGGGAACCCAGGGCCAGAGCCCAGCTGTCCTGTGTCCCAGTTAAGTGCTGTAGCCACTAGACCACGCTGCGTCCCCCAGTCTGGCTCTCTCACACCCCGGCCCCCCCTTTGCCGTCTGACCGGAGCTGGGGGGCATCTGTGCCAAGATGCCTGCACTTTTCTCCTCCCGGCCTAAAGGCCCTTTCCTGCCCGTCCACGCACCCAGCAGCGATGCCACCCGCCGGACGCATGGCTCTGTCAGCCCTGCAGGCCCCCCCCCCCCATTGTGCCCGGCTCCAGACGACAACAGGACGGTCATTCCCCTCCCCCCATCTCCTGTTCTCCTTCCCGTCTGAGGCTGGGGAACGGCCGGGGGGGTGGGGGCATGGAGAGCCCGCCGGAGCCCAGGGAGTGCGCTCGGCGGGGGCCGCGCTGGCAGCCGGGGAGGGGAATCTCTCTCTGGGCAGGGATTAGGCCGCGGCTCCCGGATTAATGAGCTTGTCTGGTGACTGCCCTGCAGCAGCTGGTCCTGAATCCCGTGGGGGGAGCAAGCAGGATCCCCCCTCCCGCCGCTCACTGCCGGGCCGCACTTAGGGCCCCCGGGGGTTTGCATGGGGCCTGAGGAGGGGGCGGGGGGTTCAGGGAGGTCGCCCCCGGGGCGGGAGCTGTGGGGCAGGAGGCTCTTGCGCCTGCAGGGAGAAGATTGTGGGCCAGGGGAGCCGAGAGCCGAGGGGGTTGGGCACCCTGCTGCGTAGCCGTGACACAGCCCCTGTCACCGGAGCGTCTGAGCCTGGCCGTCTGTGGTGGCTTTATCCTCAGCAGCTCACACGCTGGCAAAGCAGCCCTCGCAGGAGACCCTACAATAACAAACCCAGCCCTTCTGGGAGCCCCTGCGATAACAACCCAGCCTGTGTGACCAGAACAATCCAGCCCTCACAACAGAAAGCCAGCCCCTGCGGGTGGCCCTACAATAACAAGCCAGTGCGGCTACCTGGCGCAGGGGGCTGAGTGGATTCATTATTATTTATTGAGCCCTGGCCAGGTGCATGATGGGAGTCAGTGCCAGGCTGGCAGCCCCCCCAACGTCCTGGCCGGTGTGGGTGCCCCCTAAAGGATGCATAAGGGACTAGCTGTTCCAGTGCTCTGGAGCTCGGCGGGGCGGGTGGGTGCTGAAGGTCGCAGGTTCTAGGCCCAGTTCCCCAGGTGGGCTGGGGGCGAGGAGGGGTCTGTGGCTTGCAGCCCAGGTGTTGGGCAGTTTGCAGAGCCCTGGCAGGGACGGGGCGCGCTGGCAGCTGCCAGCACCGGCCGGGGTTGAACCTTTCCCTTGCTTGTTGCGGGTCCGGAGCCGCTGGCTTTGGAGAGCCCTGGGGACCCGGAGCCCCAGCCAGAGGCGACAGGAGCTGGCGAGCTGGGCATTGGCTGTGTCTCCCTGTGGACCCTAGCTCCGGGGTATCGGGGCTGCAGGCGGACCAGTGAGTGGCACAAATACTCTGCTCCCCCCGCCCCCCTGTGGCACCGCGGGCGTAAGGGGTTTCTTAGCCATGTGGGGGGGATAAGGAAGGGCCTGCATGGGTCTGGGGGGGCCGGGCTCCAGGAGGAATGAATGCCTGGGGAGTGGGGGCCATGGGCTAGGCTGGGCATTTGGAGAGGGCTCCTCCGTGGGGGCGGGTACGGCGCTGCTCTGTCTGTGCTGCATTCCAAGGGCACAAGTGGGATGAGTTTGCTGGGCCTTGGCCAAGTTCCCCATTCGGGCGCGTCGCCGCTTCCCCTCTGGGCTTGGCTTTGTTGGCATCTCTGCCCCGGAGTGAGCCAGGCTGCGGGAGAAAGGGGCATTGGCAGGAGAGTCCAGGGCTGGGCTAATGGGGCTGCGGGTTGAGAGTGAGGGGCACTGGTAGAGCTGGGGGGAGCCCAGGGCTGGGCTAACAGGGTGTCACGGAGTGTGGGGGAGTCTGGGCCCTGCACCCCCCACTTCCTGCCATTCACCGTGACTCTCAGCCAGCCAGTAAAACAGAAGGTTTATTAGACGACAGGAACGTGGTCCAAAACAGAGCTTGTAGGTGCAGAAAACAGGACCCCTCAGTCAGGTCCTTCTTGGGGGGTGGGGAGCCCAGACCCCGGTTCTGGGCCTCCCTCCGTTTCCCTAGCCAGCTCCAAACTGAAACTCCCTCCAGCCCTCCTCTGGCTTTTGTCCCTTTCCTGGGCCAGGAGGCCACCTGATCTCTTTGTTCTCCAACCCCTTCAATTGGCACATTGCAGGGGAGGGGCCCAGGCCATCAGTCCCCAGGAGACAGGGTATTGGCCATTCTTTGTGCAGACCCCTGCACACCCTTGCCCTCTAGGGCTCTGAAACAATCACACCCCCTTATCACCCCACCTAGATACTGAAGAAATGCCTAGGGGAAACTGAGGCACACACACAGTATTCAGAGAAAACATTAAGAACAGTCCCCCTGCGGGTTGGGAGTGAAGGGCCTAGCTCCTGTATCAATAATGTCCCATGTCTCTCTTGAACTGGGGGCGGGGTCTGGCCCCTCCAAGAAGTCGGTCAGTCCCCTGGCTCTTCAGTCCCCAAACCCCCTCCCAGGGGTCCCAGCCCTGCCCCCCATGCCATCTGGGAAGCTGCTGTCCTGTCTTGGCAGAGCTGGGCCTGGCCCGGGGCGTCTCCAGCACCTGGACAGCTCCCGGCGCGGGCCTGGCCTCTTTGGTGGGGGGAGGGGGGGAAAAGATGGAGTACGGCCCTTCTGAGGCCTGTGTGTCCGATTCGGGAGAGGGGGAAACAGGCCTGCTCAGGAGACCAAGACCCCCCCACACGCTGCCTCGTCCCCCCTCCCCACAGGAGGGGCGTCCCTCCTGCCTCAAGGGGGGCTAATTCCTATTAAATGTTGTCAACCCACCCCCAGCCCTCTCCCAGCTGGCGCCCCGCCCCCCCCAGGGTTAACACTGCTGCAGGGAGGGGCCGTCTTGGCCCCGGGTAACAGGCCGGTGCTGCGGGGGTTGGGTGGGGGGCAGATGCTCTTCCCTCAGGGTGGTGTCCAGCCACTGTACCATGCCCCATTCCTACTGCTGGGTCTGGAGCTTCTTTATCCCCCCCCCCCCCGCCACCAGCACCCAGGAGGCTGGGGGGGATGGGGGGTTGCCCTGCTCTACCAGGCGGGGGGGAGGGGAGGCATCCCTGAGCTCCTGGTTGTGACCCCCTCCCCCCATGTTCTGCTCCGGCAGGACACCCTGACTCTGGTGCCCCCAGCCCTGGGAGAGCCCCCAGCCCCCAAGGGTGGGCACAGGCTGGGGGCAGCGAGCCAGGAAACAAGCCTCCCGGCTGGGCCTGACAGTGGGAGAAGCACCAGTCAACTCAGCCTCACCCCCTCCATGCCAAGGAGCGAGGGGGCACAGAGCGAACTGGGGGGGGTGAGGATTGGAGACACGTCTCCCGTGCCCACCCACTGGGGCCCAAGGGGGACCCTCTGTGATGGCTTCTCTATGGGAGAGCCCAGGGCTGGGCTAGCAGGGGGCTGCGGGTCGGGAGTGAGGGGCACCGGCAGAGCTGGGGGGGCCCAGGGCTGGGCTAGCAGGGGGCTGCGGGTCGGGAGTGAGGGGCACCGGCAGAGCTGGGGGGGCCCAGGGCTGGGCTAGCAGGGGGCTGCGGGTCGGGAGTGAGGGGCACCGGCAGAGCTGGGGGGCAAGCTGGCACTGTGGTATTATTTCCTTGCTTTCCTGAGCACAGGAGGCCGGGCTGCGTGGGGGGGGAGGGGGCGGGCTCGGCCTGGGGGCCCACGGGGTGAACCCTCTGTATTGCGGGGATGGGGTGGCGCCAGCCTGGCAGGGGGTGGGGTCTCTACCTGGGGACTGACCCACCCCATTTGCTTCCCCCCAGGGCAAGCCCTACGTCTTCGACCGCGTCTTCCCCCCCAACACCACCCAGGAGCAGGTGTACCATGCCTGCGCCATGCAGATCGTCAAGGGTGAGCAGGGGAGGGACTGGGGGCAGCCCAGCGCGGAGTTTAGCAGTGGGGGGAGGACGGGGGGGGCAGATCCAGGCTGCAGGGGGCAGTGGCGGGTGAGGAGGGGCTGGGGGCAGTGGGAGTGAGGAGGGGGTGGGGGAGGGGGATGGGGGAGGGGACAGGGGAGGAGGGGCAGGGGGAAGGAGGGGGGCAAGGGGGAGGGGGATGGGGGTGGGGACAGGGGAGGAGGGGCAGGGGGAAGGAGGGGGGCAAGGGGGAGGGGGATGGGGGTGGGGACAGGGGAGGGGGGGCAGGGGGAAGGAGGGGGGCAAGGGGGAGGGGGATGGGGGTGGGGACAGGGGAGGAGGGGCAGGGGGAAGGAGGGGGGCAAGGGGGAGGGGCACGGGGAGGGGGCTCTCATTTACCCCTGTCTCTTGCAGATGTGCTGGCCGGGTACAATGGCACCATCTTCGCCTACGGGCAGACATCGTCGGGGAAGACCCACACCATGGAGGTGAGACAGGCGGGGCTGGGAGGGCAGGGTGATGCCCCCCCTCCGGGGCGAGGGGCTGGTGCTGCGGGTTGGGGGGGGGGCTCAGTTGGCCTCTTGGCCTCTCCTAAAATCTGCTGGGAGGCAGGGAGGGGGCTGGAGCTGGGCCCCCTCCCCAGGGAGACTGGGCCCCACGGCTGACCCCCCCCCTCTTGCCCCCAGGGGAAGCTGCACGACCCCCAGCTGATGGGCATCATCCCGCGCATCGCCCGTGACATCTTCAACCACATCTACGCCATGGACGAGAACCTGGAGTTCCACATCAAGGTGAGCGGGGCCGGGGGCGGGCTCTGGGGTCAGAGCTGTGGGGGAGGGGGTCCAGGGGGGGCTCTGGGGTGGGAGTCATGGGGGGATCAGAGCCATGGGGGGAGAGTGGGTGGGGGGCTCTGGGGGAATTTGAAGAGGGCCTCAGATCAGGGTGGGGGGCAGCACTGGGGATCTCTGGGGTGGAAGAGGATGGGGAGGTTTATGGGGACCTGCAGGGGGTGATCTGGGAGGCCCGTGGGGGGGGGTTCCTATAGGCTCATTCCCGCCCTCCCCCCCACGCCCTGGTCTGTGCTCACATGGCTCCATCTTGGTCTTTCCCAGGTTTCCTACTTTGAAATTTACCTGGACAAAATTCGGGACCTGCTGGATGGTGAGTGACGCCCCCCAGGAGAGCCGGGGCGGGCACAGACGGGGCTGCCCCCTGGGGGGCTCAAGAGGTGGGGTGCAGAGGGGGCTGCTACTGCTGCTTCCTGAATGGCTGAGCTGGGGGAGCTGGTCAGGGGGTGCTGCCGGGGGCCCCGTGTGATCCCCAACCCCCTCTGCCCTGGGGGCCCCTCTCCGGTCCCCCCAGCCCCGAGCCCTCCCCCCATTCCAGCTTGGCCCTTTCTTTCCCCAGTGACCAAGACCAACCTCTCAGTGCATGAGGACAAGAACCGGGTGCCCTATGTCAAGGTGAGGGGGGGAGGGGGTCCCCTCGTGTGGGGGGGGAAGCAGGTGGGGGGCTGTGGAGGGGCGGGGAAGGGGACTGAGGGAGCAGCCAGAGGGTTGGAAGAGAATCCCCTGCTGCATGGAGGGAGCCGGGGGGTGGGGGAGCAGAGCAGGGGACCCCTGTGGGGTAGGGTGAGGAGCCCCCAGTGTGAGGTGGGGAGGTTGGGGCCTGATGGGGGTGAGGAGGGGCTGTGAGGGAGGGCCACCCTGAGGGGGTGGGGGGGTGAGGAGCCCCCCGTGCGAAGCTGGGGGGGGGACTGGGGGGGTGAGGGCCCCCCGTGTGAGGCTTGGGAGGAGGGCTGCCCTGAGGGAAGCTGTGGGGGGAGAGGGCCCCCCCACCTGAGACTGACCCTCCCCGCTCCCCCGGCAGGGCTGCACTGAGCGCTTTGTCTCCAGCCCGGAGGAGATCCTGGACGTGATCGACGAGGGCAAATCCAACCGGCACGTGGCCGTCACCAGTGAGCAGCTGGGGCACCGGCGGGGGGGCCCCGGGGCCGGGCCCTGGCCTGGGAGGTGTCCAGTCCCGGTGTCCTCATCAGCCCCGGCCCCCAGGGCTGAGGAGTGGGGGGGCTGGGCGAGCAGATGGGGGCTGGGGCCCTGCTGACTCGAGGCTGGACAATGGCTGGACACTGTGCCCGGGGGGGGGGCTCTGTGCCCAGGGGAGACGGGGGGGCTCTGTGCCCACAGGGGGCCAGTGCCGGCGGGCCTCCCACCCCTGCGTCTCCCCCCAGACATGAACGAGCACAGTTCCCGCAGCCACAGCATCTTCCTCATCAACATCAAGCAGGAGAACATGGAGACGGAGCAGAAGCTCAGCGGGAAGCTCTACCTGGTGGACCTGGCTGGCAGCGAGAAGGTGCCAAGGCTGGGGGGCGGGCGGCGGGGGCGGGGAGGGGCAGAGTGTCCGGGGGCGGGCGGGGCTCGGACATCCCCCACCCTGCTTCGGGATCTCTGCCCGGACACCTGGGTCCCGGGTGAGAAGGCCCTGCCCCCACGGGTCTTGGCTCATCCCTGCAGCCGAGACCCCACGTGCGCCATGGCTCCCCGCCTCTGGGAGGGCGACACCCTGTGGCGGGACGGGAGCCCCCCCCCCGGCTCCCCGTAACCGACACCCGCTCTGCCGGCAGGTCAGCAAGACGGGGGCTGAAGGGGCCGTGCTGGACGAGGCCAAGAACATCAACAAGTCGCTGTCGGCCCTGGGCAACGTCATCTCGGCCCTGGCGGAGGGGACGGTGAGAGATGCCCCCTCCCCCTGGGCCCCCCCCCCAGGGCTCCTCGGGGTGGGGATCCTCCTGCCCCCCACCCCAGAGCTGGAGTTCAGGGTCTCCCTCTCGGTCCAACCCCAACAGGCTCCCCCCCTTTCTCCACACCTCCTCTGGGGGACCTGAGCCTGGCTACCTCCTGTGCCCAGGGCACCCATCCCTCCCCACCAGCCCCTCTGTGCCCCAGGGCGCCACTCCCACCCCAGGGCGCCACTCCCATAGCCCTCCTCTGCCCTGGGCATCCCTCCCCGCTAGGGCACCCGTCCCTCCCCCCCAGCCCCTCTGTACCCCAGGGTGCCCCTCCCATCCCAGGGCACCCTCCCATAACCCCCCTCTGCACCCCTGCTGCCCTGAGGTGCCCCCATGATGCTTCCAGGGTGACCCAAGGTGTCCGGGGCGAATCACTCCCACTGCTCACAGCCTGACAGTGCCCTGGCTGTGCCCACTGGGGGAGACCCACCCAGGCCTGCCGGCCACTGGTGGCCCACACGCCCGGCTGGGGGCTCCACGAGCCCCCCTTGCCCTCTGCAGGCTGGCGAGTCCCACGGCCACCGGGAGATGGGTCTCCCGATCTCTGCAGCAACGCCCCCCCAGCTTTCCGCCTTCCCTGCCGTTCAGCCCCTGCCCCCCGCCCCGGAGGCCAAGCCCAGTGCCGGGTCTCTGGTAAAACCAAAGTGGGAATTTTCGGTCACTATTTTGTATGAATCCTGGGCGTGCCTCAGTTTCCCTCCCCCGCCCCCCAACCTGGGCAGCCATGCCTTGGAGGGGAAACAGGAGCACATCGGGGTCAAAAAAACTGTTACCGACCCTTCCCGCTTCGTCCCAGCGCCCCCCCCCCCCATAACTCCCCTCCTGTGCCCCTTGCAGAAGAGCTATGTGCCCTATCGGGACAGCAAGATGACGCGGATCCTGCAGGACTCGCTGGGCGGGAACTGCCGCACGACCATGTTCATCTGCTGCTCACCCTCCAGCTACAACGACGCCGAGACCAAGTCCACCCTCATGTTCGGCCAACGGTACCGGAACCATGCCCGCGGCGCTGGCCGCCTGCTACCCCGGGGGCGGCCCCTCCCTGTGCTGTCTCCCGCTGCCCCCGGGGGTCTCCCTGCTCGCTGCCCGCCTGCTGCCCCTGGTGCGACTCCCCCACCCGCCTGTGGTGTGCTGGGCTCTGGCACTGTGAATCCCCCTGGATCTGCCCCGCAGCCGGTCACCGTGGCCCCCCACCCGGAAGGGAGTCTGGAGTGGCCCAAAATCCGCTCAGGAGCTGCCGGGGCAGGTGCCGGGAGAGGCTGAGGGCCGGACTGGGGTTGCTTGGTTCCCCACGTCGGGGTGTTCCGGATCCAGGGAGCGGGCAGAGACGGGGGTGGGGGGCGGAGAACCAGAGCAGGGCGCTAGGGGGAGTTCAGGGGAAACCCCAGCTGGAGGGATCGTTGCGGCCGGGGGATCGACTCCCCGGGGGGCTCTGGCCCCGGGAGGCAGCGCTGGAGAATGGAGAGTTGGGGCCAGGGCTGTTTTGTGGGCCCCATATGAAAGGGCCACCCCTGCCTCCCCTCCAGGGCCAAGACCATCAAGAACACCGCATCGGTGAACCTGGAGCTGACGGCTGAGCAGTGGAAGAAGAAGTATGAGAAGGAGAAGGAGAAGAATAAGACGATGAAGGAGACGATCGGGAAGCTGGAGGCTGAGCTGAGCCGCTGGAGGAATGGTGAGGCCGGGCCGGGGAACCCAGGCGTCCGGGTGGGGATGGGGAGAGCTCACTCAGCCGCTGGAGGAACGGTGAGGCTGGGCCAGGGAACCCAGGCGTCCGGGTGGGGAGGGGGAGCTGACCCTGCTGCTGGAGGAACGGTGAGGCCTAGTTGGGGGACCCAGGCATCCAGGTGGGAGGGTGGAGTTCACCCAGCTGCTGGAGGAACAGTGAGGTCGGCCCAAGGGACCCAGGCATCCGGGTGGGAAGGGGAGCTCACCCTGTTCTGTGGGGAGGGAGCTTCGTTCTCCAGGGCTGAGTTTCTGGCTGTCCCTGGGAGCTGGTGGGTGGGTGGGTGGGGGGTCCCCTGTTTCGGCTCCAGGGGGTTACCCTGCCCCCCCCCACGCCCCCAGGGGAGAATGTGCCAGAGACGGAGCAGCTGAGCGAGGAGGAGAAGCCGGCGCCCGACACCTGTGACGAGACCCCCGTCAACGACAACGCCTCGTCCATCGTCATCCGCATCTCCGAGGAGGAGCGGCGCAAGTACGAGGAGGAGATCCGCAAACTGTACAAGCAGCTCGACGACAAGGTCAGCCGGGACGCTGCCCCCCCCCCGTGCCTGCTGCCCCCCCCCCCTGTGCCCACTGCCCCTCCTGTGCCCCCTCCCTTCCTGCAGCCCCCGCCCATGCAGGGAGATGCCAGGGCACACACAGACCCCTGGGTGCACTGTGCCCCCCGGCCTCCCACTGCAGGCTTTCCAAGACCCAGACCTCTCTGGGCGCAGCACCCCGCCCCCCGAACCTGCCAGCCAGTACAGGCCAGAGAGCCCGCCCGACACCTCATGGTTCCAGCCCCTTCTCTGTCCTCTGAGCCCAGGGGTGCCGCGCAGCAGATCGGGGGGTGCCCGTGGGGCGGGTGGCTCTGACCCTCCTCCCGTCTCCTTCCCCCCCCTCCCAGGACGACGAGATCAACCAGCAGAGCCAGCTGATGGAGAAGCTCTCGCAGCAGATGCTGGAGCAGGAGGAGGTGAGAGCCTGGGCGGGGGGGCGGAGGGCGGGAGGGGGCTGGACCCCAGGGGAGCCCCCTCTTCTCCTGGCGGGGGCTCCCTGCCTGACCGGCTGTGCCCCCCCCCCCCCCGCCCGCAGCTGCTGGTGTCGACGCGGGGGGACAACGAGAAGGTGCAGCGGGAGCTGGGCCGGCTGCAGGTGGAGAACGACTCGGCCAAGGAGGAGGTGCGCGAGGTGCTGCAGGCTCTGGAGGAGCTGGCCCTCAACTACGACCAGAAGGCCCAGGAGGCCGAGGAGAAGGGGCAGCAGAACCAGCTGCTGGTGGACGAGCTGTCCCAGAAAGTGGTGAGCGGGGGGGGGCGCTAAGGGCATTGAGCGGGGGGGGGGGCCCTGATCCGGGGCCTGCTCCGGGGCTAACCCGCGCTTCCCCGCCCCGGCAGAGCACCCTGCTGGCCCTGGAGACGGAGCTGCAGCGCCTCCAGGAGTTCGGCACCCGTCAGCGCAAGCGCGTGGCCGAGGTGCTCAACGGGCTCATGAAGGACCTGAGCGAGTTCAGCGTCATCGTGGGCAACGGGGAGATCAAGCTGGTGAGAGGGGACGGGGGTGGGGAGGGGCAGGATTGAGCGGGGAGGGAGGGTGAAGGAGGGCTGGACTGGTGGGGTGGGACAGGCAAAGGGCGGCACCCAGCTCCCCCCCCCCCAGCCGGTGGAGGTCAGTGGGGAAGGGGGATGGGATGGGATGGAGGGGGCAGAGGGCGGCTCTCAGTGGGGTGGGGGAAGGGGGAGGGGGTGGGGGGATGGGGTGGGGGGACAGGAGGGACATGGGTGGGTGCGGGAGGGGGCGGCTCTCAGCGGGGTGCAGGGAGGGGCACGGGGGGTAGGGGGACGGGGTGGGGGGACGGGGCAGCCCTCAGCGGGGTGCGGGGAGGGGGACGAGGTGTGGGGAGGGGGATGGGGGCAGGGCTGGCTCTCAGCGGGGTGGGGGTCGGGGCACGGGGGAGGGGAGGGGAACGGCGTGGAGGGAGGGGGCCGGGGCCGGCTCTCAGCTCCCTGCCCCCCCAGCCGGTGGAGATCAGTGGGGAAGGGGGATGGGATGGAGGGGGCAGAGGGCGGCTCTCAGTGGGGTGGGGGGATGGGGTGGGGGGACAGGAGGGACATGGGTGGGTGCGGGAGGGGGCGGCTCTCAGCGGGGTGCAGGGAGGGGCACGGGGGGTAGGGGGACGGGGTGGGGGGAGGGGGCAGCTCTCAGCGGGGTGCGGGGAGGGGGACGAGGTGTGGGGAGGGGGAGGGGGGCAGGGCTGGCTCTCAGCGGGGTGGGGGTCGGGGCACGGGGGAGGGGAGGGGAACGGCGTGGAGGGAGGGGGCCGGGGCCGGCTCTCAGCTCCCTGCCCCCCCAGCCGGTGGAGATCAGCGGGGCCATCGAGGAGGAGTTCACGGTCGCCCGGCTCTACATCAGCAAGATAAAGGCGGAGGTGAAGGGGGTGGTGAAGCGATGCCGCCAGCTGGAGGCGCTGCAGGTCGAGTGCCAGCGGAAGATGGCCGTGACGGGCCGGGAGCTGGCCGCCTGCCAGCTGCTCATCTCCCAGGTGAGGGGCGGGAGCCGTGGGACGGCAGAAATGGGGGTGGTGCCTTGCTGGGGGGCGGGGGTAGGGGCCGTGGGCTGGCTCCTGGGCAGGGTCTGGGTGTGATGGGGCCGTGGCCGTGGGGCTGAGGGCGGGTGTGATGGGGCCAGGGCCGTGGGGCTGGGTGTGATGTGGTCGGGGGCGGGTGTGATGAGGCCCTGGGGCTGGGGCCAAGTGTGATGGGGCTGTGGTTGTAGGTGGGTGGGATGGGGCCGGGGCCATGGGACCATGGGGCTGGGGGTGATGGGGCCGTGGAGCTGAGGGTGGGTGTGGTGGGGCCGTGGGGTTATGGTGCTGGATGTGATGGGACTGGGGTGGGTGTGATGGGGTTGTGGGGCTGGGTGTGGTGGGACCCGGGCCGTGGGGCTGGGTGTGATGGGGCCGTGGGGCTGGGTGTGATGGGGCCGGGGCCGTGCGGCTGGGGGGGGGTGTGATGGGGCCGTGGGGCTGGGTGTGATGGGGACGGAGCCGTGGGGCTGAGGGCGGGTGTGATGGGGCCGTGGGGCTGGATGTGATGGGACCGGGCTGGGTGTGATGGGACCAGGGTCGTGGGGCTGAGGGCGGGTGTGATGGGGCCGGGGCTGTGGGGCTTAGGGCGGGTGTGATGGGACCAGGGCGGGTGTGATGGGGCCGTGGGGCTGGATGTGATGGGACCAGGGCGGGTGTGATGGGGCTGTGGGGCTGGGTGTGATGGGGTCGTGGCGGGTGTGATGGGGCCGGAGCCGTGCGGCTGAGGGCGGGTGTGATGGGGCCGTGGGGCTGGATGTGATGGGACCAGGGCTGGGTGTGATGGGACCAGGGTCGTGGGGCTGAGGGCGGGTGTGATGGGGCTGGGGCCGTGGGGCTGAGGGCGGGTGTGATGGGACCAGGGTGGGTATGATGGGGTTGTGGTGGGTGCGATGGGGCCAGGGCCGTGGGGCTGAGGGCGGGTGTGATGGGACCAGGGTGGGTGTGATGGGGCCGTGGGGCTGGGTGTGATGGGGTCGTGGTGGGTGTGATGGGGCCGTGGGGCTGGATGTGATGGGACCAGGGCTGGGTGTGATGGGACCAGGGTCGTGGGGCTGAGGGCGGGTGTGATGGGGCCGGGGCTGTGGGGCTGAGGGCGGGTGTGATGGGACCAGGGCGGGTGTGATGGGGCCGTGGGGCTGGGTGTGATGGGGTCGTGGTGGGTGTGATGGGGCCGTGGGGCTGGATGTGATGGGACCAGGGTGGGTGTGATGGGGTTGTGGCGGGTGCGATGGGGCCGGGGCCGTGCGGCTGAGGGCGGGTGCGATGGGGCCGTGGGGCCCCCTGCGAGCTCAGGGCCCCCCGGCTCCCCCGCAGCACGAGGCCAAGATCCGGTCGCTGAGCGAGTACATGCACAGCGTGGAGCTGAAGAAGCGGCACCTGGAGGAGTCGTACGACGCGCTGAGCGAGGAGCTGGCCAAGCTGCAGGCCCAAGGTGCGTGTGGGGGTCCCGCCCCGCCTGGGCAGGGGGCTGTGGGGCGGGGTGCCGGGGTCCCCCTAACCCTCTGCTCCTGGGCCTGTAGAGACCGTGCACGAGGCGGGCCGGAAGGACCAGGAGCAGGACCTGATCCAGGACGCCGACGAGGTCAAGGTGTGTGGGGCGGGCAGAGCCGGCGCTCTTGGGGGGAGGGGTGGCTCTGTGCCCTCTGCTGGGGGGATGGCAGGGGGCTCTGTGCCGGGGAAGGGGCTCCCTTCCTCCCGCCTGCCTTCGCCCCTCATCCTTCCCCAGAGGAGCAGAATATCGGGGTGGGGGGGCGGGGCGGTGAGGAATCTGGGGCCCCTGGATGGGGGGGAATGGGGAGCCCTGTGGGGGGGAAATCTAGGGCCCGCTCGGCGGGGTGGGGGCAGCGAGCCTGGTTAGGCAGTCTAGGACACCCAGTCGGGGGGATGGGGGGCCCAGTGGGCGGGATGGGGGGCCCCAAGGGCAGGATGGGGGGCCCGGTGCGGGGGATATGGGCCCCCAGGACAGGATGGGGCGGCCCTCGGAGCAGGGCGGGGAGCCCAGTGGGGGAGTCCGGGGCCCCTGGGGTGGGTTGGGGGGCTGCGGGGCCCCCGGCAGGGTCCGGTGCTAACCCTGGCCCTTGTGGTGCAGCGGGCCCTGGAGCTGCAGCTGGAGGGGCACCGCGAGGCCCACCACAAGCAGCTGGCCCGGCTGCGGGACGAGATCAACGAGAAGCAGAAGGTCATCGACGAGCTGAAGGAGTGAGTGACCCCTCCGGCCTCCAGACACCCCGCGGGGGTGGGGTGGGGGGTGTCCCGGACGGGGAGGGGCTCAGGATCGAGGGGGGCCGGACGGGGCCCCGGGGCCCCCGGCACTGACCGCGTCTGTCTCTGTCCCGCCGCAGCCTGAACCAGAAGCTGCAGCTGGAGCTGGAGCAGCTCCGGGCCGACTACGAGAAACTCAAGAGCGAGGAGCAGGAGAAAACCACCAAACTGCAGGAGCTGACGTGAGCCCCGCCTGCCCCCCCCCCATGACCCCCACCCCCCACTCCTGGAGCTGAGACCCCCCCTCCCCCCGGGCCGGGGCTGGGGCTGGGTCCCGCTCTCCCCAGGACCAGGGCTGAGATTCCACCCCACGTGGGGCCAATGCGGCCCCCCAGTCCCAGGACCAGCTCCACCCTCTAGGGTCGCCCCCTCCCCCCAGCCCCAGGGTGGAATGTGGGGCCTGACCCCCGTCTCCTCTGCCTCCCCCCCAGATTTCTGTACGAGCGCCACGAGCAGTCGAAGCAGGATCTCAAGGGGCTGGAGGAGACTGTCGTAAGTATTGGGGAGCTCCCCGGAGCTGGGGGGTGGGGAGGGCCGGTGTGGGGGGAACCTGTCCTGACCTCAGCTCTGTTTGTCCGTCTCTGCCCCAGGCCCGGGAGCTCCAGACCCTTCACAACCTGCGCAAGCTTTTCGTTCAAGACGTCACGACTCGAGTCAAGAAAGTGAGTGGAGTCCAGCCTGGCTGAGCCATGATCCTGGCCCTGCGCCCCCAGCCGGTGCCAGACCCCCCGGCCCCAGTCCTGCCTTAACCCCCCGAGCTGGTGGGAGGCCCCCCCGGCCCCAGTCCTGCCCTGTCTCTGTCCCCCAAGCCAGTGCCAGTCCTGCCCCAACCCCCGAAGCCGGTGCCAGGCCCCCTGGCCCCAGTCCTGCCCTGCCCCAACCTTCCTGGGCCGGTGCCAATCCTGGCTTCCCCAGCCCTGTGCCCCGCTGAGCCAGTACCAGCCCCTCCCTCCCCCGTAGAGCACCTCCCTGCCAGCTGGGTGGCTGTGGCCATGCTTCACCCCGGTGCCCCCTTCCCTGTGCCCCCCAGAGCGCAGAGATGGAACCCGAGGACAGTGGGGGGGCCCATTCTCAGAAGCAGAAGATTTCCTTTCTTGAGAACAACCTGGAGCAGCTTACAAAGGTTCACAAACAGGTAGGGGGAGGGGCCGAGCGCCTGCGGGGGGCAGCCGGAGCAGGAGTGGGGGGGCTGGAACAAAGCCAGCATGGAGAGGTGGGGAGGGCTCATCTGGAACTGGCTGGGGTGGGGGGCACTCGCTGTGAGCGGGGTGCCCGGGGGCACCGAGTGGGTTGTGCAGACCGGCAGGGGATGTGCCCTCTGCCCTGGGGGTACCCTCTGTGCCACTGCCTGGCACTGGGCGGGCCCGTTGGGGGGCTGGAGGGAGGTCACAGGACCCCACCCCCCCCATTGGCATTGTCTGTTTTTATTTTCTGATCCATGTGTGTTGTGCACTGCTCACGAACCTCCATGCCTGTCCTGAGCCCGGAGCCCCCCTCCTCTGCTGCCCAGCTTGGGCTGACCCCCCAAATCCATGCCACCACCCCCCAACAGTGCTGCCAGTGCCCTGACCCCACCAGCCCCTGGCTGGGTCTGACCCCATCTAGTGCCATCTGCAGCGGTCTCCTCTGGGGCACCCCCCACCCTGGGGCCTTAGAGTGACTGTCACCATGGCACCTGGGCTGAGAACGCCAGACTCATCACACCTGTCATGCATTTGGCACCGGGGGGCTGAGTCTGCTCTTCCCGTCTCCCCTGCTCTGGGGCGGAGGAGGTGCGCCACAGGGGAGATCAGGCAACACTCCCCACCTTGTTCCCCTATGAGTGTCCCCTCCCCGGTGGTGGGGGGCAGGGGGGCTGTCTGGCACATGCTGCGTTGTGGGGCAGAGCCTGGGCCGGCTGGCACTGGGGTGCAGGGGGGCGGAGCCTGGGGAGTGCATGCCCAGCTCCCAGAGCGGGGAGCGTGAATGTGGGCTTTGGCCGTGCTTTCCCCCGCACCCCCTCCCAGCTCTGCCTTGACCCCCACCCCTGTCAGCCCCTGCCTAGGCCTCTCCCTCCCCGTCAAGCCCCCTCCTTCCCCCACACCCCATCTGGCCCTGCCTAACCCCCCTCCTTTGTCCCCCATCCCTGACTTGTGCCCGTCTCCATCCATTCTGTGTCTCTCCAGCTCCCCCTCCCCTTGCGCCTTGGCGTCCCGTTCCCCCCACATCCCTGCGCTGGGAGTGGGGGTGTCAGGCTGGCCTTCCTGTGCCCCCCGAGGGGCTGAAGCATAGTGCCATGGGGGAGAGGGGATGCAGCCACTTGCCCAGGCTGGGCATAACCTGGCTGCTTCCCCTGCCCCGAGCTGTGGCCCTGCCCACGGAGCCCTTCCCCATCTCCTGCCTGATGCCCTGGGGCCCGTGGGAGGCAGATGGGGTCGGGGGGCTGCCCCCAGGTGCCGCGCGGTGTTGAGTCACTGCTCTGTGTCCCCTTTCGCTGCCTTTCCCTAGCTGGATCTCTGGGTCTCCAAGGTACCGTACCCCCCCCCAAGCCTGCTCCCTCGCCGGGCAGGCAGGGCCGGGGCGGGCAGGAAATGTTTGCAGAGCTCACTCAAGGGTTCAGATGCAGCCCCTCCCCCCTCCCTCCCAAAAACCTCCCCTCCTCCAGCTGCAGTCGGGACAGTTTCTTGTGCCAGGGACAGTGCCCGCCAGGAGCCTGGGCACTTTCCCTCCCCTGGCAGCATCCCTGAGTGCCCCTTTCTCCCTGTTCCCTGGGAGGCAGGGGGCTTGGGCAGCACCCGGGATGGGCCATGCAGGATAGGGAGGGTCTGTGCCCCCCTTCCCATGGGCACCCCTCAGGCAGGCCAAGCTGGGCCCTCAGAATGGAGAGAGGTGAATAGTGGTGTCCCTCAGGGGTCTGTATTGGGACCAGTCCTATTCAACGTATTCATAAATGATCTGGGAAAAGGGGTAAACAGCGAGGTGGCAAAATTTGCAGATGATACAAAACTGCTCAAGACAGTTAAGTCCCAGGCAGACGGCGAAGAGGTACAAAGGGATCTCTCAGACCTGGGTGACTGGGCAACAAAATGGCAGACGAAATTCACTGTTGATAAATGCAAAGTAACGCACATTGGAAAATGTAATCCCAACTATACCTATAAAATGATGGGGTCTAAATTAGCTGTTAAGAAAGAGATCTTGGAGTCACTGTGGATAGTTCTCTGAAAACAGCCACACAACGTGCAGTCAAAAAAGCAAACAGGATGTCGGGCATCATTAAGAAAGGGATAGATAATAAAACAGAAAATATCATGTTGCCTCGTTATAAATCCATGGGACGCCCACACCTTGAATACTGCGTGCAGATGTGGTCGCCCCATCTCAAAACAGATGTACTGAAATTGGAAAAGGTTCAGAAAAGGGCAAAGGAAATGATTAGGGGTATGGAACGGCTTCCGTATGAGGAGAGATTAATAAGATTGGGACTTTTCAGCTTGGAAAAGAGATGACTAAGGGGGGATGTGATAGAGGTCTATAAAATCATGACTGGTGTGGAGAAAGTAAATCAGGAAGTGTTATTTACTCCTTCTAATAAACACAAGAACTAGCGGGTCACCAAATGAAATTTATAGGCAGTGGGTTTAAAACAAACACAAGGAAGTATTTCTTCACACAGTGCACAGTCAACCTGTGGAACTCCTTGCTAGAGGATGTTGTGAAGGCCAAGTCTATAACATGGTTCAAAAAAGAACTAGAGAAGTTCCTGGAGGATAGGTCCATTAATGGCTATTAGCCAGGATGGGCAGGGATAGTGCCACTTGCCTCTGTTTGCCAGAAGCTGGGAATGGGCAGCAGAGGATGGATCACTTGATGATTCCCTGTTCTGTTCATTCCCTTTGGGGCACCTGGCACTGGCCACTGTTGGGAGACAGGATACTGGGCTAGATGGTCTGACCCCGTATGCCCATTCTTATGGTCTTACGTTCTCTGCTGTGTGATCTCAAACATTTTCTTGCCCGCCCCTCGCCCACGGCGGCTGTGCCAGACGGCGACCGTCCCTCTCCATCCCGCGCAGCTTGCCTCCCGCTTCCACGCTCCCCTCTGCCACGCGCTCGGCTTCTGCTCTGCCCCACCGCTGCCGCCTGCATGCCACACGCCTGGCGGCACGGCCTGCCTGGGGCTGGGGGCTTGTGCCTGGCAGAGCTGGGGGGTGTGGGGTCAGCCTGGAGATGGTAGGTACCTGCCCCCCACCTTCCTGTGGGCCCCCCCAGCTGCCCCGCAGCTCTCCAGCCTTTCAGCCAACGTGTGCCCTGCGCCATGCAGCCTCAAGCCTGGCTCCACATAAGGAGGCAGGAGAGGGGGGCAAGGAAAGGGGCACGAATTTGACCAAGTCTCCATGGGCACTGGAGAGAGAGCGCCAATGGGGAGGCACCCCAGGCCCCTAGATAGGGGGCATGACCCCTTTGCCCTGTCCCATACTGGCCCCCCTCGCCCCAGGGGTCCCGAACTCAATATGCTAGTAGGGCTGAAAGAAGGATGGCAGGTTGCTGGAGCCATCAGCCCTCTACAAGGCCCCCGCCCTAGGGCCACCGGTCCCACCACAGCCCTCTGTGTGGGAATCCCTGTTCCCCATCACTCCCTGGTGCAAGTGATGTAGCACGGGATTAATTGATCTATGGAACTGCCTGCCGCAGGCGGGCGCTGAGGCTGAGAGCTTAGAGGGCTTCAGACCTGGGAGCAGGGGGTGTATGAGCATATCCCAGAGACGGAGTGAGAGGGGCTGCAACCCCCCCCCAGCCCCAAACTGATGGGGTGGGGGTCTTGCCCCAGGGCGGGTGACCCCTTAGCCCGCTGCTGGGGCGCGGGGGTGCTGGCTCCTTTCCCTGAAGCAGGCAACTGGCCCTGGGGCAGGACGGGTGCAGGAGATGGGGCGAGATGTCCTGCGGCTCCCTACGTAGGGCCGGGGGGGGGAGGGCTCAGGGGGTCTTGTCTTGCCTCCGCGGACACCCCCTTGTCTCTCCGGCGCCCCCAGCTGGTTCGTGACAATGCAGATCTGCGTTGTGAGCTTCCTAAGCTGGAGAAGCGGCTTCGGGCTACGGCTGAGCGAGTTAAGGCCCTGGAGGGTGCACTGAGGGAGGCCAAGGAGGGGGCCATGAAGGACAAGCGGCGTTACCAGCAGGAGGTGGACCGCATCAAGGAGGCCGTGCGCTACAAGAACTCCGCCAAGCGCACCCACTCGGCGCAGATCGGTGAGCGCCCGTCCGGGGGCCGGGCAGTGGGGTCCCCACCCCATGTCCTACAGGAGCGGGCGCTGCCAGCCTCAGGGCCGCCGACCCCCCACGCACACGGGGGGGGGGGGGGCTTGGCGACTCCTGGGGCATTGGCCTTCTCCACGGGGAGTGGTCCTGTGGGCAGGGGAGGGCATGAGGGGTGGGCACCACCGGACCCTCAAGCCAGCATGGTGTGAGCCGAGGGTGTCACCTCCCCTGTTCTCTGGGGGCTATGCCCTCCCCCCAGCCTGCCCCGCTGCCTGCACAGCTGGGGGGTTCCCAAGGGCCGTGATTCAGTGGCGGTTTCTCCCTTTCAGCCAAGCCGGTGCGGCCGGGGCACTACCCGGTCTCGCCCACCAACCCCTACGGCGCCCGCAACTCCGACAGCGTCAGCTACACCAACAGCCTCTTCCAGAACTACCAGGCAGCCTACGGGCAGGGCTCCGCCCCAGACGCCTAGTGAGTGCCAGGGATGGGGGGGTGGGGAACCCCCGGCAGAGGGGCTGCCGGTCCCTGGGCCGTGGCCCCCCGCGAGCGGCTGTCCATGCTGCGGTTCTGACGGCTCTGTCTGTCTGGGTCTCCCCTTGCTCAGTTTTGCCAACACCTCGTCCAGCAGCGGCACGGGCTCCTCCAGCGGCCCCCTGGCCCCCTACCAGAAGCTGAGCGTGGATAACGGTGAGAGGGGCCCAGCCTGCGTGGGGTGGGGGGCGCCGGGGGGAGAAGGGCAAATCCTGACGGGGGAGCCGGGAGCACGGAGCCTTCGGATGTGCCGGCTTCAGCTGGGCTGAACGGCCGGGTGGAGGCTGCTGCCGGGGAGCGGGCAGCTGAGGCTGGGGAGGGCTGGAGGTGGCCATCTGCTGGGGTGGCCAGGGCCCTGCTGGGGACCAGAACTTGCAGCCCATCAGAGATCTGCTGATAGCCAGGGCCCGTCCTGGGAGAGCACCCCAGGGCCCCTACCCTCAAGGACTGGCAGGGCAAGGGATGCAGGGGCTGGCTGCCAGGATGTTGGGGGAGCTGGGCCTCCCCCTGACACTGCACTTTCCTTTCCATGTCTGCCGGGCTGCAGGGAATGCCACAGACATCAACGATAACAGGTGAGGCCGGGGGCTCCCGCAGGGGGAGGGGGGTGCTGGGGCATGGCTCCGGGGGAGGCCAGCAACCCACAGGGTGGGGTTGGAACCGGGCATCCCCCAGCCAAGGGGTATCACAGGGAGGGCGTCGTCCATGCCCTGGGTTCAGGCCGTGTGCCCCGGGTTGGAGCAGCCAGGCCCTGGCCTGGGGAGGGGGTTGGCACTAGGGGGAGGGGCCTCCCGGGGCACAGCTGGGGGGCGGGCAAAGCTGAGCCCTCTCTCTGCCCGCAGAAGTGAGCTGCCCTGCAGCTGCCAGGCTGACGAACAAGCTAAGCTGTTCCCACTCCACCAGGAGACAGCAGCCAGCTAATAACGCAGCCGGTGAGTGCCCTGCTCTGCCAGGTACCGCCCTGCCCTGCGGGCCTCTGCCCCTGCAACCGCCCTGCCGGGTACTGCCCCATGAGCCTCTGCCCCTGCCCTGCTCTGCCGGGTACCACCCTGGCCACGGGCCTCTGCCCCTGCACCCTCCGCCCTGCCAGGGACCGCCCTGCTGAGGGCTACCCTGCCCCTGCAGCCCCTGCCCTGCCCTGCCCTGCGGGCCTCTGCCCCTGCACTTCTCTCCCCCTGTTAGGGACTCCTTGCTATCTGCACCCTCCCGGAGAACACCCCCCATTGCACCTGCCCCCAACCCCCCTGCAGTCGCACTGTTGCTGCCCCCCCAATGCCTTTCAGTATCATGTGCACCACCTTCCTAGAGCCCCCCAGTGTCACGCTGGCACTGCCCCGCCAGCTCCCCAGTATCGCGCCTGCACCCTTGGGTGCCTTCCCCTCCTGCCTCCCGCATTAACCCTCCTCCATTGTGTGTCGCCCTGGGGGTTCTACTGTGAAAACTGCTGGGGGGGGGGGTGGCCCCTCCTCCTCCTGCCCCCAGGTCAAGCCGGCCTTCCCCGGGACCCCTGCCCGGCACAGCGCTGGTGGGTGAGCAAAACTTGCCCCGGGGCAGGTCCCTGCTGTCCGGGGCGGCTTGAGATCTCACCCCATCCCCTCTTCTCTTGTAGTTTCTAACTGAGCTGGAGGCCTCTGCTCAGCATGCTGCTCTCTGGCTTCCCGGGGCCTCTCTACTAACCCCCGTCTGTCCGTCCGCGCGTCTGACTGTCCTGCTCTCTCGTCTCCTGTGTCGTTTCCCAGCTGCTGCGCTCGCTCTCTCGCGCTCTCTCTGTCCTTGCAAGCTCGTTGATGTCGTAGCTCGCCCGTCGGGTCTGGGCCCGGCTTGCCTGGGCCTGGCGCTCTGCCCGGGCTCGGCCTAGGAGCTGGTGCGGTGGCCCCTCCGGCCCAGCCCCGACCCACCTTGATTTTAAAATGCCTTAAGCAGACGCCACGAGGAATGTCTGGCATCGAACCCAGGCCCCAGGACGAGTGCCCCCCCCCCCCGCACCAACTCCTCTGCACCCCATGGAGAGGGGGGTATTAGCCATTTCACCCCACACCCCTTCATCCCCCTCCCAGCCCTGGGGTCCCAGAGCCCATGGCACCCCCAGGCGCTGCCCTTCCCCTGCTGTACTGGGACCTGCTGAGGCAGAGGTGTCCCCAGCAGGGGGCGCCCTATGCATAGCCAGCAGCAGGGGCGCATTGCCAGGCCCGGGGAGCCTGTTTTCTCATCTCAAGGGGTGAGCCCCCGCCCCAGCCTGCCATGCCGCTGGGGTGGAAGAGGCCCCGCAGCGTGGCCAGGTCAGTGCCTCAGGCTCGTCCCTCTGTCCCCCCAATGACAGTGCCCCCACCCGCCTCGCTGCACCCCAAGCTGCCAGCACTGCCCCAGCCCAGCCTGGCATCTGGACTTGGCGCTGCAGCGGCTGCCGAGGGGCCGTCTGTCCCTTCCACCGCAGCCATGCTGGGGAGACAGCTGCTCCCCGGCCTCGCCCAGCGTCAGACGAACCCCCGGAGAGCCCTTGTCCCCCGGGCAGGCTCAACAGAGATGCCGGGGAGCCCCAGCTCTCGTGCTGCGGGGGGTCCCTCCTGGGCAGGGCTCAGGGCTCTGTATCTGGGCTGCAGTCTGCATCCTGCCCCCAAGGAGGGGTCCCACCCCCCGGCACTGTCTGAGCTGGGCTCCTTCCTGCTCTGGGAGCCTGTATGCCCCTCAGCCTCGCTCACCAGGCTACTGAGCCAGGAGGGGGTGGGGGTGCACACTGCTCGTCTCCTCTGGGTGCCTTCCAGAGAGAGGGGGGCTCCCGTCAGAGCTAGCAGGTGGGGAGCTTTGGGGGCAGAGATGCTGTGCTATAAAATGGGGGGATACTGCCAATGTGAAAACTACGTGTGCGGCTTTGCCCCTCCCCACGATGCCCATTGTACAGCTTAGCCTATGGGGCCCGGGCATCCTGCACGGTGCTGTTCTGGACAAACCAAAGCTGCTAAACCCACGTTGGTGTCTTTTTTCTGTGTCACGGAGTAGCTGGGCTGGAGGGCAGCCGCCTCTAGCTTGCGTATGTGTGTCCCAAAGGGAAGCACGCAGACCACCTCCCCTGCTCCCCTCTTCTCCCATCGCCACAGCTGATATGCCCAGAGCAGAGCGGGCCGGGCGCACCCTCAGCCCTACGTCGGGGTCACTCTGCCCCGCTCCTGAGAGGCAGGAACACGCAGGCCCCGCCCACCCGCACCCCCCGTCTGCTCACCTCACACCAAAATGTTGCATGTTGGAGTAAAAAGTGTTTGTTTAAAAAAAATCGATCAATAAAGAGATGAGAATGAGCGAGCGCCCTGGTGTCTGTGTGTGTGTGTGTGTGGAGCAGTGGGCATGGGACAGGAGCAAGAAACTTGTGGGCAGGCAATGTCCTTTGGTCTTGTTTGTGCAGCACTGTACACGGTGGCATGGTCCACAACGGGGGCTCCTATATCAGGCAGGGAAGGGAATAACCTTCGCTAGCCCATGGGCCTGTTATCCTGCCTTGGCCTGGGAGGTGAGAACAAGCTGGACATGGGACTTTTGAGAATTGAAGAGTAGGGAAATATAACATCTCTCCCTCCATCCTAGTGTTGGGCATGGAAGCTTTCTCCTGAAGGTGGTATGGTGGGCAGGGAAGAAACCTGCTGCCCAGAAAAGCCAACCCTCGGCAGGCGAAAGCTAGGACAGAACTGACCTCCTGCTCCTCGACTGGCCCTGAGCCTGACTCCTCCCAGCCCACCATTTACAGCTATTTCACTTTGTACGTAAAAGAACCTCAGAGCCAGCCGCAGCCTCCCAGGGCAGGAGCAACCCTCACGTGCTGTAGAAGGGATGTTAGCCTGGCCCTGAGCACAACCCCTCCTGCCAGTTTTGTGCCCTGGGAGTGATGCCAACCCACAGCCCACATCTGCCTGCCCATGACCAGCCCACGGAATCATCCCTGAGCTCTGGTTTCTGATCCCCATGCAAGGCTGTGGCTGCGCACAGGGGTGGATGTGCCCAAGAGAACCCCCAAGCCTGGTTTGCAGCAGAGGAGGGATGAAGGGGAAGCTGAGGGCAGGGATGAAGTGACCGTGTGGTGGCTGGGGGGCTGCCCCTTGGGGCGTGATGCTGTGCCGGGCATCAAGGGGATGGCCGGGAGCGGGAATTAGATCAGGAACCTCTTGGCTCTGATCCGGCCCAGCTGGGGGTACGTGACCTGCCTCAGCTCCCATCTGATACGTGGGAGGTCTCAGGAGGGGTTGCGCCCTTGTGACACACACGTACAGGTGGCTCATGGGCCCAAGAGCTGCTAGCCCTGGAGGCTGAACCCTCTCCCCCTCTTGGGGCACAAGAGGGGAATGAGGTTGTGAACTTTACCCGTTGCTTTGCAGCAGGTGACCCCTAAGATCGTGGCCCACTACTCCACCTGAGTAGGGTCACAGATCAAAGAGCTTAGGGACCATTTGACCCTCTTGTGTAACACAAGCCATTTAACTTCATCCCGTTACACATGCACTGAGCCCAAGAACTTGTGTTTGACTAAAACATCTTCCGGACAAGCCTCCAGCCTGGATCTGGGGACACCAAGAGACGGAGAATCCATCACTCGGGAGGTAGTTCCAATGGTTAAACACCCATCCAGTTAAATGTGTGTCATTTTTAATGTGATTTTCTCTGGCTTCAGTTTCCAACCATCGGTTCTTGTCCTGCCTTTCTCTGCTAGGGCAAAGAGCCCTGCAGGACCCAGGGTTTTCTCCCTGTGAAGATACTTAGATGCTCTAATCTGGTCCCCTCTCAATCTCCTTTCTGATAAGTGAAACGGACTGAGCTCTCAGAGTCTCTGCATTTTCTCCAGCCTGCAAATCAGTTTTGTGGCTCTTTTCTGCATCCTCGACAACTATCCAACAGCCTTTTTAAAACGGGGACCCCAGATCTGGCCACAGTCTCCAGCAGCGATTGCTCTCCCCAAAGCCGCAAACAGAGATAAAGCTGCCGACTGGCTCTTTCTGCCGCCACATCGCCCCGGGAGCCGGGGGAGTCGTGTGTCCAGTGTGACCCTGTGATCCTTTGCGGAGATGCTGCTTTCCCCAATCCCCCTGGCCCCCCCTTCTGTAGGTCTGGCCGGCGGGCCTCGCCCCCAGCGAACACCCTGCATGTGGCTGGATGAAAACACGGGTTGTTTGAATGGGCCCAGATCCTGCTCTACAGTGACGCCCCCCCAGCCCGGCTCATATCTGGGGGGGGGGGAGGGATAGCTCAGTGGTTTGAGCATTGGCCTGCTAAACCCAGGATTGTGAGTTCAATCCTTGAGGGGGCCATTTAGGGATCTGGGGCAAAAACTGGGGATTGGTCCTGCTTTGAGCAGGGGTTGGACTAGATGACCTCCTGAGGTCCCTCCTGAGGTCCCTTCCAGCCCTGATATTCTATGATTCTATGATTCATTCTGTGCACCCCTGGCCCGGCCTGGCCCACTACCCTGCCCCCCGGCCTGCCCTGGCCCCCTGTGCCCCGGCCCGGCCCAGCCCCAGCCCACTGCCCTGCCCTGGCCCCCTGTTCCCCTGCCCAGCCCCAGCCCTGCCCTGGCCCCCGTTCCCCTGCCCGGCCCCCCGGCCTGCCCTGGCCCCCTGTGCCCCAGCCCTGCCCAGCCTGGCCTCCCCCCCACGGACAGGCCAGGGCCTGACCCACGCTGCGCACGTGTTCCAGGCTGACCCTTGACCTCTGCCCCCAGATGGGGTCACGACCCCCGAGAAGCCGGACTGCGCAGGCTCGTGACCTTTGCCCCTTCAAACTCCCCGCCCGCGCACCGCGGTCCGGCGCCCGCCCCCGTCACGTGACGGGGGAGTCAGCTGGGCCCGGCTTCCGGCGCCGGGGGCAGAAGGCGGAAGCGCGGCCGCGCGGGCCGAGCAGGGACATGGCCGCCGCCGCCGCCGCCGGGCCCGCCGCGCCGCGCACCAAGACCAAGCGGAAGCGCTTCGTGCCCCAGCGCCTCAAGGTGCCGCGGGCGGCGGACCCGCTGCTGGGCGTGCTGGGCTGGGGCGTCCAGCACCAGGTGAGGGCGGGGCCCGGCCCCGGGGCCCCCGGGACCCCCCCTGCCCCCCCCCCGGGGGCCTCCCCTCACTGCCCCCCCCCCGGGGCCTCCCCCGATCCCGGCCCCTCACTGCCCTCCAGCATGACTAGCCCCCTCCCCGATCCTGGGACCCCTGATCCTGGCCTGGGGCCCCTTGAGACCCCCCCTGCTCTGCTGGTTTGGGGCGTCCAGTGTCAGGTGAGCGTAGGCGCCTGCCCCCCCCCCCACAGCCCCCTGGGGTGCCCCGATCCTGGCCTGGGACCCCGCAGCCTCCCCTGCGACTTCACTGCTCCCCTGGGCTGGGGTGTCCAGCGCCCGGTGTCCCCCAGGGCTCCCTGATCCTGGCCCCCCATTATCTTCTGGGGCCCCCCGATCTTGGCCTGGGACCCTCTGACCCTGAGTCCCTTAGATGTCACTGCCACCACTGGGCTGGGGTGTCCAGCCCTGGATGAGGGCAGGGCCCCCAGGACACCTCCCTCCCGCTGTGCCCCGGGGACACCCCCCCGTGCCTCCCCCCCAGTCCGAGAGCCTGTGATTCTCCCCCACCCCTGACCTCACTGCCTCCTGGGAGTGAGTTGTGGCCTTCAGCACCAGGTGAGACCAGGACACCCCCCGCACTGTCCCCAGCCCAGGGCCCACTGCCTCCCTCCAGCCTAGAACCTCAGTGCCCCTCTGAGCTGGGGTATCCCCCACCAGGTGAGACACCCCACACTATTCCCATTGGTGGCTGGGCATCTCCTCTCCCTCTGCTTCCCCCCACCCCAGCGTCAGTCACAATGTGAATTCGGCTGAAGCTGCCCCTTTCTCTAGTCTTCAGCTGAGGCAATGGGTCTGGCGGGGGTAGAGTTCCAGTTCTGCAGGAGTTGGGGTAGTTCTGACCCCTTGGATGTGGGTGTGAATTTTGTGGGGTTTACTGCTGAACGTCCGTTTGTGCCCCCACAGCTCCTCGCGACTGTGGTCCTTAAATAGTCTTGATCTTGAGGGCTACAGCCGTGGAGCTTGGTAACCAGGTCACAGCGCAAATCAGGACAACTCCCTGGGAATGAGGGCAGAATTATTCCAGTCTGTAGTCAGGGAAAATGAGGCTCCCAGGCGCTGCTGGCATCACAGTCCTCTGCTCAGACCCCCTCCGAGGGAGCCCTGTGGGGCTTAGAAGGGGTGGCCTGCGCCTTTTGAGGCATGTGTACTGCGCTCTGGCGTATGAGCGCCTAAGCCCCCCTGCCTGATGGCGACTGGTCCACATGCCTGATCCTGGCAGGCAAGAGCTAGTGAGATCCTGAATACAAAAAGCACTTTGTGACCCGCGTCTGGGGCGCAGCATCCTCACATGGTGGCAAGCTGAAAAGGGGAGAACGTCCCAGCCCCATGGTGCCAAGTGGGACCTGGAGCAGGCATCTGCACTGTGGGATCAGTGTCTCAACCCATACTCCTCTCGGGTGCGCCGTACCAGGGCCATCCCCTAGCCGCCGGCTGAGACCAGAAGCCAAGGGACCTGCCTTCTGATTTCAGGGGCTGTAGGTGACACTCCAGTCCAGCCCCCTAGAATGCCAGAGCTCTGTGTCCTACTTAACCAGCCCCAGAACAACCTGGACTTCACAGTGTAGCAGGCTGATGGTACGTGGGCCTTGTAGCATGGAGTGTGGTGGTCCCTTAACCCTAGCCTGGCCAGCTGCTGCCTTCCTGGCTGGTAGTCCCAGGTGGTGCCTTTGCTTCGTTGGCTCCCTGTTTGGTGTGTTTCATTTGTGCCATGGCTTAAAAAGATCACGTGGCTGGGTAAGAAACGGAGCAAGTTTTCGAACTGGTGGAGCTAAGATCTCTCGAGCGTCTGATTGCTCGTGGAGTTTAAGCGTTCTCTCGGTGTGGGCTCCCACGCGCATGGACTTGCAGTGTTCTGTTAAACTGCCGAGATCCCGCCACGTGCCATCGCTTTGTGTCTCTTAACGCTGGGGCTCTTTGTGTTGAGGGCAGTTTATTTTGATGACTGCGGCTTGGCCCCTTGCGACGGACGGTTCCCCTCTTAGGAGTGGGTCCGTGAGCTCTTAATGGGGCTCAGCTGGCCGTTAATAACTCTTATAGTGTCCTTCATCCCTGGCTTGCAAGCACCTCTCAGAGAGAGAAGTACCATTTAGGGGGAACTGAGGCACAGGGGAGGAATGGGACCTTGACCAAGATGGTAGAGCTGGGATACGAACCGGGGGTCTCTGAGGTCTGGTGTGCTACCCACGTGGCCTCCCAGTGACTCTGCTGGAGCTTGGTTGCCTTCTAGCTGCTGATGGCAGAGCCCCAAAACCTCTCTGTGCGGCTTTGGGGACTGTCTGCATGGAGTCTGTAGGGCAAATCTGGGTGGGGCGCCGACAGCCCCGCCCCAGAACTCAGTGGCCATGGCGTCTCCTGCTGCAGCCTCCCCTTGTGTTGGGCTCGCTGCAGCCAGCTAAAACGGGAGCTCCCACCACACGCACGCCCTCCCAGCCAGCTCGCGCCTCCCACAGGTTTGAGTGGTCTCTGCCCCTGCACCTGGGGTTCGGGGTGGAGTCTGAGCAGCTACAGGCCAGAGCCTGGCTTGTCCCAGCTGCTGCTTTCCTCTGCCGTGCTTGACACCACTATGCCTGAGCAATGGGGGAACCCCTCCATGTTAATCCACGGGCCGTTCCCAGAGCTCCCTGGAACGCCAACTGACGGGGTGCTTGCTGCCTGAATTAGCTATTTATAGCCGCTTTCGTTGTTCCCCTGGGCTCCTGTCACCCCGTTCCAATGGCCTGGCTGTATATTACCCCGTCCAGTAGGGGGCGGTCACAGGTTGCCTGGCACTTGCTGTCCAGTTCATTTGGAATAGCTCCGGGAGGGGAGCTCAAATTCTTCCCTGGCATCTCTCTACTGACGTGCTCTGGACACTGCCAAGCAGCCTTCTGACCAGGCCCTGAGCCGGGTTTTTTTGGCCATCCCAGCTGGTTCTGGGTGGCTGGGTTGTCTCAACTCTGCAGGGACTTGCTGGGAACACTGTCCTAGCCCCCATGCTGCGCCGTTAGCAGGAATAGAAGCTGTCCCGTGGGGCGTTGGCTCTGCCCGCTTCTGTGCGCCTGGATGAGGTTGGCAGGGTACCCAGCAGCAGGTCTGAGCGCCCCTGGGGTTTGCACGCCGCCTTCTGAAGCTCAAAACCTGCACACGGGGTGGGGAGTAACCCGCTTGTTCTGTGTTGCGTTGCCAGATCAATGAGCTCAGCCAGGTTCCCCTGCCGGTGATGCTGCTACCCGATGACTTTAAAGCCAACTCTAAAATCAAAGTGAACAATCATCTCTTCAACAGGTGAGTCGCTGCAGGAGGCTGCTGCCCCCACGGAGTCTGCGTGCTTGGGGGGTGGGGGGGGGCATGTGCGTGTGCACAGCTCGCTGGCTGGTATCGAAATAGCTGCGGTTGGATCTAGTACATTACGCCCCCAATGCACCAGGGATCAGACTGACGAGCTCAGGAGAAAGCAGGGTTGGCGTCTTCCTGGATGATTGAGTCCTGCCTCTGTGTGGGGGATTGGGCTCGATGACCTTTTGGGGTCCTGCATCTCTCTGATTGCTTCTGTGCTGAGCCCAGCACTCCGGTTTGTTGCTGCCCTCCCAGCGTCACCTGCAGGATTTAGAGTCAGCTCCCTGCCTGCTAGAGCTTATGAAAGCTCTCCGGGCTTTTCTCGCAAGGGCTGATGTGCCCTCCGGTTTGGGAAGCTTTGTTTGGGTTCTCCAAATTTCCACCCTGGCTCAGCCGGCTGCAGGAGTGTCGGGGGGCCACGGGATCCATGCTATGCCGTGGCTTTTAAACAGTCCCTTGGAGGAACCCCTCAGTGAGCCAGGCCCCCCACTTGCTCCCCAGAGGGTCTCACTCTTCCTCAAGGGCTGCCTCAGCTCCCGAGATTGGCTCCTGGTCAGACTTTCCCCCCTGTGGACGCACTGCCGCCAGATAGCCATTTTCAAACCCGAGCAGGGTTTATTAGGCAGCTGGAGCCCAGCCTGGGAAGCCCTGGGGGGAGCAGAGAGAAGCAAAGGGTAAGAGATCTCCAACTGGCAGCACCAGGGCTCTGCCCAGCCAAGCTGCTGCAGATCCCGTCTTGGCTTGCTCTCCGCCAGTCCCAGGTCAGAGCTCGGTGTCCCGGAAAGGCCGGTTCTGATCCTACCCCGTTGTGTCCCGATTGGTGTCATAGTTCATTCCCTGAAGCGTCTGTTGCCTTTCCAAACCCTCCATTGATACGGGCTGGTTCTAGCCAGCCCCCGAAGAGCCCCCCCGCCCACCCCTGCATCCCACGCCCCTCGTGTCTTCTGCTTTGCCCAGGAGCAGCCCGCTGCCCCTGAGTCTCCCTGCACTGGGCGCAGCCTCTGGTGCCCTCAAGCTGGCAGCCCCTTGGCACTGCTGTCTCACTTGCTGTTCTCGACGTAAGCTGCCGTTTCCCCAGCCGTTTCTGGGCCTAGCACCCTGCCCTGGAGCTAGGGAGCCATCGCTGCCTCCCGCCTTCCAGCCTTAACCACCCTGTACCTGGGCCCAGGCGAAGACTAAACAGCAGACGTGACCTGAAAGCCCCCGTGTGGGATTCGCTTGCACGGAGCGGGGCAGCTGGGGGCAGCACTGCCATTCTGGCAAGGAGTTGGCTCCTGAAGCTCTGGCTTGTTGCTGAATGGGACGTGAGTCCCTTTCTCTGACAGCAGGGGCAGGGCAGGTGGGGCACGTTGCTCCACTGTGACCACTTAGTCAAGAACTGCCCCGAGCTAAATCCTGCAGCCGGTCATTTGGAGCACAGCCCGTCGG
Organism: Chelonia mydas; assembly: GCF_015237465.2. Lineage (NCBI taxonomy): Eukaryota > Metazoa > Chordata > Testudines > Cheloniidae > Chelonia > Chelonia mydas. Next base: position 3,730,090 of record NC_051260.2, read on the forward strand.
GAGTTAAAAACAGTCCGTGATGGAGGTTCCACCCCGGGCTAATTCCCCTCCCTGGTAAACGTCCACCTTCTTTCCCGTCTGACGTTGTCTAGCTTCAGCTTCCGGCCACTGGCTCTTGCTCTGCCTTTCTCTGCTTGGTGGAAGAGCCAGTTGTTAGATCTTTGCACCCCACGTAGATACTTACAGACTGAGATCAAGTTCTCTGAAAACACCCGCTCCATTTGCCGCAGCCGTCAAAAAGCGAACAGAGTTAGGAGCCCCTCGGAAAGGGAGAGATAATCAGACAGAAAATATCCTAACGTCACTATAGAAATCCGTGGTACGCCCAGCCTTTGAATGCTGCGCACAGATCTCGTCACCCCGTCTCAGAAACGATGTATTTTTCCAAAGAATTGGGAAAAGAACAGAGAAGGGTGTCACGGAGTCCCCAGGCGATGCTCTGGAACTGCTCCCTACGAAGCCAGTCAGGACTCTGGGGAAGTCTCCTCTCTGGGAGCAGACTGTCTCCAGGGCAAGAAGCTCACACGGCTTCCACCTTCTTGGGTCTGACCTCGGAGCATTCAGCATCCTCTGCCCCTCCCTGCGCTTCCCACAGTGAGTCCGCCCAGGTGGGCTCCTGGGGAAGCCAGAGGGTCCTGCACCCCAGCTTCGCAGTCAGATGTGACTCTCAGCCAGCCAGTAAAACAGAAGGTTTATTAGACAACAGGAACATGGTCTAAACCAAAGCTTATAGATGCAGAGAACAGGACCCCTCAGCCGGGTCCATTTTGGGGGGCAGTGAGCCAGACAACCATGTCTGCACTTCACTCCGCATCCCCAGCCAGCCCCAAACTGACACTGACTCCCCCTCCAACCCCTCCTCCTCTGGGCTTTGTCCCTTTCCTGGGCCAGGAGGGCACCAGATTCCTTTGTTCTCCAACTCTTTAGCTGTCACCTTGAAGGGGGGAAGGGCCAGGCCATCAGTTGCCAGGAGACAGAGTGTTGGCCATTTATGTACCGTGGCCTTTTGCTCTGCAACAATCACACCCCGCTTATCCCACCACCTAGAGACTTAAGAAATGCATGGGGGAAACTGAGGCACCCCTACAGTATTCAGAGGATACATTAAGAACAGTCCCACTTCGTCACAAAGGGCAACAAAAATGATTAGGGGGATGGAGCAGCTTCCATGTGAGGAGAGATTAAAAAGACAGGGACTGTTTCTCTTAGAAAAGAGAAAAGGAGTACTTGTGGCATCTTAGAGACGAACAAATTTATTTGAACATAAGGAGTGTTTACCTCTTCACGTGACCCAAGAACCAGGGGTCAGCTAATGAAATGAATAGGAAGCAGGTTTAAAACAAACCAGGAAGTAGTTCTTCACCCAACGCACAGTCGACCTGTAGAACACGTTGCCGGAGGATCTTGTGAATGCCAAAACTGGGTTCAAAAAAGAATTAGCTAAGTTCACGGAGGACAGGTCCAGCGATGGCTATTAGCCAAGATGGTCAGGGGTGCGATCCCATGAGTGTCCCTAAATCTGGGACTGGCCGACAGGCGATGGATCACTCGATAAATTGCCCTGTTCTGTTCCTTCCTCTGAAGTATCTGGTGCTGGCTGCTGTCGGTAGACAGGATACTGGGCTAGATGGACCTTTTGTCTGACCCAGTCTGGTCATTCTAACATTAACCGTCTCTTCACTTAACCTTTGCTTTGTTAATCTAAGGAGCTCAGTCTGTCCTTATAAGGCCGGTTTCTGATCCCGTAACCGTTCTTGGGGCTCTTCTCTGAACCCTTTCCAAGTTATGTAGCAACATCCAGAATGGGACGCAGGATTCCAGCAGTGATCAGCCCAGTGCCAAATATCGAGGTAAAATAACGTCTCCACTGTCCGCTCCAACTCGAGATTCCCCTGTGTCCTGGGCTGGCAGTAGATTGGCCACAGCATGGCACTGGGAGCTTGTGCTCAGCTGATTATCTGCCATGCCCCCGCGAATCTTCTTCAGAGTCCTTGTGTCCCAGGAGAGCGCCCCCTGGCCTTCTTGCACCTGCCTGTTGAACCCCTGCCAGCGTCCCCAACTGCGGGGTGATCCCTGGCTCTGTCTAGCGTCCTCCAGCCTCTGCCTTCTGCTTTGACTGCCAGCCAGGAGGGTCCCCGATGCCAGAGGCGGGTTAAGGTGCCCACGGGCCGGGCGGTATTGGACTGAATCGCATGGTTACGGCTGTGACTGTGCCAGGCTCCTGGTCCCTTCCCGGAGCCAGCTGGTCCCTCTGGTTCTAAACACTGACCCCCCACCCCTCCTTTGCCCCTCCAGGGAGAACCTGCCCAGTCACTTCAAGTTCAAGGAGTACTGCCCACAGGTCTTCCGCAACCTCCGCGAGCGCTTCGGGATTGATGACCAGGACTACCAGGTGGGTAGCACGTTCCCTCGACACCGATCGTGTCTGGGGTGGCGGGGGGAGGTGTGTCCTGGGCCCCCTGTTCCAGGGCCCTCTGTGCATAGAGGGGGACGTACACAGACCCAGGCAGCTACCCTGCGCCCCTTAAAGCTTTCCTTGGAACGCCTGCCTCTTCACCGGGGCGGGTTGGGACCAGCTGAGCTGGGGCTGGCCACAGCAGCCTTGTTGCAGCCCTGGCCGATTCTGTGATATCGCTGGGGTGGTGCCCCTCACTGGGGCACCTTGGCAAGGCAGGCCGCTGATAGATGCACCTGAAACTCACCTTCTGCCCCATTAGAGGGTGGAATGCCCCGGAGTGGGATGTCCCTGGTGTGCCCCGGGGTCGGCGCCGGGCGTGGTTCTCACACCTGCTCCCCCCCAGGTCTCCCTGACACGGAGCCCGCCCCACTACGAAGGTGAGGGGAGCGACCGGCGTTTCCTCACCTCCTACGACCGGACGCTGGTGATCAAGGAGATCTCCAGCGAAGACGTGGCTGACGTGCACAGTCTCCTTTCGCACTACCACCAGGTACGGCTGGTCAGGGGGCGGGGGGAGGCTCTGAGGTGTCCCTGCCTCGCCACCAGGGGGCGCCAGAGCGAACCTGCCGGCTGCTGGGAGGAAAAGATCCAAGTTCTAATCCCAGCCCTGCCACCAACCTGCAGTCACTAGGGCACGTCACTGCCCCCTTCTTCTGGCTGGGGTCTCCAGAGGCATGACCGGCTGGTGCCTCGCTCTCTGCCCTGGCCCCTGCTGGTCTGACGTGGCCCCGTCTCCTTGCAGTACGTGGTGAAGTGCCACGGGATCACCCTGCTGCCCCAGTTCCTGGGGATGTACCGGCTCAGCGTGGACAGTGAGGAGACCTACATGCTGATCATGAGGAATGTGTTCAGCCACCGACTCGCCGTGCACAGGAAGTACGACCTGAAGGTAACGGGGCCAGCGGGCAGGGCCAGGGGCTTTCACCTGAGCCAGGCTCCCGGGGCACCCACCGTCCCTGCAGAGACACGGGCTGCTGATCATACTGCCGGCCTGTCTAGTCTGTCAGGGGGACCCCGCTCTCTGTTCCCCTCCTGTGAGGCTGTGTCACCAGGGGTTGGCCCAGAGCATTGCTCCCCGAGGAGTCGATTGCCCCAGCTGCACCCGATTGGTCTCTCTGCCCTGAACCCCGCTTTCAGCAGCAGTTCGATAGAGACCCTCCTTCCCATTGCCCCTGCTGGGTCTTCCCTGGCCGAGGAGCTTCTCTCACGCCTCTGGACCCCAGAGGGCTCCCACAGGCTGGTGGGGATCAGGGTCAGGCCAACCGGGGCTGTGCGGCGTCCGTCTGAAACACCCCAGGACAGGCCCCCATTGCAGCTGTGGCTCTCGTCGCTTTCCATACTGGGACACCACGTGGCAACCTAGTTTAGGGGCCCCATTTCCCCACAAAGGGCAGGTGGTTGCGACCCACCCTGGACCTGTTCATGCCCTCCCCACCCCAGCATGATCCCAGGTGCTGGGGGTAGCTGTTTGGAGAGGCCGTCGTCAGCAGCAGCTGTGTGGAACTCGGGCCAGTTGCCTGGACGGATCCCATAGCCAAGCGGCTCGGAGGCCCTGGGACTAGCCCGGGGGCTCAGGGCAGTGAGGGCATTTAGCCGCTTGGCTCCCATCCATAATAATCAGGTGACAGTCCCCTAAATATCCCCCATCTTCTCCCTCTTGCTGTGGCTTCTTGCGGCCACCTGCGCTGTGTCTCTCCCCACGGACTCCTGCGTGTATCTGACCCCTCCTCCTCCTGTGGCGGAGTGGGGCTGGTGACTAATCGGCGGGTACCTCTCTTGCAGGGCTCCCTGGTGTCCCGAGAAGCCAGCGACAAGGAGAAGGTAGCTGGGGATGGCTGAGGGAGTGTGTGTGTGTGTGTGTGGGGGGGGGGGGTGTCTCTGACCCATAGATCTCTCCACTCTGAAGCTCGCTTCCTTGGTACCTAGCTTGTTCTGGCGGGCGACAGTGCCCGGCCTCCAGGACAGCAAGCAGGGGGCCTGAGCCCCTGACTGACAGGCATCGCTGCCCCCCAGTGAGATGGGCGGGGCGGGGGGTGACCCTGTCGGAGGCTGCTCTGGTAGGCCTGGCTGGTGGCTCCCGTGGCAGTTGGGGCGGCGGGGGGGGGGGTCCTCAGGCTGCAGCCATGGGAGCAGAGCCTTGCTTCCCCTTCTGCAGATGTTCCTCAAAGCACCTGAGAACTCCGCCCCTCCTCGAGGGCCAGCTTGGTATCCGGCCCCTGCCACGCCTGCCCGCTGGGGCCGAACTGGGGCGAAGCTGCCGGGTTTCCATGCCTGGAGATTGGCTCCCTGGGCCGACTACCCTGGGACTCCAGCCTTCTGGGATCCACCTCGCTGCTTGGCCCCGCTGGGCACACAGCCGCCTCCCGGCTGGGCCGCCCCACACCGAGTGGGAGCCGGGGCGAGCAGCCAAGTGAAGGGGGTGGCAGCTGTCGGGGATGCAGCCCTGTGCTTCTGGAGAGGGAAGGGGCTCGGGTTTGTTCTCTGGGATCCCTGGGGCTGGGCAGCAGGAAGCTATGGGGTGTCCTGTGCCCAGCTTAGAGGGATCTTGCTGCTGAATGGGCGTTAACCAGGACCTGCTGACTCCATGGGAAGAGCCGGGCTCTGTCCCCTCGGGGTGGGGGTAGGGGAGCCGCCATCTAGTCCCCCCCACCCCAGGGAGGTGGAGCGTAGGATGGGCCTCTGTCTCTGATCTCTGGGATGGGCCAGCAGGTGGGTTTCATGGGGCGCCCTTGGCGGTGTGGGGAGCCAGGCTGGGCTCAAGCTGGTATCCCCTGGCCAGATAGAGCATGCCGGGGAGCGGCCCAGCCCCCTTCAAAAGGCAGCTCGAGCCGGCGAGGAATCAGCTGCTGTTAAATCCCAGCCTGAAGCACCGGGCAGGGGGAGCGGTTCTCAGCCCTGCACGGCCACCCCCCTGCCTGCTGCCCTCCAGGGAGGGGGTGTCCAGGGCAGCAGCCCTCTCCCCCCGCACAGGCCTTGGTGGGCTCCGTGTGGAGCTCTGCGGGCCTTGGGGTCACCTTACCAGCGCTCTCCAGCTGTGGCTTGCTCTGGGGGGACTGATGCGAAGGGGCAGCAAGGCCGGTTCGTGGGCAGGAGGGGGGACGAGCTGATGCCAGCCCTGGCCAGAGGCTCGCTCTGTCTGGCTGGGGCCTGTGATTAACTAACCAGTCGCGGCTCTCCATGAGAGCCGTTCGGGGTGGGGGGGATGACCTGAGTTAGCCGGATAATCCTGATCTCGTAAGTGGCCTCCCCTGCCCTAAAGCCCGGGGTGGCATCAGCCTCCAGTTAACGAGATTTGAGGGCCGCGAGATGATGGCGAGGGAAGGTTGATGGGATTGGAGCCCTCGGCTCAGCTGCCGGGGGAATCCTGCCAGGCTGAGGGGCTCTGGTGCTGCGTTGGGAGCCAGCCGCCGGCTCCTGTTGAGTCTTGCCTCTGGGGGGAACGGCTCCCTCACGGCTGGGCTCCTGTCACCAGCTCCTCCTGCCTTGCCATGTCCCTGGCCCCGCGCCCGCTGGCTGGCCCGGCTGCGGAATTCCTGGGGCAGCAAGTGGGGAATAACCTGGGATTTCCAGGCAGGGCCCTGTGGGGCAGGCGTCCTGGGCTACCCGGGGCGGGGCGGCGGGGGGTGGATGTTCTGCATGGCGCTTCCAGGCGGGGGCTGGGGGGTTAAATGGGGCATTTCCCTTGGGTTTTGCCAGGCGGTGCAGGTGGATTCTCAATTTTGGACCCTTGCAGAGGAGGTGGGGAGGGGCACCCCATGGGCATGTGCCCCCGAACCGTCCCAGAAGGGGCAGCCCCTAGTCTGACGGGGTCTCTTATTAGAGGGGCTGTGGGTTGCGAGGGGGTTTCACGGGGCCCAACGCGACTCTGTGAACTGGGCTGCTTTGCAGGCTGTCCCTCGGTGCGTGGCCCCGCGTGTGTGAGGCTCCCCCCTCCACCCCCCGGACCGCTAACCGTGTCTGGTTCGTCCCAGGTCAAGGAGCTGCCCACGCTGAAGGACATGGACTTCCTGCACATGAGCCAGAAGGTGTATGTGGATGAGGGGCAGAAGGGTGACTTCATGGAGAAGCTGAAGAGGGATGTGGAGGTAGGGCATGCCCCCTGGTGGGGCGGGGCACGGGCATGTCTGACCTGCACGCTGAAGTGGCAGCTGTCCTGTCTCACCTTGGGAAGGCGGCTGGGATCGGTTGCGGGCACCACCTGCAGGAGGGTGCTTGGGGGCGTCTCACCTTCCCAAAAGAGCTCGTCCTCCCCGAGACGATCGGCCCAGACCCGCACGGGGCAGCCTGTTAAGCACGGCTTGTCTAGCAACCAAAACCGGCTTGGGGGCTCTGCCAGACCCCTTGGCAGGGACTGAAACCTGGGGCAGAGGGATCGGGGGGGGTCTCAGCCGTGGGAAAGAAGGGCACTGCCTTGGGAGGCTTGGTGCCCGGGTGCCCAGCAGCCCTGCCTGTGCCAGGCGATATGTTACAGTGAGAGCCGCACAAAGGAGAAACAGCAGGGCTGCCTTGCCAGGGTCACAGGCTGTTGGCAGTGGCTGGCACCGAGGGCCTGGCACTGCTGGGTCTCCCACACCCACAGTAGCAGGTCCCTCGCGGCTCTGCTGATGTTCTCAGCTGTGGAAGGGGGGTTCCCAAACGTCCCTGCAACCCAACGGAGCCGGAGAACTGCATCATGGGCCATGTCTAGCACCTCTTCCTGGAGTGTGGTGCGGCCCTGTGCAGTCGGGGTTCTCCCTGCCCTGCAGATTGGGGCAGGGGAACAGCCCCTTAGAGCAGGCCAAGGCAGGGCCCTGGGCCCTGCTCTAACCACTAGGTAACTTGGCCTGAGTGGGAGCAGCGGTGGCTTCTAAGGAGCCCCCTGGGTGGAATGGAGCCTGTCCCTGCTGCCCTGGTTCACCCCCTGCCCGCTGTGCCCCTAGTTCCTGGTCCAGCTGAAGATCATGGATTACAGCCTGCTGCTGGGCATCCATGATGTCCTCCGGGCCGAGCAGGAGGAGGACGAGGATCTGAAGGAGGAGGAAGAGGAAGGGGAAGACGTCATGGCTGTGGGATCCTACGGGACGTCCCCTGAGGGGATCGGCGGCTACCTGAACTCCTACAAGCCGCTGGGCCCCGGGGAGTTCGACCCCTACGTTGACGTGTACGCCATCAAGAGTGCGGAAGGTGAGTGGGGCTGGCAGCAGCATGCCGGGGGAGCAGGGTTCTGGGGGTGGGTAGCTCTGTTCCTTCCTCACTGGCTGGCCAAAAAGGGGTTCAAAGGATGGGAGCCCCCGGCCCTTGCGTTTGGGGATGGATTTTCCCCGAATGCCTCGAAAATGGGGCCCCAGCCATGGGCGCTGGCCCGGAGCACTCTGTGTGGCCGGTGGGTCGCATGGCCCTTTGCAGCAGCCTCGGGGCCAGGTGGCGGGAACGGGGATGGCCAAGGAGCTTGCTGAGAGTGGCAGGGCACAGATCCACTGCGCCCGAGGCTGGACCCCGGTCAGGGAGCTAGTGGGTCCCTGCCAGGGCGTGGAGAGGGGTCCGTTGAAGTTCTGGCAGCCGGGGTAAGCCAGGATGTGGCCTTTCCCCCAGGTGGGCCCCAGCCGGAGGTGTACTTCATGGGCCTCATTGACATCCTCACGCAGTACGACGCCAAGAAGAAGGCCGCACATGCCGCCAAGACTGTCAAGCATGGGGTGAGTCCCGCTCGTGCCGCATCCGGGGCAGGGGGACGGAGCCTCCTGGCCACATGGGGACCGCAGGGGAAGGGAGGACGGCAGCTGCAGCCTTGATAAACGCAGCTGGGCTGCCTGGCCTCTGTCCTGTTGACCAGCAGAAAAGTGGGCGTGGGAGGGGGTGTCAGAATTGTGGGGCATAAACCCAGGCGCCTAGCATGCTGGCTCTGGGCTCTGCCCCCCTTTGCCCCTGGGGGAGGCCAGGGGAGCAGGAATACTTCCTCCTCCCTGGTAGGTGCCCGGGGCCTGTGAGCCCATTTGGCTCCTGGCAAGTGTTGGAAGGTCTCCCTGGGGTGTCGGGGAGCCTCCCCGGAGCGGGGCTCTATCTGGGCAGGGCCGCGTGCCCCAGAGCCACTTGGCTCCTTCCCAGAAATGTCTGATCGGTGCTGCTCCTGGGGGCACCCGGCTGGCAGGGCTCCTGGCTGGTCCCCAGCCCTGCCCCAGGGCAGTTGGCGCTGATGCTGTTGTGCCCCCTGCAGGCTGGCGCGGAGATCTCGACCGTCCACCCCGAGCAGTACGCCAAGCGCTTCCTGGACTTTGTCACCAACATCTTCGCTTAGTCATTACCTGCCTGGAGGGGTCCCCCTCTTTCCCCCCCGCCCCGTCTCGTCTTGTCGGAGCTGAAGATCAAAGGTGTCCCCTGCGCCCCATCCCTTGGTCTTAGTGCCCCCCTCTGTTTGCTGGCCGAAAGGCTCAGCTGAGCTCGAGAGAAGCCTGGGGGCCGGGTGGGCTCGGTTGCCAACCAAGTGCCTTATCTTTATCTGCCCTCACTCGCCCAGCCGGAGGGGTCTCGGGCGGGAGAGAGGGGAATGGATCCTCTGACTGGGGGGCGGGGGGGGAGCTGCTGGCTGAGGGGCCCTGTCTAGGGCTGGGGTCTGCAAGCAGCCCTGTCTAAAGGGCAGGGGGGGGGCAGCCCAGGCCCGGCAATATGCAATAAGAGATTCCACCCTTTGGTGCCTTAGAGGGGGCAGACAAGTTCCTCCCTAGCAACAATGACTCTTCCCCCCCCCCCCTTCCCTGAGCGTGGGGTGGCAGCGGATTCCCTCTCCTGCCCACCCCCATGTGCACTCTGCACTGGTTCCCCCCTCCCCCACCCAACCCCCAGAAGGGAGAAGGTTCTCTTGGCCTGTCCCACTGTGTAATTTATTCCTAGGTGAAATCTCCCAGCTGGGGTCACGGGGGGCGTTGTTAACACTAGTTTGCATTGGGGTCCCAGCCCCTCGCTCTGCAGCCATCTCTCCCCACACACTACGTCCCCCTGGGGTCATGGCTGCTGCTGGCTCCCCCGGCGCCTGCCCCCAGCCTCACCCGCACGAGGCCACAAGCCTCGTTAGGTGCCGAAGCTGGGGTTCGAGCCAGGCTTTGGGCCACCAGCGCTCATGTCTCTGAGCCGCGGGGGCCGGGACCTGCTCCTCAGCCCTGCGTGCCGGAGTAGAGCGACTGGACGCAGAGCTGGCTGCCCCCGGCTGTGAGCACTCTGAGCCCATATGCAGGGCTCCTGGGGCCGGCGGGCCCTCCAAGGAGTTCCACCCTTCCTCCAGCAGGAGGCGCTTTCCCTTGCCTCAGGCTGGGGCCTGACCAGCATTCACGTGGCAGGGCAAGGCTCATGCTGGATTTCAGCTTTGCCTGCTCGGGGTCCCAGCGGCCCCATGGCAGGGGCATGGCGTCGCTGCTGCTGGGATTCCTCCCCTGCCACCTGCTGCCCATGGCTTGGGCTTTCCCCTAAACGTGGGGCTGCTTCTGCCCTTGGCCTGAGCCCTCCTCAGCCCTGGCTTGGCTCGGGCCGTGAGCTGACAGCTAGCCCGGGGAGGTGGGGGCTGGGGGGAGGCCCAGGCCGGGGCAGGGCTTGGGTGGGTAGTAGCAGAGCCGGCCTCTCCCCGGGCCTGGTCTGCAATCCGTTCTCCCCAACTGCTGCCTTGGGGGGGGCGGGGGGGGGCCACAGTAGAACAGGTCAGAGGTGCTGTGAACTCGCGCCGGCCAGGCCGGACGAAGTGGCTACTCCCCTACCCAAAGCGGGCAGGGGGGTCTGCAGGGGCTCCCAAACGGGAGAGGCGGTTCCTTGCCCTCCAGCCATCCTGCTGCGGGCAGTAAGGCTCCGTGCTCCAGCCTGGGCAGGGCCCCGATCCTGCCCTTGGGCCCCGCAGGGAGAGGGGCCCTGCCGGCTGGGCTGCAGGTGAGTCTGTTGTATTTTTGTAAACTCTGATGTATTTCCCTGCCCTGTGTCTGGATAGAAATAAATTATTGACTGACAGCAGCCTGGCTCTGGGTTCTTGGCTGGGCCAGGAGGGGCTACTGCCCTGGCAAGCGGCCAGCAAAGGGAAGGAGATAGGGGGTGGGGCAGAGCCCGTCCTGCCCCTACTAGCTGTCTGGGTAGGGACTAAGGCTTGTGAATTTCGCCATCGATGCTTGGGGCGATGCCAGAGGCAGGGGTGAGGCTATGGTGCCCCCAGCCAGCTGCTGGGAGGGCAGGAACAGGGAGGGTCCTTCCTGACCCCTGCGGCCCCTGGAGCCTGGGCATGAGCTGTGTGGCTACAGGTGATCCTCGGTCCTTTGGGGCTGCTGGCCCCTGCCCCGGGGGGGGGCCCTCAGAAGCCCGGAGCTGGGGCTGAGCCCCCATCTCTGGTAGGGGAGAAAAAGGTTCTGGTGTTTTGTAGCCTCCCCAGCACCTACCTTGACCCATCCAGCTGCTTCCGCCTATGTGGGGGAGAGATAACTGAGTGGTACCCCCAATGGAGGGGGAGAGTCTCTGCCCCCCCCCCATGGCTCCTGGCATCAGGGCCACCCCCCAGGGGAGCTCCTCCTCATCAGCCACCTCTGTCCCCTTACACCCCCAGCCCTGGGCCGCTGCCTTGGGCAAATCCACCCCCCTGCCAGGGGCTGAGCTGGAACTGCCTGACCTGAGTGCTGGGGGGGGTTCACCATAGTATTATCTGCCCTCCCCAGTACAGCTTGGGCTTTTGAGCTTTTAAAATCCTGGCTTGTCCCCCTGTCGTGGGCACATCTGCTCCCCCCACTGCTCCGGCAGGGGCAGCTCCTCTTTCTTCTCGAGCCCCTGTGCTGGGCCAGGATACGAGTGGAATGCGCACTGGGTGTTACGGGGCTTGTGGGGGGGGGCAGTGAAGCCTGGCGGGTACGGGGCTGGGACTTAGGACATCTGGGTTCTGATCCTGCTTCTCCCCGACCTTCTGTGGGCCCTTGAGCAAGTCACGGCCCTGCTCTGTGCCTCAGTTTCCCTCCCTGATCTGGCTGCGGAGCCTGCGTGCGCTTTGGGTGAGGCCCTGGCTCCAGGTCTGCCTGGGGCAGTGCCTATCAGCGTGGGCCCCACAACCTTGGGCGGGACCCCTGGATGCTGCCCAAACCCAGCTAATGGCGCTGACAGCTCAGGGGTGGTGTCGCTTCCAGCCGGCCTTGGCATGCCCCTGTCCCACCTTCGGGGCCAGCCCTGCTGCTTGCAAAACATCCAGCCCCGGCCTTGTGCTGGGGGGCAGGATGGGGGCCAGCATCCAGCTGGGCTGTGTGTTCCTGTTTGACTCCCCAGGGTGTTGCCCTCAGCCCACCCTCTCCCCGGGTTTCCAGGGCAACCTGTTGGGTGGGGTGAATCCCCTGCACCCCCTGCCTGGGAAGGCCCGAAGGCCCCTCCTAGCTGGGCCCAAAGGGGGTCTCTGCACCAACCCCCCCCCCCCACATACTGGGACTTTGCCCTACTAGGCTGGCTCTCTAGGGCGGCCCCCCCCCCCGCTCCAGCCTCGTATCCCCCAGACCCCAAGTGCTTTAGGCACCTGGGGGGTCTAATGGGCCGGGGCCCATAGGCACAAAGCTAGAGACCTTCTCTCCCCCCCCCCCACCCCGCAATCCCAGCTCGTGTCTCCCCTCCCCCCCAGCGAGCTTCCCCCCCCCCACACCCCGCAATCCCAGCTCCAGTGTCTCCCCTCCCCCCCAGCGAGCTTCCCCCCCCACACCCCGCAATCCCAGCTCCAGTGTCTCCCCTCCCCCCCCCCCAGCGAGCTTCCCCCCCCCCCCGGTTTCCATAGCGCCGCCGCAGCCCCCATCGCTCGCGTCGCGCCCGCCCCGGCGAGCGACGCCCCCCCCCGCGAAGAGGAGCCGGGAGCGGGTCGCTCGCTCGCCCGCGCCAGGCCGGGGAAGGGCCGGGCCCGCCATGGCCGCGACCCCCGCTCCCGCCCCACGGCGCCCCGGGGCTGCTGCGCCGCCAGGTACGGAGCGGCCGGGATCGGACCCCCCCGGCCCGCGGCGCTGCGAGGCTGGTTCTCGGGCTGGGGGGCTGCAGAGATTAGGTGGTGGCTGCCGGGCGGGGGGGCTGCAGAGATGGGGGCGGCCGGGCCGGGGGGGCTGCAGGGGGCCCGTGCCAGGGATCGTGGCCCGGATGCACAATAGCGGCTTTCCCAGCGCTGCGGGCCATTGTGTGGGCGCGGGGGGGGGGGGGGGGTTGGCATGAAATAGATCTGGGCCATGGGGCGGGGGGGGCGCTTGGTTTCCTGCCTCTGGCTGCAGATTGAGGAGGGTCGAGCCCATCACCTGTCCCGGCGGTGGGGGAGGGGGCCGCTGCCCCCCCCCCCCCGGAGTGTGAGCTGGGGGGGGTGAGTCCTGCTGGGAATGCAGAGCTGGGCGCGGGGGCGATGAAGGGGTCTGAGCTGAAGGATGGGGGTGGGGGCAGATGGGGGGTCTGAGCTGAAGGATGGGGAAGGGGAGGTGGGGGAGGGGAGAGGGGTGGGGCAGATGGGGGGTTGAGCTGAAGGGGTGATGTGGGGGTGAACGGTAGGGGCAGATGCGTGAGTCTGAGCTGAAGGATGGGAAGGGGTGATGGGGGAGGGGAGAGGGGTGGGGGAGATGGGGAGGTCTGAGCTGAAGGATGGGGAAGGGGGAAGGGTGGGGGAGATGGGGGGTCTGAGCTGAAGGATGGGGAAGGGTGGGGGAGATGGGGGGGTCTGAGCTGAAGGATGGGGGGAGATGGGGGGTCTGAGCTGAAGGAAGGGGAAGGGGTGAAGGGTGGGGGAGATGGGGGGTCTGAGCTGAAGAATGGGGAAGGGGTGATGGGGGAGGGGAGAAGGGTGGGGGAGATGGCGGGGTCTGAGCTGAAGAATGGGGAAGGGGGGAAGGGTGGGGGAGATGGGGAAGTCTGAGCTGAAGGATGGGGAAGGGAGGGGCAGATGGGGGTCTGAGCTGAAGGATGGGGAAGGGGGGAAGGGTGGGGGAGATGGGGGGGCCTGAGCTGAAGGATGGGGAAGGGGGGAAGGGTGGGGGAGAGGGGGAAGTCTGAGCTTAAAGATGGGGAAGGGGGGAAGGGTAGGGGAGATGGGGGGGTCTGAGCTGAAGGATGGGGAAGGGGGGAAGGGTAGGGGAGATGGGGGGGTCTGAGCTGAAGGATGGGGAAGGGGGGAAGGGTGGGGGAGATGGGGGGGCCTGAGCTGAAGGATGGGGAAGGGGGGAAGGGTAGGGGAGATGGGGAAGTCTGAGCTGAAGGAGGGGGAAGGGTGGGGGAGATGGGGGTCTGAGGTGAAGGATGGGGAAGGGGGGAAGGATGGGGGAGATGGGGGGTCTGAGGTGAAGGATGGGGAAGGGGGGAAGGATGGGGGAGATGGGGGGGTCTGAGGTGAAGGATGGGGAAGGGGGGAAGGATGGGGGAGATGGGGGGTCTGAGCTGAAGGAAGGGGGGGGTTCTGAAGAATCCCTGCGCTGTCAGTTTTTGGCCTGGGCTGGATGCTCAGAACAGCCCATGCCCACCCCTCTGCGTTCTTTGTCCTGTGGCAGAGATGCCCTGGCTGGGCTCAATTTCCCCCATGCCTCACCCCCCGGGCCTGGCACCCAGATAGGCCTTACCCCCCCATGCCGGGCCTGGTGCCCTGATGGAGCCCAATCCCCGTTCCTCCCCCCCCCCCCCCACACCAAGCCTGGTGCTCTGATGGGGCCTGATCCACCTGCAGACTAGGATGAAGCCTGTTGGGGGCGGGGGGGGGGGGGTGGTGGTGAAGGGGGGCACTCGGCTGCAGGGCTGACCTAGCAGGATCTCAGCACTGGGTGCTGTCTGGTCTGGGGCCCCCGGTGGGAAGTGGAGCCAGCTCCCCCAGAGTCCTGCGCCCCTGCCCCTCTCAGCGGGGGCGACACGTCCTGGGGGCCCGCCCTGAAGGGAGATCGTGCATGGGGCTGGGGGTGGGGGAGCAGCCCTGACACACCTTTTTGAACAGGGATCCTGGCCGGTGGTGTGGGGCTGGGGGCGGGGGGGGGGGATATGCTGCAGCCCTGGCCCATCCCAGTCCCCTCTAGGGAGGAATCGGCCTCAGGACAAGCCCTGCCATGGGGCAGCATGGAGGTACCAGCTGTCTACATGGCCAGGCCGGCTGTACTGGCTGGTTCCTTCCACCCCCAATCTCCCCCCCCACCCTGTCCAGCTGGGGCTGGGAAAGCCAAGGTCTTTACCAGCAAATCCCCCACATCCATGGGGGAGGAGAGCCCTGTCTCTTGCCTGTTTCTCCCCCGCACACACAGTGCGAGGGCTCAGGCCACTGAGTCTGGGAACTCCCCTCCCCCCAACACATGTAGCTAGCCGGGGGCCGGTTTGCTATCAGAGGGTCCTGTGGGAGCAGCTGGTAGGATGTGGGGTCCCTTCCTGCAGCAGCTGCAGGGGCTGGGTTGTTATTGGAAGGTTGCTCAGGCTGGCTTGTTATTGTAGGGTCTCTTGGGGGCTGTGCCCCGTGTTTATTGCAATGCAGCCGCATAGAAGGGGATGGTAAAGCCCGGCTGTGCTGTGATTGCCAACGGCAGCTGGGGGGGCTCTGCTGTGCAGGGGGGCGATCACGGGGTCACACTGAGCCTGCTCCCCGCTCAGCCATGCTGAAGTCAAGTCATACTGGGAGGCCAGTGGGAGAAACTCCTCCCCTGGGGACACTGGCAAAGGGGTTGTCCCTGTGGTGGGGAGTTCCCCATCAGGTGCCCCCCCCGGCCCTGCCACCGGGGCCCCGCTGGTACCAGCCCTTGTCAGTGAGCAGCACTGACCCATGGCCTGGAGCGGAGGCAGATACCAGCTCCGGCGCCCATCTCGCTCCCTGCATCATGACACCCCCTCGTGTTGCCCCGGAGCCAGCCCTGATTCTGAGGGGAGAGCGCCCCTGCCTGAGCCCACCCCCCTTCCTGCAGCGCCCGGGTGGTCTCGGAGGGTCTCCCAGCCAAGCACTGACTCCCCGTTCCCTGAAGGGCGGAGGCAGGACCCCACCACGCAGGGATCTGGCTGCAGGACACGCTAGATCTGGCCGTTTACATCGTTATCCGGCGCCCGGCGACGGCAGGGAAACCTGGGGCCCCAGGTCCCCTCAGAGCCAAGAGTTACCTGGCATCGAACGGCCCAGCTGGGGGGAGCGAGCTCGGCTGGGGGGATCTGGGGTGCAGGAGTGGAGAGGAGATCTGGGGTGCAGCTGGCATCGCCGCGGGCCCGTAGGGGGATCGGGGCCCTGCAGTCAGCGTTGGGAGCCGTGGGGCAAACGTGGCATTGTCGTGGTGGTGGGAGGGCGTAAGCATTGGTATGGGACAGGGCTGGGCCCTGGGCAGGAAGGCAGGGAGCTCAGAAGCGGGGTGGGGGGGTCCCTGGCGGGGTCCCCTAGAGCAGGCTGCGAGCCTGGAGCCGAGTCAGGCTCCGGGCCTGGTCCCATCAGAGGATGCACAAGCCTCAGTGGGTCTCTCTGCAGCTTGGAGGCCTCTGCCCAGACGCAATGCCAGGCTCTGCTCGAGGCCCTGGCAGCTCCAGATCAGATGTGACGCCAGTCGCTGGGGGCTCTGGGAGTAAATAGCCACGGATCCCCCAGTCCCCCCACCTCGCAGGGCAGCGCCCACGACACGCGAAGCTCCCGGGTGCTAGAGACTCCAGGGCTCGGTTGAGACTTACGGACCACGGGAAGGGGCCTGTGCACCATGGCTGCTGGGCACCGGGTTGTTTGGATCCAGACAGGCTGTCGGCAGCCCCCGTTGGGACGCAGCTCCTCCCCCAGATGCTTGTCACTCCCTGCAGGCGGGGAGCACCCACCCAACCACCCCCATCCTCTGCACAGATTGAGCAGGGCCCAGAGAGCCACACCCCTCTCAGTTCCTTATGCCAGCTGCCTCCCCAAGTGCCCCCTCGCCTTCCTCCAGGGATGCCTCTTGCCTGGCAGAGCAGGCTCTTAGAGGTTTGTTAGCACACAGCCCTGCGGGACTCACTGCCACAGGATATTACGGAGGCCGAGAACAGGCATGAAGAAGAGAAACTGGCTGGGTGTTCCTGAGGCCAGTGTGGATGTGCTCAGCTTGACAGGCAGGAGACCCAACGCAACAGGGGCATGAACCCCCCTACCCCAGGGCACCGGCCGAACCCTGAGCCCCCTGGCAGTAAGGAGAAAAAGTCCTTCAGGGCAGGTTATTCATCGGCAGCCACTGGGGGATGGGGAGAGTCATGGATGTCCCTTTGCAGAGACTGGGCTGGAGCCCTGCGCAGGGAGGAGTGTGTGCCCCTTCACTGAAACCGGAGTGGGGGGGTTCTTAGCGTTCACACCCCTCCCATCCGCAGCCTCCGTCCTAGGGCTGGTCAGGAACGTGGAGAGGAAGCAGGGAGCCAGCCGGCCTGCGAGTCTGGAAATTCTGGCTTTTCCCTGAGCGGGCTGCCCCGCCAGGGCCTCCGGCTGCCGCTGACTGAAACTGCCAGGATTCGTGTCCATTTCAGGGTTGCCCAGCACTGAACAGCAGGTGTGAAACTGTCTGTTTCAGTCAGTGGGTGCCAGGCCCCGGGAGCGAATGTGGGGAGCACCCTGTGGGGGGGGGGGGTTCCTAGAAGGAAAATTGAGTAGAGTTTCCATCTGAATTGGAACCAAACCCAATGTGAAAATATCCCCCCGACTCAGAAACCCTGAGATCCAGCCGGCCCGGACCCCCACCTGCCGCGAGTCCGGCCCAGGAGTTCGCCTGCTTCCCTGCCCTGGCTGTGGGGGTCTGAACGTAGTGAGGGATCCAACGTAATCTGGGAACAGCCGTTTTGGTAAGATGGGCCGCAAGGTGCCCCCCCACAGGCTACGACTGCGACCCCTTGTGACCCCCCCTCCCCTCCATGCACTTTAAACACTGCCTGCCCTTCAGCCCAGCCCGCTGGGGGTTGGGGCCCGAGCAGTGGGGAGATCAGTGGGGCAGGTGGGGAGGCAGGGGACGGGCTGGCAGACTCAGCTGGGCACCATGTCCTGTGAGCCGGACCTGCCACGGACAAGCCCCCACGCCGCGGGCAGAGCCGGCGACCCACGTCCCCTGCACAAAGGGGGCTGTGCTGGGAGCCCGCGGCGCCTGTGGGGCGGCTGGACGTGGGGTGGGGACCGCGAGCAGGGGCGTGGAGCGTGGCAGGTGGTTCGGAGGTGACACAGACCGGACCTGCCGGGGCTCGGTGAGACCAGCTGCATGGGGCCCAGCTCCCAACCCGGGGCCCTCCTGGCTCCAGCTCTTGGCAGAGGCGCTGGAGAGGGGCCCCGGGCGAGGGAGAGCCGTGAATCACGGGGGGGGGGGGGGGGGGGGGGGGTGGAGATCACACAAGGGGGGGCAGGGAGGAGATGGAGCCGGGGGGGGGGGGGCAGGGAAGAGACGGAGCCGGAGGGGGGGGGGAAGGAGGTGGCGGCAGGGAGGATGGGCCCCCCTGAGCTGGGGGGAACCCTGAACCTTGGGGGGTAGTGGGGGGGGGGCGCTGAGCTGGCGGGGGGGGGACGCGCTGACGCCAGCCGGGCCGATCAGCTGTCGCGAATTGGGGGGGGGCTGGATAGCCCCGGGGGGGGGCGGGGCAGCCCCTGCAGCGTCGTAACTCGCAACCCCCCTTGTCGTCCCCCCCCACCCCGGTCTTTGTAGTTCCTGGTTCGCGGCTCCGCTGAACTCGCTCCGGGCGCTTCCTGCTTCCCTCTCCCATGGGCTCCCCAGGTAGGTGCCGCCCGGCCCGGCCCCCACTGCCCGGTACGCCCCCCCCCCGGGATGGCCGCACCCCCCCGGTACGGCCCCCTGCTTCCTCCCATAGGGGGCAGCCCCCCTCCAGGTGCAGGAGGCTCCCCGCCCCGCTACAGCCCCCCCCACTCCGATAGGGCCCATCTCCCCCTTTACCAGCCCCCCCCGCGCGGTACAGCCCCCCCACTTCCTCCTAGCACCCCCCCGGGATAGTTCTCCCCCGAGCCTCTGGGGTTTGCTGCATCCATTGCGGAAGGGGGGGATCTCAGTGAGCCCCCCCCCCCGCCTTCTCCCACCTCCAGGTGTGGGGCTCTCCTGCGGGGGGGGGGGGCAGGCTGTTCTCTCCCTGCTGTGGGTCTGCTCATGCTGGCTCCGGTGGGGGTGGGTCTGGGTTACACCTGCTGGTTCCTGGGGGGTGGGGGCATGTCTGGGAGCCAGGACGCCTGGGTTCTTCTCTCCCTGGCCCGGGGCGGGAATGGGGATCCGGTGGGTTAGAGCAGGGGGTGCTGGGAGCCAGCACTTGGGGCCAGGGCCTCTTCTGTGGAGCTCCCCACCCCCCCCCAGCTCAGCCCCACTTTGGGGCTCCCCCAGCCCAGCTCTCCTGGTCCCCTCCCCCCACATCTGGTCAGGCCCCAGAGGGGCTCCCCCAGACAACAAAGGCCACAATTCAGCGCCCCCCCCCCCCCCACTCCTGAGACACCCCAACCCAGGGACCAACAGGAGCAATAGACTGGGGCAAAAGCTCCTTGGGGCACCCCCCTCATGCCACCCCAGGGTGAGGGGTGTTCTGAATCCTGCTGAGGTTGCTGGGTGAGGGGGGCAGCCATGACCTTGGGTGGCCCCCAGTGTGGGGGAAAGGGAGAGAGGCCTCCTCCCCTGACCCCACTCGGGTACCCCTCTTTGATCCAGGCTGGCAGGGGGCCCCACCTGGTGCCGTTGCCTGCCCCATGGGGTATAGGGCCCCAGCCCCCTTGCTGGAGCCATAGCTCTGGGGCACAAGATTCAGTGGGGCAAAGGAAGGGGTGTTATTCCTGGCACTTACTGGGGTGGGGGGAGTGGGGCATGGCCCAATTTGGGATAAGTGTGTGTGGGGGGGAGTCTCCCTAAATGTGCCAGGGGGCTCGGGAACCACCTGCTCCTCGTGTCCAAGGCTGAGGCTCAGTTTGTGGGGCTCGATCCCAAGGTCCCCCATCCCTTCAGGGGGGGTTGCACCTCTCTGGGCTCCCCGTATTCTGGGCCTGGCCCTGGGGAGCAGAAACTACCCGAAGTGCAGTGCCCTCTGGCCACACCCCTTATCTGCCCCAAGTAGGGGGCCAGGGCCTGACCCCACTTCACCCTGCAGGGGCGATTCTTGGGCGGGGGATGCACCCCTATTCTGGCCCATTCGCGCTGCTGGAGGGTGAGTTTAACGGGGGGATGGATCTGTGTCTTAGGGTCCTGCTAGACTCCGCTCCCTCTCCCATGGGCAGCCCCACTCCCAGCCTCCTTATCCCTCCCCCAGAATCCGGGATTTCCCATTCATTACTCTGCTGTTTCATAACCCAAGGTGGTGGGGAACGCAGCCTTCGGCCTTACGAAGCGGGGTTTTCGCAGCAATCGTGCCCCCCTGTTTAAAAAAACCCTTTGTTAACCCCTCCAAACAAGCATTTCTCCCCCACCCCCCGCCTATTCTGTGGAGCTCCCCACCCCCCCAGCTCAGCCCCACTTTGGGGCTCCCCCAGCCCAGCTCTCCTGGTCCCCTCCCCCTACATCTGGTCAGGCCCCGGAGGGGCTCCCCCAGACAACAGGCCACAATTCAGCCCCCCCCCCCCACTCCTGAGACACCCCAACCCAGGGACCAACAGGAGCAATAGACTGGGGCAAAAGCTCCTTGGTTAACCCTTTGTTAACCCCTCCAAACAGGCATTTCTCCCCCACCCCCCACCTGTGTGTTTTATTTTAATTGCAATGATATTTATTAAACGATTGTCTCGTGACTGTCATGTTTGTGATGGGTGACTGATCAGCTGTGGGGGGTGTGTGTGTGTGTTTTGTTTGAACTTGGTGGGGGGGTTCGCTGTGGGGCAGGCTGTGGGGTACAACCCGCCTGCCACCACTGAGATGGACAGGAGATGGACAACTCACCCCAACCCACACAGCGATAGGGGAATAGACCCCAGGAGAGACACCCCGCCCGCCCCCAGGAGCGTGGGACCCGAGGGTAGAGATTTAAAGGCCAGAGGGGACAACGATGGCTGGGCCGAGGGGATGGCCGGGCCCCGGAGGGGATCCGCCCCTCCCGATGCTTCCTGGAGCCGAAGGTTCAAATCCCGGCTGGGGCTGGGGCAGTTGGCTGGCTGTGGAAGGGGTGGGGGTGTCCGTTGTCTGTCTGTCTGTCTGTCTCTAGCCCACCCGGGAGGCGATGCCGGCGGCTTTGATGACTGTTCTTTTCTCTTCAGTGTCATTTGTTTTATCCAGGATGGCGGCATGCGGGGGTGCCACTAAAAATAAGCTCACGGTCTCTAAGCCCGTCTGGGACTTCCTGACCAAAGAGGCCCACTCCAAGCTGGTCAGGCTGAAGGAGGAGACCAAGCTGAGCATCCTGATCGATGGGGAGACCTCAGAGATCTACGTGCTGCAGCTCTCCACGCCGGCCCCCGGGGCCGGCAACGGCCTCTACCTGGCCCGCAAAGCCCTCAAGGCCTTGCTCAAGGAGACGGAGAAGGAGCTGAAGAAGGCACAGCGGCAGAGCGAGCTGGTGGGGTGCATGGCCCTGCTGGACAAACCCGGGGGCGAGCTGCGCCCACACGGGGCCGGCGTGGTCTCCCGGGGTCAGCAGACCTCTGGGGCCAGGGCGGGGGGCCCAGGAGGGGGAGGGGGCCTGGGGGGGGCGGCGGGCTGCTCGCGGGAGGAAGAGCAGGAGAGCCAGTGCCCCATCTGCCTGGGCGAGATCCAGAACGTAAAGACTCTGGAGAAGTGCAAGCACTCCTTCTGCGAGGACTGCATCACGCGGGCGCTGCAGGTCAAGCGGGCCTGCCCCATGTGCGGGCGCTTCTACGGGCAGCTGGTGGGCAACCAGCCTGAGAACGGGCGCATGCTGGTGTCCAAGGACTCGAGCCTGCTGCTCCCCGGCTACGAGAAATACGGCACCATCATCATCCAGTACGTCTTCCCGCCTGGCATCCAAGGGGTGAGTTCTCCCCCGGCCTCTGGCCCCAGCTCTGCAGTCCTCCCCAGCCCGCCTGGCTGCAGCGGAGGGAGGGGGGGGCTTGTTGGGGCAGTCAGCTGCAAGGGGCGGAGGTCTGGGTCAGCTTCCCTGCCTCCCTAGCTCTGCTGGTGCCCCTCAATCCCAACCCGCAGCCCCCTGCCAGCCCAGCCCTGGGCTCCCCACGCTCCAGCCCTGCCGGTGCCCCTAAATCCCAGCCCCCTGCTCTCCCAGCCCCATGTGCAGTGTCCCCACCAGGCTGCGTTGGCCCTTGGATGCCCCCCCCTTTCCTGTCCCCCCCCCCCCCGATCTGCTAATTTGCCCTCCACTCTGGGGTCACCTGGTAAATCTGGGTAAATCTAACTCCTCCCACATCCATCCGATCCCTGCCTTTGCCCCTGGGGCATGGCAGAGCCTTGGGCACGGCCCTGGCAGGGGGCGGCACCGGGGCACACCAGCCCTACCTTGTCCTGTCCCCTCTGGACTGGCGTCACCCTGTGGCTCGGGGAGGCTGAGCACTGTGGAGGCTGGAAGCAGGTTGGCATTCGGGGGGCAGTGAGCAGAAGACTTTCCCCCTCCCTCTCCCCAAGAGTGATACCCCCTGCGCCAGTTGCAGGGTCACCCGCCCCCGGGGTTCTGCAGGGCAGGAGGAGACCAAGCCCCCAGCTGGAGCAACCCAGGGGGCTGCCTGATGCCCGCAGTGAGCACTGGAGGAGACTCCGGCCCATGGGCAGCGTCACCCCTTGCCTGGCAGCAGAGTCTGTGCCAGGCTTCACAGCATCCCTGGCGTCTGATTGCCTCCCCCCCGCCCCCGTTGCAGGTGGAGCATCCCAACCCCGGCGTGCGGTACCCGGGCACCACGCGGGTGGCCTACCTGCCCGACTGCCCAGAGGGGAACAAGGTGCTGGCCCTGTTCCGCAAGGCCTTCGACCAGCGCCTGACCTTCACCATCGGCACCTCCATGACCACGGGCAGAGCCAACGTCATCACGTGGAACGACATCCACCACAAAACCAACTGCACCGGGGGACCCCAGCTGTAGGCAGCCGCAGCCCGCAGGGCTAAGGGGCTGGGGGCCAGCGGCAGGGGGTGCTGATGACCCATCTGTGCTCCTGAGTGGGGCCCGACGGGCACTGGAAACCTGGGGGGGCTCCGTAGGGGGCTCTCTACCCTGGCAGTCAGTGCTGGCCCCGGTTCGAGGGGGCCCTGTGCTGCAGGGGGTGAGATGGGGGCTCAGTAGGGGGCGCTCTCCCCTTACTGTCAGTGCTGACCCTAATTCCTCAATGTGGTGCTAGGGAGCACTGTGCTGCATGGTAGGGGCCCAATGCCCCAGCGCCGGGGGGCTCAGCGGGGGGCGCTCTGCCCTGGCTGTCAGCGCTAACCCCAATCCCCAGCGCCGGGGGGCTCAGCAGGGGGTGCTCTGCCCTGGCTGTCAGCGCTAACCCCAATTCCCAGCGCCGGGGGGCTCAGCGGGGGGCGCTCTGCCCTGGCTGTCAGCGCTAACCCCAATCCCCAGCGCCGGGGGGCTCAGCGGGGGGCACTCTGCCCTGGCTGTCAGCGCTGACCCCAGTCCCCAGCGCCGGGGGGCTCAGCGGGGGGCGCTCTGCCCTGGCTCTCAGCGCTGACCCCAATCCCCAGCGCCGGGGGGCTCAGCGGGGGGCGCTCTGCCCTGGCTCTCAGCGCTGACCCCAATCCCCAGTGCCAGGGGGCGCTGTGCTGCGTGTCAAGACGCTTGTGACCCTGGCAGCTCCTGGGGCCCTTTCTTCAGGAATTGGGACACAAACCACCCCATGCCCTGGCCAAAGGCCCCCCTGCGGGTGCCGGGGTTCCCGTGCATGGCAGTGCACAGCTGAGGTGGCCAAGCTGGGGGGGCTGCTGTGGCTGTGGGGGGGACAGGTGAGGCTGGGGAGCTGTCCAGGCGGGGGTGGGGCTGTGCATGGCTGATGTCTCCCCTGTGTGTCTCCTAGATTCGGGTACCCCGACCCCACGTACCTTGCCCGGGTGCAGGAGGAGCTACGAGCCAAAGGCCTCACTGAGGATTAACCCTTTCTCTGCTGCGGCTCCTGCTGCGGGACCAGGGGGCGACCCGGGGGGGGGGTCAGGACGGCCCCACAGCGTCTCCTGTCCAGCTGGGCCCGGGGCGGCCACGCATCCCTCAAGGCAAGGTGCTTCGCCGGCTCCGCCCTGGATTGCGGCTGTCAGCGCCAGAGCCCCTCCCCACTGCCAGGGCTCCTTGGAGGGGCGGGCGGGGGGAGTGTGAGTGTGTGACCGGGGCGTGTCTGGAGCGGGTAGTGAGATCAAGTGCATGTGTGTGTGAGAGTGAGAGACCAGGGGTTGTGTGTGCAGGGGGTGAGGGGTGTGTGGCTGTACCGGGTGCGTGGGATCGGGGGTTGTGTGTGCAGGGGGTGAGGGGGGTGTGGCTGTACCGGGTGCGTGGGATCGGGGGTTGTGTGTGCAGGGGGTGAGGGGTGTGTGGCTGTACCGGGTGTGTGGGATCGGGGGTTGTGTGTGCAGGGGGTGAGGGGGGTGTGGCTGTACCGGGTGTGTGGGATCGGGGGTTGTGTGTGCAGGGGGTGAGGGGGGTGTGGCTGTACCGGGTGCGTGGGATCGGGGGTTGTGTGTGCAGGGGGTGAGGGGGGTGTGGCTGTACCGGGTGCGTGGGATCGGGGGTTGTGTGTGCAGGGGGTGAGGGGGGTGTGGCTGTACCGGGTGCGTGGGATCGGGGGTTGTGTGTGCAGGGGGTGAGGGGGGTGTGGCTGTACCGGGTGCGTGGGATCGGGGGTTGTGTGTGCAGGGGGTGAGGGGGGTGTGGCTGTACCGGGTGCGTGGGATCGGGGGTTGTGTGTGCAGGGGGTGAGGGGGGTGTGGCTGTACCGGGTGCGTGGGATCGGGGGTTGTGTGTGCAGGGGGTGATGGCTGTACCGGGTGTGTGGGATCGGGGGTTGTGTGTGCAGGGGGTGAGGGGGGTGTGGCTGTACCGGATGTGTGGGATCGGGGGTTGTGTGTGCAGGGGGTGAGGGGGGTGTGGCTGTACCGGGTGTGTGGGATCGGGGGTTGTGTGTGCAGGGGGTGAGGGGGGTGTGGCTGTACCGGGTGTGTGGGATCGGGGGTTGTGTGTGCAGGGGGTGAGGGTGGTGTGGATGTACCGGGTGTGTGGGATCGGGGGTTGTGTGTGCAGGGGTGAGGGGTGTGTGGCTGTACTGGGTGTGTGGGATCAGGGGTTGTGTGTGCAGCAGGGTGTGTGGGATGTGGCCTTTCCGAGCTGGTGGGGTCGGGGTGGGGAGCGTGTGCCCTGTGCGGGTGAGATCAGGGTGTGCAGTTGCGGTGGCTGTACGAGACGTGTGTATGTGTAAGAGGGGGCCTGGCTCGCACACGACACCTCCCTGCACCACACCCGGCCCTGGGCCCAGCTGCCCTCCTCTCCGGTTCCGGCTGGGCCCCGGAGCCGCAGCCGGCCGAGCTCTTCGCTGAGCGCTGCTTTCTGGACCTACGTGACGGCGCGGCCCTGCCAGGACGCCTGCCGTGTCCCCCCCGGCGATGCCGCCCTCTGCGGACACCTGCCTCAGCAGAGCCAGCGCTGCGGGCCGTGGGCACCCCTTGCCCGGCCTTGGACAAAGGCTCCCGCTGGCACCCGCCTCTCCTGTATATACCCCTCCAATCCCGCTCCGGACTCTCCGCCGGGGCCTGGTCCTGGACGCGGCTACGCCGGAGCCGTCTTCTGGATCTGAACTCTGCCGACCGGCCTCCCCCGGCCATCGCCGCCGGCTCCACCTGCCCGGGCACCGCCAGCGGGTGGCGTGGGACCCGTCTGTTTCTTTTGCCTATTCTCAGCATGTGGCTGCGGCCGTCCAGCGTGTACCGTGTGTGGTGGAGACGATGCGTCCCGTTCTGTGAGCAGACTCCGCTCTCTGTCCTGTGTTAACCTCCCCCCCGCCCCGCGCCCCGGCTGAGCTGCTGCCCTGGGGAGGATGGGTCCCGGGTCTCTCCACAGGGGGGAGGGGGGGTTGCTGGTTAAAAAAGAGGGGAAACCGAGTCGCTCGGCCCCTGACCCGTCTGTCCTGGATTCTGTAGCTTTGGTTGAATAAAAGTATGCAACATGTCTGCAGCCCCCTTTCTGAGCCCCGGGGTGGGGGCCACGGGGGGCGGGCCCCTGCTGGAAGCAGAGCTGCCGTTACTGGGGATAAGGTTGCCCGAGGCTGCCTGGTGCTGGCTCTTTGGGAGTCGCAGGGCTGCTATTATCTCTGTGTATTACAGTAGCACTTAGCCCCAGTCATGGCCCCGCACCCGTTGTGCTAGGTGCTGTGTGTTATTTCTTAGGTGTATTACGGTAGTGCTGGGAGCCCCCCCCGGCGTGGCCCTACACCCATTGCATTAGGCGCTGTACATGATTTATTAGGTGTATTACGGTAGCGCTCGGTGCTGTGTGTTATATATTAGGTGTATTATGGTAGCGCTGGGAGTCCCTGGCATGGCCCCACATCCCTTGCGCTAGGCGCTGTACAAACAGGCAGGCCCTGCCCCTCCAATCTCAGTAGCAGACAAGAGACCCTAGATGGGCATGAAACGCAGCCAGCGCCAGGCTGTGTGATGGGCTCTAGGCGCCAGCACCCTCAAGGCTGCCCCCCTGCGCTCTGATGGCCCGTTCTCACTCCCACCTGTCCTGGGGCAGGATTTCCTCATTGTCCAGGGCCTGTCTGGGACCCTGGGCCCCAACTGCTGCCCCCATGGGGCCCTCTGCCCCCTCCTGTCAGGACTGTGCCCCGTGCTGACACCAGCCCGCCGTAGAGAGGATTTGGAAGCCGGGGACTGTCAGAAAGGCCGGATGGGCTGAAATATCCATTCCCATGTTGATCGGTATTGAGGGGCCTCCCTCTGTTAACCACAGGAGCTGCCCAGACGCCACCGAGCGCTCACGGGTTGAAGAGACACGCGCTGGGAGGGGAAACTGAGGCTGACGTGGGCTGGGGCTGTGCCATTGTGGTGTAGACGTGTCACCGTAGGCAATCAGCTCCCCGAGCAGCGGGAGCAAGGCTGGCAAGAACCGACGCTGGGCACGAGACCCTGAGTTCTCTGACTAGGCCGAGCTGCTGGCCCCGTTCCTTGAATTCGGTCCTCAAAACGCAGACAAACCAACTTGGGCTGAGCTATTCCCCTGGGGGGCTCTGGCCTGGGCAAGGCTGGGACGTCCGGCTCGTGGCTCTAAAGGGGCCATGGGGGGCGGGGGGGGGTGACTGTGTCAAGAAGAAAAAGTGAAGCCACCCCTGGGGTTGCACCACGTTATGCCGGGAGAAAAGGAAGCAGCAGGAGGGGATGCAACTAGGACACAGCGGGGGTGGAACTCAGGAGTCCTGGCTCTGAGCCCCCAACCGCTGGACCCCTCTCCAAGCCTCTCCCCCGCTCCAACCCATTGGACCCCACTCCTCTTCCAGAGTTGGAAACAGAACCCAGGAGTCCGGGCAGTGGGCTGGGCACCTCACCCCACCTCTCACGATGGCCAGATGTGGTTATGGAGCACCCCTCTCCTCCCCCACGGTGCCCGCAATGAATCCCCCATCCCAGCTGCAGGCTGGACTCCAGAGCCAGCGGGCCGGGGAGGAGGGGGGCCCCATCAGTCTCCAATGATGGGGAAATGGCCAAGTATGGGAAGGTGGTGGAGGAGTCCCTGGGAGGGGAAGGGGCTAAATATAGGCTGCTCCTGCTGCAGCCCCGGGGGGCTCGGAGTGTCTCCTCCCCGCCTTGCCTCAAGGACGGGCTCTGCTCCAGCACGGGCCAGGCCCCTGGGAACTGCGGCGCAAACGTCTTCGCCTGCCCTGAGTAGTTAGAACAGGGGTCTGGGAGCCGGGACACCTGCGTTCTGTCCTCACCTAGCTGCCTTTGGCATGTCACACCCTAGCTCCGTGCCTCAGTTTCCCCACTGGTACATTCCTCACAATGGTGCTGGGGCTTCGTTGATGCCAGGCTCAGGGGGGATCCAATGTGGGGTCCCCTGCCCCAAGCCTTGTGGTGTCGGTTGCACCGGTGTGAGCCCAGAGAACCCCAGTGGGCGGGCCAAGCTAGACCAGGCCAGCTGATCCCTCCCTTGCTGGGCACAGCTGGGCCCCTCTGTGCCCACAGACCAGTGCCTGAGGGCACCCCAGCCCCACGGCACAGACCCAGGTGCTCAGTTCCAACCCCTGCTCTTGGCCAGCTGGTCCCAGCCAGGCAAGGGGGCAGATCCCCACCCCACTCTTGGGGTGTCTGTGTGCTGATCTGTGCCCCATGCCCTGACACGGGGAGACGGGGGCACTGGCTGCTACCCCTCCCCTCCGAATCCCTCTGTAAGTTCTGGGATCTCGACCCCCCCCCAGTTCCTGCCCCAGGGAGTGGGAATGGATGCAGCCGGGAGCCCCGTTCACCTCGCTCCCAGGCCCAGGGAAGGGGCAGGGCGACCCCCGTTGCCTGGCCAGCTTGTGGAGCTCCATGGTGGGGTGCTGGCAGGGGGCCACGGGTTGGGGGTTCAGCTCCGGCCCAGCCCGGCCTGGGGGCTCAAGAGTGGGGGACCTGGCACCGTGGCTCCTGCTCGCTGCGGGCCCCTGGCCTCACTGTCTGTGCCCCCCCCCACTCACGCCCCACTGCTCATTTGTCCCCCGCCGCGCCCGCCGGCCTGGTCCGCGCCAAGCCCTGGGAACATGGAGTCCTTTCCTCACACGTGGGCCCAGCCGGTCCCTCTGGCCCTGTGGCCAGGCGCCTCTCCACGCAGCCCCTTCTCAGCCCCGGCCAGGGCAGAAGCTGGGAGACCCACGCACAGGCGAGGTGCAGGGCCTGGACCGGCGCCGCCTCCGGGGATCCACGCCTCAGCATCAGATGCCAGGAGGCAAAAACCTCAGGAAAGAGATCAAAGTGCCGCCGGCAAACCAGAGGTCAGGGGGGTCTGTCAGTCAGTCAGTCCATCCACCCCCCCACCCCTCCAACCATCCATCCCCCCACACACCCCAATTCATCTAGCCACCCATCCCCACCAACCCCTCCCTCCCTCCATCCCCTCACACACCCGCTGCCCATCCAGCCGTCCCCACCCCACGTCCACCTGCCCACACACCTCTCTATCCATCTCTCCTCCCCCACACCCCATCTCTCCTTAGCCAGACTCCTCTATCCCCCCCCGACTCACTAGCCATCCCTCCCTGCCACCCCACACGGACGTACCAAGCTGGCACCCCCATGAGCCTCTCCCCATCTTCCATCCATTTTTATCCCCCCTCAAAGTGGTTCTAATTCCCCTTTGTACTTGCTGGGCCCTGGGGCCACCCGGGTACTGAGGAGGGGGGGTGGTCTAATCGCCCCAGTGGCCTCTCGCCCCGGTCCAGCCTGCCCTGACTTCGCACTGCCCGGCTCCCTTGCCCTGCCCCATTGCTTGGCAGGAGCCGGCCCAGGGCAAACGGGGTTCAGGGGGGTTGATTTTAGCAACTGGGCTGCAGGGCAAGACCAGCTGCCCCCGGCTGGGAGGGGAGGGCGGGGCTGGGAAGGGTGCTGCCAGGGGGAAACAGGGGGTGAGGTTGGCAGGGCTCCATGGCAAACAAGCTGGCGCTAAAAATACCTCGGTGGTGGTTACAAAAAGCTTTCTGCGCGCGGGTCGCTGACCGTGAGCTGGATGCCGATTGGGTCCGGGGCAGTCTCGTGCCCGGTGCCACGGCTCGGAACCCTGGCTGGGCTCATCAGCTGAACAGGGCCAGGCCCGGTTACTCCTTGGCGGGGAGGCCGCAAAACCGGGGGCCGGGGTGAGGCTCCCCTTGGAGCCAGGGCTGGCCTCGGCACTGGGGGGTGCTGTGCAGCGAGGTCCCGCCTCTGTCCCATGCTGACCCCAGCTGCTGAAGGGCTCTGGCTACTCCCAGCGCGGTGGGAAATCGACCCCTGCCTCCTTCCTGATGGTCCCAGGGCTGGGCCGAAGCCTCCTGGCTAAACCCCAGCTCTGGCTGCTCCGGCTGCCTGGACGCGCCAGGTTTCCTGCCCTAGCCTGTTACTGTGGGGCTGTTCCACCCCAGAGGCAGCTGCATATTCAGCACTTGCTTTCCCCTCTGGGCATGGCTGAGCCAGGGGAGGGCGCTGTCCCGGGGCTGAGACAGCCTCGCTTCTGCACACCTAGCTTGGCAGCAGGGTGTGAGCCTGGGCAGGGTCAGCCCCCCACCTCCCCCAGCATCTATTATGGCTCAGCTGGAGTAAATTATTCATGCTCAGCGGCAGTTCCCGGCTGGAAAGCTGCAGGCTCAGGCCTCCTGTGGCCCAGGAGGGATCCAGCCAGGGGGCTTCGCTGCAGCGAGCCAGGAGACGCAGCCCAGGTGGGTTTGACTGCCTGGGTCCCTCTCCAGGGTCTAGTGCTCTGGGCGTGGGCCCAGTGCAGGGGGCGGGGGACGGGGCCGCTGTGACTAACACCCCTGTGGAGGGAGCAGCTTGTCAGCTCTAGCCGGGGGAGGAACCCAGCAACCCTACAACAACAAACCAGCAGGCCCAGCCCCAGTGCTCCCAGGAGACCCTACAATAACAAACCAGCATGCAGCGGAGGGGAGTTCCCATCTGCCACGTCTCCTCCAGGAGCTGGGGGCTCAGGGCTCCTGCCAGGCTCATTTGGAGGAGGGAGAATTTGGGACCCATGGGCCGGGGATGGGGGTGTGTGTGAGGGGTACAGCAGCAAACTGTCATCAGTGTGTGTGTGGGGGGGGTCCGTGCAGGGGAGGGGGAAGCAGCAAGGGGCTCAAGGCTGGGGGGGAGGGAGGAAAGGTGGCTGGCATGAATGAGAGGGACGGAGGACTCCAAAGCAGGTGGGGTGGGAGCCTGTATGTGGGGCCTGCATGGCGGGGGGGGGGGAGATGAGGTTGTGATGGGGCCCTTGGGGGGGGGGGCACGGAGCATAGGTGGGGGATGGGAGGCAGGGGTCCTGCGTGGCGTGGGCGGGGGCATGGGGAGATGGGGGAGGGGCAGGAGGATGGGGGGAAGGTCCTGCGTGGCGGGGGAAGGGCAGGGCGGGGGTTGGGGGAGGGGTCCTGCGTGGCGTGGGCGGGGGCATGGGGGAGGGGCTCTGGCTGCGGCTCCTCTGAGCTCGGGCTCCAAAAATGTGTTTTGACTTTGGAAAGTGGGAGAGAAATGGCAGGAAACGAACGTCCCAGGGGAGTCCCCGACCGTAATTACCGGGCTATAGGGGGCAGCGGGAGGATCCTGGCTCTGGGGGAGCCCCCGACCGTAATTACCGGGCTATAGGGGGCAGCGGGAGGATCCTGGCTCTGGGGGAGCCCCAGACCGTAATTACCGGGCTGTAGGAGGCAGCGGGAGGACCCTGGCTCAGGGGGAGCCTCCAGCCGTAATTACCGGGCTATAGGGGGCAGCGGGACGGCCTGGACTCTGGGGAAGCCTCCGACCGTAATCACAGGACCATGGGGGAACGGGGAGCCAACGGGGGCTCTCTGCCCTGCAGCACTGCCGGGAAATTTCTCTCTAGGGCACTGTCAGTGGCCTGAGCCTCTCCATTCCCCTCCACCCCTCGCCCTCCCCTGCTCCCTGCCCCACAGCGCTGGCTCCTCACCTTGGCCTGGAACCAGCTCCCTATTTCCTAGGGGCCTCCCCTGCCCCATCTCCGCCGGAGCCCAGGACACCCGCAGGGCCGAGTCTGCAGCTCCCCTGGGGGCGCCAAAAGAGAGACCCTCCAGAAGCCCCCGCTGGCCTGGGGCTTGGCTGAGCTGGTTTTGCATGGTACTAGCCTGCGCCAGGTCTGGCCACCCTGAGCTGCCCTTCGCCCTCCCAGCCGGAGCAGCGATGCCCGTTGAGCAGTGCTTCATTTGTGCCAGGGCACCGCTGGGCCCGGTGGTTTCCAGCCCCCGGCACCGCTGGGCCCGGTGGTTTCTAGCCCCCGGCACCGCTGGGCCTGCTGCATCAGTTATGAAAGCAAAAACATTGCTCCAGCCCCAGCCCCAGCCCCTCTTTCATTCCAAAGGCAGCCCTGTCGCTGAGCCCCCCCCCCCCCCGACTCTGAGTGCTGCCCTGGGGGTCCCAGCACCCCCCCCACCCGCGCTCTCCCAAGGCCGGGGAGCAGCCGGGGAGAAGGCGGGAGATAAAGGGTGGTGGCGGGACCGGGGAGGGTAGCAGCTTGTAGCAGAGAAGTTATGGTAGCTGCGGAGGAGCGGGGGGCCGGGGTGGGGGCCTCGGATCGGAGCCACGCAGGATCCGTCGCTGTTTAGCAATCCCAGCCACTCTCGGCGGCCACACGGGCAGGGTGCCCGGGGCTCCGCCCGGCACCCCTGCTCCCCCAGACACCTCCAGCCTCGCACTGGAGCGGGGAGCCTTTGGAGGCAGCCAGGCAGGAGTGGGACCCCCAGCCCCGGGCCATGAAGGCCCCCCAGCAGGCAGCGGGGTGCACGGACCAGATGCTGGGGGCCATGGCCGATATCCTGACCTCCATGGCCCTCCCCAGCCAGCAGTGGGTAAGGGCCTGGGATGGTGGTGCGGGGGGGGGGGGGGGGGGGGAGCGGCGCGGCTCCTGGGGGCTTCAGAGCCACATGACATCTCTGGGAAGCATATGGGGCTCATGCAGGGGATTTGGGGCCATCTGGGTCCCCCATGAGCGCTGGGCCAGCCGGACAGGGGATGTCCCCAGGGGCAGTCGGGGGCTCTGTGCTGGGGTGAAGGGGGGTCAGTCTAGGGGCAATTGGGGGGGTCTCTGCAGAGGGGGTTGGAGGGTTCTGTGCAGGGTGGCTGGGCGGCCCCTGTGGGGATAATCGGGGGTTTGTGCAGGGGCGTCTGTGCAGGGTGGTTGGGGGCTGTGCAGAAGGAATTGCACAGGCCGCGTGGGGCTGGCTGTGGGGTCTGCGTGGGGGTCACTAAGGGGGCCGTGCCCCCAATGCCGGCACATGGGGCTGCGGCTTTTGGGGCCTTGATGCCGCCCCTCTCCGGCTCACAGGGTGTTTCCCGGCTGCTGGGCAGAGGGATCCCGCCAGACTCCCCTTCCCCTTCCCCCCTGGGTGGGTGCTGGGAGGCTCCATTCCTGGGGGAGGGGGTGAGATTGGTTAGAGCAGAGCTTCAAGGGAGAAGCTGGGACCCCCCAGCCCCAGCAAACGGGCTGTATCTGGTGTGGGGCAGATACCCCCCATCCCTGGGACTGTATAAACACCCCACCCTGCAGATCCTTCCTGCTGCAGTACTGCAGGCAGGCTCGTTTGTTATTGTGGGGTCTCTTGGGGCATTGGGCTGTTTGTGCTGGTTTGTTGTTATAGGGTCTATCAGGGGCTAGGGTGGTGCATGGGGGTTTATTATTGTAGGGTCTTTCGGGGCACTGGGGCTGTACATGCTGGGCTGTTGTTGTAGGGTCTCTCAGGGGGATTAGGGTGGTGTATGCTGGTCAGTTATTGTAGGGTCTCTCGGAGCGCTGGGGCTGTGCGGGCGGGTTTGTTATTGTAGGGTCTCTCGGAGCACTGGGGCTGTGCGGGCGGGTTTGTTATTGTAGGGTCTCTCGGTGCGCTGGGGCTGTGCGGGCGGGTTTGTTATTGTAGGGTCTCTCGGAGCGCTGGGGCTGTGCGGGCGGGTTTGTTATTGTAGGGTCTCTCGGTGCGCTGGGGCTGTGCGGGCGGGTTTGTTATTGTAGGGTCTCTCGGAGCGCTGGGGCTGTGCGGGCGGGTTTGTTATTGTAGGGTCTCTCGGAGCGCTGGGGCTGTGCGGGCGGGTTTGTTATTGTAGGGTCTCTTGGAGCGCTGGGGCTGTGCGGGCGGGTTTGTTATTGTAGGGTCTCTCGGAGCGCTGGGGCTGTGCGGGCGGGTTTGTTATTGTAGGGTCTCTCGGAGCGCTGGGGCTGTGCGGGCGGGTTTGTTATTGTAGGGTCTCTCGGGAGCGCTGGGGCTGTGCGGGCGGGTTTGTTATTGTAGGGTCTCCTGGGAGCGCTGGGGCTGTGCGGGCGGGTTTGTTATTGTAGGGTCTCTCGGGAGCGCTGGGGCTGTGCGGGCGGGTTTGTTATTGTAGGGTCTCTCGGAGCGCTGGGGCTGTGCGGGCGGGTTTGTTATTGTAGGGTCTCTCGGTGCGCTGGGGCTGTGCGGGCGGGTTTGTTATTGTAGGGTCTCCTGGGAGCGCTGGGGCTGTGCGGGCGGGTTTGTTATTGTAGGGTCTCCTGGGAGCGCTGGGGCTGTGCGGGCGGGTTTGTTATTGTAGGGTCTCCTGGGAGCGCTGGGGCTGTGCGGGCGGGTTTGTTATTGTAGGGTCTCTCGGGAGCGCTGGGGCTGTGCGGGCGGGTTTGTTATTGTAGGGTCTCTCGGGAGCGCTGGGGCTGTGCGGGCGGGTTTGTTATTGTAGGGTCTCTCGGGAGCGCTGGGGCTGTGCGGGCGGGTTTGTTATTGTAGGGATGCTCATGCACCATGGCAGGAAGTCCAGTGGCTGCTGTATTAGCAGCGTTTTTAAACACAACTCATGAAGAGGAATCTCAAGCCAGGGACATCCCCCCCTCCCCGCATGTCACTGACTCTCAGCCTGTCCCTCCCCGAGCATTTGGGGCGGGGGCCAAGGCTCAGGGGGCCACGTCTGAATTAAGGAGGAGCAGCGGCCGAAGGCGGGGGGCTGCAGTGCAGGGAGTCTCCTCAGACAGGAGGGCTCTTCCCCAGGGGAGCTCACGGCCCCGTCCCCGCCCCATCCCCAGATCAGCTGGCAACCCCTCCCCGCACTAGAGCGGCTCACAGCTCCCTGCCCTTCTCGGCAGGGCGGGGCTGGGGTTCTGGACCATGCCTCCAAACACGTTTCTTTTAAGAATATCAGGAGTCTCAATGCAAAGACAACCCTACAGTAACAAACCGGAGCATGACACCCAGCGCGTAGAGACCCTACAATAACAAACCAGAGCAACCCTACAATAACAAACCGGAGCATGACACCCAGCGCTTAGAGACCCTACAATAACAAACGAGAGCAACCCTACAATAACAAACGAGAGCAACCCTACAATAACAAGCCGGAGCATGACACCCAGCGCTTAGAGACCCTACAATAACAAACGAGAGCAACCCTACAATAACAAACCAGAGCAACCCTACAATAACAAACCAGAGCATGACACCCAGCGCTTAGAGACCCTACAATAACAAGCTCTTGTGAGGGTGGCAGTACGGGAGGAAACAAGCTCCTCTTTCTGCATCTGGGGGATCCGAGCGGGGACCCCTCCCTGGGCTGGCCCCAGCCTGGGGAGTCTCTGAGCAGGAAGCAGCGGTGGAGGGTGAGGAGTGATCGGTGACAGCGGCTGACACCCTCCAGGCGAGGGTGCGGGTATGGCCTTGGCCAGTGCCAACGCCCTGGCTGCTCCAGCAATGCCAGGAAACAAGTCAGCAAAGCCAGTGCCCAGGCTCTGCCTCCAGCGGGAACAGGCGGGAGTGGGGGGCACCGGCAGTGCGGGGGGCGGGGAGCCCAGGGCTGGGCTAGCAGGGGGCTGCGGGTCAGGATTGAGGGGCACCGGCAGGACTTGGGGCGGAGCCCAGCATTGCTCTCTGGCAGGGCGCCCTGCGCCTCTGCCCATCCCTCCCCAGCTCCCCACACCCTCCCGCCAACCTGTCTGTCCTTCCTTCCAGCTGCCGGATCTGTGCTCAGAGGGGCCGGGGGCCGAGATGCGGCCGGAGCACCGCAGCTCCAAGGCCCCTTCAGGGAATGGGGAGCAGCATGATGGGGACCCCCAGAGCGGGCCAGCAGCACCAGACCCCCCCAAGCCCCACGGCGTGGCCCAGGCCCCAGACACCTGCCTCTCAGAAGAAGGTGAGTCCAGCTCCGGTTCCGCCCCCCACCCGCGCCTGTCTGCCCCCCAGGGTTCTGGGGCCTTGGCCGGGGGCTCGTACCTGTTCCTCAGACCCCCCCCGTCCCTGAGGCTGTGACAGCCAGGAACACAGATTAGCGCCCCCTGAACCGGTCCCTGGGCTCCTCGCTGGCATGGGGAGGGATCGGGGCCAGGCTCTGGGGCTAGTGAGGGAGGGATTGGCCTGCAGGGCCCCAGAGAGCATTTGAGCCATGACGGGGGTGGGGTAGGGGCAGGAGCGGGGACTAGAGCCACCCCCGGTTCTTCTCCAGACAAATCAGCCCCCCAGACAGACGTCCTGGAGTCAGCGGCCCCCCTCAGGGGCTTTTCGGGGGGAGTTTCCTGGGGGGTTCCGAGGGCTCTGTCCTGACACATGGCTGGAGAAATCCTGCGTTTGCCCCGAGTGGGGGAACAGCGTGAGCCCCCCCAACCCTGGTACCCCAGCCTGACCCACACATGAGGGGCACTCAGGCCCCTTGGTCCATTCAGCCATGGCCTCCCCACTGAGCCAGCCAGCAAGGGGGCCGGCTGGTGCCAGTGGTTTCCATGCTGTGGCTACCCCTCCCCGACAGGTTGAGCTGAGACACCCCCCTCCCCCCCCCCAGTTCTTTCACCCGGGGTTATTGAATTTGTCAATCCTGCCCCAGTGCCAGATGGGAGCCAGTGCCCCCTAGAGGAGAAAGGCCCATTGCTCCATTCCCTGTCCCCCTGTGCCAGCCAGTCTCATTCAGCTGGTACCTCCCCGCCCCAGTGTGGGGCTGGCCCCACGGCTGCCTCGCAGGCCCAGATGCCCTGGGAACAGTCCCGCAGGCAGCTCTGCCAGTGCCGACCCGCAGCCCCTGCCAGCCCAGTGACTGTCCCTTCCTGGTGCGGAGCTGTGAGGTGAGCGGTGCCCTCGGGCCGGTTGGCAGAGACACCCGGGGTCAGGAGTACGTGGCTCGCGTGGGGCTGGGGGGCGGGGGGGGGTGCTGGGGTATCTAAGAGACAACCTCGGTGGTTTGCCTTGAAGGTTCTGTGGGGTGGGGCCTGCGCAGGGGGGTGAGGCACTCCCGGGGTCGTGCCCCACTTCCCTGCCTCCCCCCATGTCCCTCACTCCTAGTGGTGGCCCCTGAAATGGCAGAGCCGGTGCCAGGCTCCGGGCGGTGACTCGGGCGCCGGCTCCAGCCCCAGGCTGGGGGGCGATGGGCAGCAGATGGCACTGCGGTGCGGGCAGATGGATGGCTCCCCCGCAGTGCACCTGGGGGGGGCAGTGATTAATATGGGGGGGGGGCGATGCAGAAAACACCGGCCTCTTGCTCTGTTTTGCCCCCAGGGGGTAGGGGGGGTCCAATTGCACCTTTCAGCCCCCAGCCTTGGGGCTCAGCCCCCACTCCCTGCCAGGCAGCCGGGGCTGCCCCCGCTCCCTGCCAGGCCTTTCAGGGGCCCAAGCTGGGACTCGCCCGGGACCCCCATCTGCCCAGCGCCAGGGCAGGCTCTCCCCGCTGCAGGCCTGCTCCTCTGCAGTCTGGCTGCAGCCTGGGCTGGGAAGAGCCCAAGGGAGCGAGGGATGGAGGCAGGGAGGGGGAGGGATGGAGGGATGGAGAAGGGGGAGGGATGGAGGGATGGAGGGGGGGGAGGGAAAGCCCAGGCTCCTCCTCCTCCCTGGCAGCTCGGCCCAGCCCCAGCCCCTGTTATTCCAGCGCTGAGCGTGCAGCGGGCAGGAGCCCTGGGCCCCACGGCTTCCCCCCGCTCCCTGCCCCGATTCCCGCCGCCCGCTGCCCGGTCTATGGCTGGCACCCCTCGGGCAGCGGGCGCCGGTGCCCAGCACGGCCGGGCAGCACCATGAAAGGGGGGCACCAGCAGGGCTGCTCCTGCCAACACTTGTTCCGCAAAGTCCTTGCCAAGTGCAGCTGCTGTGACGCCCGGGCGCGAGGTCAGTGACTCTCCTCCCTCAACCCCCCCCCCGCCGCTGCGGGCTCTGCCCCCGCCCCCCCCCGCACCGGGGCGCTGTCCCCTGCGGGCACCTCTCCGGGGCATGGCACAGTATTCCTTCCAGGCCCCAGAGATGTGTCTTGTGGGGGAGACTGTGGGACCCCTCAATCCCCAGCCCCCGCCCCCACTGCAGGGGCACATTAATAAAACTCCTTGGTCCCATTCCTGGCTCTGGGTCAGAAGGTGATGGTGGGCTGGGAGCCAGGATGCCTGGGTCCCACCCCAGCTCTGGAGGGGGGTGGGGGCTAGCGGGTTAGAGCAGTGGGGGTTGGGAGCCCAGGACTCCTGGGTTCTACCCCCAGGTCGGGGCAGGCGTGGGGGGGGGGGGGAATGGGGCCCCCAGCCCAGGGGATCCTCCCTGGGAGCTGCAGCCCATTGCTGTGTCTCTTGACAGCGCCCCCGCCTGGCCAGCCTGAGGGCAGAGCGGACTGATGGGGCACGGTGTGGGCCAGCTGCCCCCACTGCCAGGACCTCTGCCCCTTCCCCGCAGGCCTGGGTCACTGGCGGGCGGGCGGGGTGGGGGCGGATGTCCCAGTGCTAGGAGTCATGGGGGGGGGGTGTCTCAGTGCCAGGGGTTGTCCTGGGTCGGTGGGGGGGCGGGGAGGTGGACAGGCTGTAGGGGTGTTGGGGACCCAGTGTGGTGGGAGGAAGCACCAGCCAAGCTGCCAGGAGAGAGACGCTGTCCGGTCACCAGCCCCCCCATTGCCTGCCCCAGCTGGTGCTGAGCAGGGGACACCCACGTCCCCTCGCCCCCGATACCCACCGACCTCAACCCCCCCCCGGCGCCCTCTCCCTCCGCAGGCGGGCAACTGGCTGCGCCAAGCGGGGCTTTCACCCACCTAATGGTAGAGAATTAGATGAGAGCAGAGAGGGGGCAACTCTCAGCCCCGGACTCCTGGGTTCTATTCCTCGCTCTGGGAGGGGAGTGGGGTTAGAGTGGGCGGGCGGGGGGGAGGGATTCTCTTTCGTTACTGAGAATTCTTTCCCCACCCCCCAGTAATAGCTGGTGTGTTATTGTAGGGTCTTCCTGGAGTTTTGTGACTGTACCCAGACTGGTGTGTTATTGTAGGGTCTTCCTGGAGTTTCGTGACTGTACCCAGACTGGTGTGTTATTGTGGTGTCTCCTCAGAGCGAGGCTTGTTATTGTCAGGTGCTTCGTGAGTGCTGGGCTGTGCATGCTACTTTATTATTGTAGGGTCCCTTTGCAGCGCTGCAGCTGCAGACACTGGTTTGTTGTTGTAGGGTCTCCCAGGAGCTCTGGACTGGGCAGACTGGGATCCTTTGTTGGCAGCTTTGTGGGCACAGGGCTGTGGGCTCTGCTCTGTTATTGTAGGGTCTCTCGCCAGACCGGGTTCTTATTGGCGGGTTGCTCCTGCTGGCATTGTTTGGCAGGAGTCCGACCCCTCTGTGGGGTGACAGCTGCCCCCTTTGGCCTGGAATCTGGGGACCCCCCCCCACGGTGTTGGTCCAAAGATCCCGGCTCCCCTGAGCGCCGGAGGGGCCGGTCGCACCAGCACTTCCCCCAGGGGGCTCCAGCAGGACAGGGCCCAGCCCTGGGGAACACCCCAGGCCACAGGGACCCCACTTGATCACCCCACAGGACTTGTCCTGGGGCTCAAGGCCCCAACACCCCCCAGGTCTCTCTGGTGCAACATCCCCATCCTGAAATGGAGCTGTTGTGACCACGGACAATGCGAGCCCTGGCCAACCCACCCCCACGCCTTGCTGGACAGCCCCCAGCTGCCCCCCAAGCCGGGTAGTCCTCCCCTCGCAGGGTTCCCCCCCCCCCAGCACAGGGCTCGGCTCCCAATGCCCAGGGAGGGCTCTGTGTGGGAGGGATGAGCTCACAGGCATGGCGGGGGGGGACGCAGCACAGACAGCCCCCCCGCCCCCCCGGGGCCTGGCAAACTCGCCGAGTCAGCAGTAGTGTCCTGTTGCTCCTGCAGCTGCCCGGTGCAGCGGGGCCTGGAGCCGGGGGGGCCTGGCTGCCCAGTGAGCCCGGGTAGCTCGGTGGAGGGGGGGCTGTGAGGTGTGGAGCTAACACGATTGAGAGCAAACTGCCCAGCTCTGCCGGTGCCCCTCATTCCCGACGTGCCCCCTGCCCCCCCCCCCAGCTCTGCCAGTGCCCCTCACTCCCAGCCTGCAGCCCTCCCTTGTTTCAGGCCTGGGTTCCCCCCATGGCTAGGTGAGTGGGGGTCCCAGCATAATCGCACTGAGCTCTGAGGGGGTCACTGGCTTCCCGGGGCGGGGGAGGCCGTCAGGGTCCGTCCTGCTTCTGCAGCTGGTGCTGGGGAACGCTGGCCTGAGTTCCCCCTGTGGGATCCCCCCCAGCTCCCCCCACCCAGGGCAGTTGCACTGCTGTGCCTGTGCCCCCCCAAATCCCCCCCCCCCCCCCCCGCTCCCTGGCTCCTCTCCCAGCTGATCTCCCTGTGTCCTGCCAGCTGACACCCCCAGGCTCCTCCCCCAGCTCCCTGGCTCCTCCCCCAGCTGATCTCCCCAGATCCCCCCAGCTGGCTCCCCCCCCCCACGAGTTCTCTGGTCTCTTGCCCCCACTCCCTGGCCAATTCTCTTCCACCCAGGCTGGTTTTACTGCCCCCCCCGCACCCCCCCCCCCCAGCACAGCCTGTTTATACCATAATAAAATCAACATTTTTTGGTCAGCCTCATTAAAATAAACAGAGCGTAATGGGGAAATGTTGGCAGGATCCTGGGATGGGCGGATGGCGGGGTGTGGGGAGCCCTGCACTTAACCCCCTGGCTGCTGCCTGGGAGCCCCTCCCCCAGAGCCCGGCCCCAATGTGGGGCAGTCTTCACGCCACCCCGCCTGCTGCCTGGAGTCCCCCCTTCACTCCAGCAGCTCCCCCGCCCCCATGGAAGGGCAGCAGGGACCTGACTCCCCCCTCCAGCCTTTTCCTTTTGGAGGGCGTCTTCCCAGATTGCCCCCCCAGGCCCCTCACCACCCAGGGGTGCTGCAGAGGGGGGCCCTCAGCACCCTCAATTCTGAGCTCAGCCGTGTGCCCTGCTCATCCCCCTTTGGTTGTAGAGAGGGGGTGGGGCTGGGAGCCAGGACTCCTGGGTTCTCCGGGCTCCAGTAGCAGGGGTTGCTCAGCC
Source organism: Chelonia mydas (assembly GCF_015237465.2). Classification (NCBI taxonomy): domain Eukaryota; kingdom Metazoa; phylum Chordata; order Testudines; family Cheloniidae; genus Chelonia; species Chelonia mydas. Next base: position 3,770,256 of record NC_051260.2, read on the forward strand.
CACAGGCCTGTCCCTGGGGCTCAGTAAATCCAGCCACGCTGAGCGCTGCCCACCCTGGGGCGTGGCTGGTGCCTGCTGCCAGGCCTGTGCACATGCAGCCCGGTGCCCAGTGCCAGCCCGGGCGCGGGAGGGCTGGGGAAACAGCGAACACAGCTGCCTTTGCTTGGCCCGGCGCCTGGCCGCCGTCCCAGCCACGCTCCGCACCAGCCTCAGCCCCAGGACTGCAGCTACCCTCTCCCCCATGGCCACGCAGCTCCCCCACCTCAGCCCTGCCACCACCGGGCACCAGCACCGCCCTGCGGGGCTTCCTAGGAAGAGCTGGTCAGCGCAGGGATCCCGCACGTTACTGTGAGCATCCCCTCTAGGGGGCGCTGGCTCTGATCCGGCCCCCGGGCGAGGGCACCGGCTGGCACAGGGAACGGGACATGGGGCCTTTCCCCTCTAGGGGGCGCTGGCTCTGATCCAGCCCCTGGGGCAGGGCACTGCCTGGCCCAAGGGGGCAGGGAGTGGGGTACAGGGCCTTTCCCCATTGGGGGGCACTGGTTCCAGTCCCCTCCAGTTTGCTGCAGGGTCCCAAAGCCCCATCTCTGGGGCCCTGCCTCCCCGCCCCCCCCCTCCCCCCTGCCCCCGGGCTCCTTAAGAGCCTTTAAAAGAAAACTAAACGATAAAGAGCCCAACTCAAGTCACACAATCCCCTGCCCCTCCCCTCCCCTGCCCAGCCCGGCTTGCGCCGAGGCTTGGCCTCCGGACCCCCTGCCCCGGGAACAGCGGGTGGAACAGGGCGGCTGCTCACCGGCGCTGCCAAGAATCTCTCCGTGCACGTCCCGCCGCGGGTGCACGGCCCCTCCCCTGGCACGTGGGGGGGGGAGCTCCCGGGAGCTGGGCCATGGGGGCAGGACGCTGGTGACGGAGGGCGCGTGGGGACAAACTCAGGCGGGGGGCACCTCCTGATCCCTGGGGGGAGAATAGGGGCTGCCAGGGGGGGCATTGGGGAGCAGCCCCCCCTCCCCTGGGGCCTGGGATTCCAGGGCTGGCAGGCAGTTTGGGGCACCATGGAGCCAGCCCAGCTGGGAGCTGATAACTGTGCCCTGCTGCTGGTGCCAGGCTGGCCCATGGGGGGGGCTCCCCCACTGCCCCCCCCGCATTCCCTGGGCCTCCATCCCCACGCCAGGGCCACCCCCCGGCTCAGGGTGGAGGTGCCAGCTTGGGCCGGGGTCCGAGGGAGCCCCTTTCCCATGGGGGCGGCACGTTCCCCTAGCACTGTGCCCAGGCCCCTCCGCCTCGCCCCTGCTGGCGTGGGCGGGGTGCCCGTGGCGGCGGCTTGACACGTCCCGGGCTCCTGACGCAGGCGAGGTTATTTCGGGAGCAGGTGCCGTCTCGCTGCATGGGGTTATCACCTCCCGCCAGGCGCTGGCCCAGCCCACGCCGCCCCCTGCCTCGCCAGGCCCTGCCGGGGGTGGGGGGCTTGTCCCGCCTGCTACAAGCTTTGCTGCTGACTGGTAGGTGTGCCGAGAGCGGACCCCGTCAGGGTCAGCGCCCTGGGCACCCGGCTGCGATGGCAGGAGAAGGGGAGGGGATGCAGGGGGTCCAGCGGGAGGGGACATTTCATGCCTCTCGAACGCATGTCCCCGTTTTCCCAAAGCAGCCGGCAGGGGGCGCTGCGGGGAACCCAGGACTCGGATTCCGGGGTTCTCTCCCCAGCTCAGTTGCTTTGGGGAGGCGCCTCCCTCACCGTCCCTCCCAGGAGATGGGGCTGGAATGAGGCTCCCCCGCTGGGTAAAGTGTAGGTTCGAAATGGGCTGGAGGGGGTGCTGATTCTGGGGTGTGTGGGCGAGGTGGGGGGAGATGTGTGGGGGGGGGGGGGGAGGAATCGCAGGTGGAGCTGGGATCTTTGGTGCAATCCTGCGTATGGACAAAGTCCTGGTTCCCTGGAGGCAGCAGGAATCAAACAGCGGGAGGCTGGTGCTTTGCTCCTCATCTGAAGCCCCTTCCCAGCCAGCACTGTGCCCAAAAGCTCTCTCACTCTCTAAGCTGTCCTCAGGGCCATGTTTCTGTGCTTTTTCTGCTGCTTCTCTTCAGGTAGCCACAGCTCCATCCAAATGATCCCCAGCCCTCTGGGTTTGCATTCAGGCCCCCCTTGGAAGCCCCCCCCCTCAGATTCCTGACTGGCTGGTGCTTTTCGTGGTGGCTCATGTGGTTTTGCCTCTCTCGTGCCATAAAGGAGCTTAATTGCTTCTCATGTTTCTCTCTAACCCCCAGCCTAGCGCACACTGATGCGAATGCCCACATTCACGCACACACTCTGCACTCCCACGCACGTCCTTGTGCACACCCGTACTCGCACGCACCCCCTGGACCCAATTATCCAAAGAGCTCCAGGGATCGGGGCCTGATTTGCCCAAGGACCCTGAGCACTGGGAGATGAGCTCTTTGGAAGCCCTGCACCCCACCCCCCTGCCCCCGCCCTGGGCTTGCGGGGAGGGCAGGGGGCTTTGCAGGTGGTCTGCAGGACAGAGAGGACAAGGCTGCAGCCGACGTGCCAGAGCCCTCCGGCGCCGGCTCCGTTCCGCAGCTGGAATTGTTTGGAATAGAGGGGATTAGATTTCTGAGCTGGGCTAAGTCCCGGTAGCCCCCGCCCTGCTACCAGCGCTCCCTGCTGTGGGGCTGAGGGATGGGGGCCTGGACACGTGGGCGTCTGTGTCGCCCCACTGTGCTGCAAACCCAGGGGCTAATGCCGGCTCCAGCCGGGCTGCTCAGGGCCTGGGTCGTCCCGGAGCAGGGGCCCTTCCCAAGCATTTGATCCCATGCCGCCAACTGGGCCCCGGAGAGACTTGGCTTCTCTCCTGGGCCTGGAGAGACACTGCCAGCCCTACCCGCCCACAGCAGCCCCCCTCTGTGCCTGCCTGGCACCCTCCGAAGCCACCCGGGGCATGACCCCCGAGCGCTCTCTTGGCTCAGTGTGTGTCCTCCTCCTGGAGGATCCCCTCTGGACTCATGTGAGAGCCCCCAGCATGTCCGTGTGCCCCTCTCCTCCATGCCCGCTCAGGGTGCCCCTTGGTTCTCCACACCCCCCCCATGCCACACCCCACAGAGTATCCCCCCGCCCCACCCAGAGAGTCAGCCCTCGCTCTTCTAGAGCTTCTCCCCCATGCCAGGACCCTGCGCACCCCGTGCCCATCCTGTACCCACCCCCCTGCCTGCCCCTGTCCACCCTGTGCCTGCCCCGCTCTCTGACCCCTCAGCCTCTCCTCTCCCGCAGAGCCCTACTCCGTGGCAGGCAGTGATGGCAGCATCTCGGCCTCGGTGGCCTCCATCCAGCCCCAGCCCTCGTCCGGCTCAGCGCCCAGCTCGCCCGGCTCCCGGCGCTCCGTCAGCACCCTCAAGAAGTGGCTGACCACCCCGGTGCGCAAGCTCAGCACCGGCAGCCTGGCCAAGGGCGAACGGAAGCCGGAGGGTCGGCCCCGGCGTGGGGGCGAGGGCAGGCGGCACGGCCGGCAGGAGGAGAGGAAGAGCATCGACCTGGGGCTGCTGGGCAAGGCCAACGAGCCCCTCGTCGCCCTCCGGCAGCCCAAGGCCACGGTGAGAGCACTGGGGGGGGGGCTGGGCACTGCCATGGGGGCTGGATTCCCAGGGGCTGGGCACTGCCATGGGGGGCCGGGTTCCCAGGGGCTGGGCACTGCCATGGGGGGCTGGGGTTGGGTCCTGCATGGGGACTGGTGATGCCAAGGGACTGGTACCGCAGGGCTGGGGTGCCAGGCGATGGGCTAACATTGCCAGGGGAGGCGGGGGGCTGGCTCGCCCAGGGTTTAGGGGAGCTCTGGGTTAGCAGTTCCAGGGGTGGCACAGGGAGCTAGTGATGTGTCAGGACACACCCAGCGCCCTCAATCTGCCCCCTGGTTGGGGGTGCCCCTGCCGCTGTCCCGCTGGGCATTGAGGCTCTAGCTGGGAAAACAGCCTCTTGAATTCAATTTCCCCTGGAAAACAGGGGATCTCCCGTGGGGGGGCACCTGACCCCCCGAGGGAGAGTGAGGGCTGTGGGGGTAGGGGACATGCTCTGCAAGTCTCCCGCCCCCTCTGCGGGCCCTGTCCCCCTTCCCCCAGCCCCTTTTCCTCCCTCCTCAAGGTCTCCCTCACTGGGATCATGGAGATCAGGGGCAGGGGGTATAGTCCCCCCGATCCTGGTTTAGGAGAAACTGAGCGTCTGGACCCCCCCGGCCCCCATGGCAGAGCTGCAGCCCTAGCCCCCATCTGACCCCTGCCCCTGGTGTGTCGCAGGAATTGGGCCCCACGGGGGGCGAGCGGCTGCCGGACCTGGCTCTGCTGTGCAGCCTGCTGGAGGGGGGCACCGCAAAGGCAGACACACAGGTGAGGAGGAGGCATTGGGGGCGGGGGCTTGCACCGCGGGAGACCCCCATCCATTTCCCCCTGGCCCCAGGTCACCCTCACTGCCCCTGGGACCTCCCACCCCGGGGCGGAGGCTCTGCGCTGCAGTGGGCACCCTGAGCTGAGAGCCTCCCACCCACGCCAGGGGTTAACAGTGATGCCAGAGGGGGCTGGGGGGCCGAGCGGGGGCGGTGGTGCTCCCCCCCAGAGGTGGGCACACGCCCTGCCTCTTACGCTGCTGCCCCTTGCAGGGCGCCCCCCACCCTGCCCCACACACATGCTCTCCATCAGCGCCTGGCACAGACCTGCGTTTCTGGAGCGGGTGCCAAGACCCCTGGTGGGTGGCAGGCTGGGGGGCGGGGGGGGTGCTTGTTCCTTCTTCTCTGCAGGGGGCAGGCTGAGTCACGCAAGGGGAGGGGGTCCTCCTTGCCCAGCAGGGGCCAGTCCCCCTCCCACGTATGGTGACTTCCCAGGCTCTGCTCAGGTGCCATGTTGGGGCTAGATGCCCCCCCCGCCCCAGATCCTGCCCCACTGGTACCAAGCGCTGCTGGGAGTTGGGGCACAGAGAAGCAGAGCCCAGCCCAGCCACTGGGGGGGTTCGCTGTGGGGATTGACTCCGGGGGGGGGGTGTCCTTGGGGGATTGACTCCCAGGAGTCCCGGTCCGTGGGGATTTAACCCTCGCAGGGCCCGATCCTGCCCAGGGTGCTGCCAGGCTGGCTTGGACCCGGCAGGACTTCCCCACTACTGCACACGGGACCCTCCCCAGCTAGCGGGGTCTGCCTGGGGCTGGGGGGCAGGAGCAGGGACTGGGGGCTCTGGGATGCTCCTGGGGGCACGATGCCCGAGGTGGGTCTGCTGACATCCCCTCCCCCCCACCCCATGACTGTGCCCCGGCCCCCAATCTGTGGGGTCTCGGTTCCCAGAGCATCCCTTGCAGGGCCTGCAGTTACAATGGAAACTGCATCTCTGGCCATTTGGGTTCCCTGAGATCCCAATCCCATGGCCCCCCACAGCAGAGGAGTCCCCTTGGCAACAGACACCCCGTGCACACGCAGACACAGCCTGCGCACACCTGTGCACACGCAGACACCCCACACACCCCATTGCACACGCAGACACTCCCCATGTACACCCCGTGCACACGCAAACACGCCCCATGCACACCTCATTGTGCACGCAGACACACCCTGCACACTCACCCGTGCACACACAGACACACCCCATGCACACCCCTTTGCACATGCAGACACCCCCCCACACCCCATGCACACGCAGACACACACCATGCACACCCCGTGCACATGCAGACATGCCCTATGCACACACACAACACCCCATGCACATCCCATACACACCCAGAAACGCCCCAAGCACACCCCGTGCACAGGCAGACACACCCCATGCACACTCAGACACATCCCATGCACACCTAATTGTACCTACAGATACACCCATGCACACCCCTTGACACACACCCCACGTACACCCCATGCACATGCAGACACACTTCGCACACACCTCATACCCACGCAGAAATGCCCCCCCCACCCCGTGCACACCCCTGTGCGCACGCATTAGAAAGGGAGGTGCCTCCCGCCCCGTCCTGGCTCTCGGGGGAAGTGACTCAGGAGGCGCTCCATGGCTGCGGTGCTGGGGGCAGGTGGTCAGAGCTTTCCGTGCCCCACTGAGGGCCCCTTCCAGGGCAGTCACCAACTCATCTGTTGAGGGGGGAGCTCTGCCCCTGACACACAGACTTGAGGTGCCGGACCCCTGGCCCAGCTCCCCACGGGCCCCTGCGCCCCCCACCTGGCAGGGTCTCCCAGGGCTCTCTGCCCAGCAGCCTCGAGGCCGGTTGCCGATGCCCAGGTGGGAATGGGCAGGGTTGCTCCGTGTCCCCTAACTGTGTCTCCCCTCCTCCCAGCAGGGCCCCAGCCCCCTTCATGTCCCCAGTGACCCCCAAGGCCCGGCCCACCCTGAAGAGGTCCCCGGGCACCCCCCGGAAGAGATAACGAGTGAGGAGCAGAGAAAGAGTGCCTTAGAAAAGAGTATGTAAGTGGAGCCGCTGCACCCGTGGGACAGGGCTGAGGGCGCCAGGGGTCCGGGATGGGGGTTCCTGGGTGGAGATGCCAGGGGATCTGGGATGGGGGTTCCTGGCTGGGAGGTGCCAGTGGGTATGGATGCGGGTTCCTGGCTGGGAGGTGCCCGGGGTCCGGGATGGGGGTTCCTGGCTGGGAGGTGCCAGGGGGTATGAATGGGGGTTTCTGGGTAGAGGTACCAGGGGGGCATGGATGGGGGTTCCTGGGTGCAGGTACCAGGGGGTAGGGACAAGGTTCCTGGCTGGGAGGTGCCAGGGGGTAGGAACAGGGTTTGGCTGGGGGTGCCAGCGGGCAGGGGCAGGGCTGTGGGTGCCAGTGGCAGGCCTGGGGGGTCCTGGGGTGCTTGGAGAAGAGGCTGAGTCCCCAGCACTGCAGGGGTTTGCTAGGAATGGATCCCAGGGCTGGGAGTGACCTCGACTCTAGGTCCCTTCCCGGCATCGCTCTGGGCTTGAGCTGGGAGGGGGCCGGGGCGTCTCCCCCCTGGCAGCCGAGGGTGGGACGGGGAGGATGGAGGGGGGTGTCTCACAAGGGGCCGTGTCCCCTCCCCGCTTTCAGACGTGGCCGTTCCCTCCCGTGGGCAGGTTCGTCCTCACGGAGCTCGTGGAGACGGAGAAGATGTACGTGGAGGACCTGGGCCAGATAGTGGAGGTGTGAACCCCCCCAGAGTCTCCCTCCCTGGACAGCCCCCAGACCCTGGGTTCCCCTCCCCATACAGTCACCAGCCTAGGGCCCCCCTTCCTGGGCAGCACCCCCACCCCAGGGCCCCCTCTCCGGACAGACACCAGCCCTAGGGCCCCCCTCCCCGGGAAGCCCCCCACAGCCCCAGGGCTGCCCAGCAGCAGGCCCAGTCCTAGACCCCCGCTGGGTAACCCCCCAAGCCTAGTGCCTCCCCCCAGAGCCCTCCCTCAGCCCCAGAGCTCTGCCCCAGGAACATGGCCCCTCCCTGGGGTGAGCAGAAGCCTCTCCCTTGGCCCAGCACCTCCCACCGGGGGCTCCATCCCCCCCACACCAGGAGCCCTACCCCTCCCCCGCAGACTGGGCAGCAGCAGAGCCCCACCCCCACCCCATGTACCCCCAGCGGCAGCTCCCCGCTAATCCGCCCCTCCTGCCCCCAGGGCTACATGGCGACCATGCGTGCCCGGGGCGTGCCCGAGGACATGGAGGGCAAGGACAAGATCATCTTTGGGAACATCCATCAGATCTACGACTGGCACAAGGAGTGAGTCAGGGGATGGGACGCTTCCCCCCCAACCCCCTGCCCCCCACGTGGGTCACAGAGACACCCCCCCGCCCGCGCTGTGTCCCAGGGGCTGGGTCTCCCTGTGCTGCCAGGGCCAGGCTGGCTGCCTCCCCACGCCCACGTATAGGCTGGGGGTGGCACACAGATGCACCCCCAAGAGATCTCTGCAGCGACCCCCCCCCTTCCGCCCACTGCAGAGGGGTGCCCGGACTCTGGAAGGATCAGGGAGACGTCTGCGGGCACCAGGCGAGTCCCCTGCTTCCAGCCATCCGGTGCCCTGCTCTGCCCTCTCCCAGACGTGGCCCCTTGTGGTGCCCGCATGCCCGCTGGGCCCCGGGCACACCCAGCTGCCTGAGGGGCTGGGGGGACAGAGGGTCAGGGGGGGTCTGCCCCATGATTCTCAGCCCTCTCTGCCCCCCACCCCCCAGTTACTTCCTCAAAGAGCTGGAGAAATGTCTGCACAACCCGGACCTGCTGGCGCAGCTCTTTGTAAAGCACGTGAGTCCCGGGCGTCGCTGCATGTTCCCTGCCCTGCCAGCCTGCCCCTGGCACTGCCCTGCCCCCCAGCCCTGCCCTGCCTCCAGCCCCGCCCCGCCCCGCCTCCAGCCCACCAGGCCCTGCCCCAGCCCCGCCCCACTTCACCCCATTCCCAGCCCTGCCTCACCAGCCCACCGGGCCCCTGGCACTGCCTTGCCCCCAGGCCCCGCCCCCTGCCCTGCCCCAGCCCCAGCCCCGGCCATGCCCCCAGCCCCAGCCCCACCATCAGCCCCATCCTGCCACCAGGCCCCGCCCCACCTGGCCCCACCCCAGCCCCACCCTGCCCCAGGCCCCACCCCTACCCTGCCACCAGGTCCAGCCCCCCAGCCCCACCCTGGCATGCCCCCCCCCCTCCAGGTCTCAACCCATCATGCTGCCAGGGCCCTGCCCCCAGGTCCCACCATGCCACGAGGACCCCACCTCATCATGCCCCGGAGGCCCTGCCCTATCACGCCATCGCTCCACCTTGCCGTGCCATGGGGCCCAGGTCCAGCCCTGTCACACCAAGAGGGCACCGCCCCTGATCTATGCTGCCCCTCCCCCGCCTCCTGCCCCACATCACGAGGGCCGCACGCCGTGGGGCTGACTGCCATATGATTCTTCAGGGGCCCTGCCACCTCTCCTGTGGGCACATAACTGCCGGGCATACTGGCTCCACTGGGGGCTGCCGCAGGTCGCAGCGGGCATCAGCCACCCCCCGTGCGGGGACAGACGCAGGAGCATGTTCCAGCGTCTATTAGCGTGACGTAGCATGTGGTCGCATGGGCTGGCACGTGTTGGAGTGTGTGCTCATGCTGTGGGGCATGTTCTGGCATGTGCAGGCGTGTGCCTGGGACCGTTGTCACCTGCTCCCCGTTCCCTTCCAGGAGCGCCGTTTGCACATGTACGTCGTTTACTGCCAGAACAAACCCAAATCGGAGCACATTGTCTCTGAGTACATCGACTCCTATTTTGAGGTGAGGGGACCCTGGCTTCCTCATCTGGCCCCTCTATGACCGCCCCCCACAGCTGGGATGCTGGTTACCCCCATTAAACCTGTCACGGGGACGGCTCCCCACAAAGCCAGGCAGGACTCTGGGGAAGTCTCCTCTCTGAGCAGCCTGTCTGCAGGACACACAGCTCACCCGGCTCCACCTTCCTGGGTCTGACCTCGGAGCATTCAGCCTCCTCTGCCCCTCCGTGCGCTTCCCACAGTGAGTCTGCCCAGGCGGGGTCTGGGGGGGGGCCAGAGGGTCCTGCCCCCCAACTTCACAGTCAGATGTGACTCTCAGCCAGCCAGTAAAACAGAAGGTTTATTAGACGGCAGGAACATGGTCTAAACCAGAGCTTGCAGGTGCAGAGAACAGGACCCCTCAGCTGGGTCCATTTTGGGGGGCAGTGAGCCAGACAACCACGTCTGCACTTCACTCCATGTCCCAGCCAGCCCCAAACTGAAACTCCCTCCAGCCTCTCCTCCCCTGGGCTTTGTTCCTTTCTTGGGCCAGGAGGTCACCGGATTCCTTTGTTCTCCAATCCTTTAGCTCTCACCTTGCAGGGGGGAAGGGCCCAGGCCATCAGTTGCCAGGAAACAGGGTGTCGGCCTTTGTCTGTGTCCAGACCCCTGCACACACCTGCCCTCTAGGGCTCTGCAATGATCATACACCCTTACCCCACCACCTAGATACTTAAGAACTGCATAGGGGAAACTGAGGCACCCCACACTATTCAGAGGAAACATTAAGAACAGTCCCGCTTCGTCACACACATCTCTCCCCCCTTCAAGACCGAACTGAGCGGGGTCACTTTAGGCGGTGACCTGGGGAAGTTCGAAGCCACCAACATTCCCATGGATGCCCCAGCATCTCTCCCATTGCTTGGTGGGAGTTACACCAGGCCCTTCCAGTTTTACACCCTTCCAGTTTCACGCCCTCCCTTAGGTCGGGGGTGGTCGATAGCACTCGCATGCCGCATATGGGAAGGTTTATTTGGGCCATGCCCTTTTGCCACCCCAAAACCCCCGGGGGTCAAACTGGGATCGGGTCTTCTCCCAGCGCTCCAGTCTGGAGGGCTGCAATTCGGGCTCTCTTGGTTAAGAGCCCCCATCTTGACCTGGGCCACATACTGTTCACTGACAGAACTAGCATGGAGACATCCCTTTCTCCACAACCTTGTCTCCCCAACAAGCTGGCCAAACACAGCCACTTGGTTAGAGGACTGTTTAACTTTCTTAACAGCTTTCACTTCATCTGAGACCTTCTCAAAGCTATCCACACTGGATCCTTCAACAGGAAAGTCAGTGGATCCATTCAGAACAGAAAATTTCTGGCTGTTAGGAACTGAAACTTTCTTGATTAAATCACTGTCACACCCTTCAGTGGCAGTAAACTGCTTGCAAAGACTCCATGAGGATTCCTTTCCCTAGGGCTTTTCTATGCAACAATTCACCCCTCACAGAAATTCTGCTCTTACCCTCTTCACCTAGGGCTTGCTCTAGAGGAACACTTTCCTGAGCAACAACAGACTCTTTCTGGGTCTCCCTTACATCCAGAATTACCTCTGGCCCATCCGGCGGATTCCTACACAATCCCCTTTCAGGCAAACTTACAGACTTCCTAGATAAAAGGTCAGAAGCCTTCTCCTTCCCTTTGCCACACACTAGCAACAGGCAAAATACAAGCACCACAATTGTCTGGTCTCTGGGATTTTACATAGACACTAACTGGATGCAACCTAGTTACAGGGCCATTCTCCCGAGCAGACACAAACTTAGGACCCTTCCCTTCCTGGGCTTTAGCTGAATCCAGAACCAACTCTGAGACAACTGCACTACCCTCAACCATCACAGGCTGAAAGGCCCCTTTAAGAGCCGGAGACACATTCTCCTTTCCCAGACACACAGCTTGGGATCTCATTCCCCTTGTCCCAGCACACAAGGCTGTTCACAGACAACTGCTTGGAGACTGGGGTAGCTCCCTCCATAGGCAAGTCAATACCCTGACAGACACAGGCACGTTTCCTTCACTGTCCCAATTCTCCACCCAGCTTAACAGGTAAGGTCCAGGGACACTCATCTTCCACCCTCCTCGCCTTCCCACCCTGCTGACTAGACAAAGTCATCAGCTCACAAGGCTGCCTAGACTCATCCAAACTTTTCTTACCAAGCACCTTGCCACTCCCAACAGATCCCCTGCCCTGCCTGTGTCTCCCCCCACTCAGCTGGGGTCTCAGCTCCCACTGTGCTCAGCGCTGCCCTTGCTGTCCCAGTGGGGGTAGGCCGCGAGCTCGCTGCTTTCCTCACTGCATCAGAGCCAGCGTGAGCCCCCTGAGCCCCCTCTCCGGTGTGCAAGGGGGCGGGGAGCATCTCTCTGTTCCACCCAGCCCCAGGGGTCTGCTTACAGGCAGGCAGGTATCCTGAGCCTAGCAGCTCCTCCCTGCTGCCAGCCAGGTCATCTGCATTTTCACTGACCATTTCCCGCTCCGCCGATTGGTTCCCTTGATTCAAATTCAAAACCTTGGCCATTACAGGAGCAAGGCCTGGATCCTGTCCCAAAGAGACACAGTCACCCCCCAACAGGGTCTCGCAGCTGGTATCCTGGAGAACCCCAATGACCAGCCAGCCCCACCCCTCCTGGGTCTGCACAGGGATCTTGGCCATAGGCAGGGTGAGGGGCTTCATCCCTGGGACCCTCACCCAGCTCACACAGCCCCTCAGCATCTGAGGCTGCACCACCCAGGGCCTGACAACAGTTCTCTCTGTCCCAGGATCTCGCCATCCCAGGAATGTCTCCCCATTGACCATCACCTTCCGCTCCCACTGGGGGTCCGAGGGGCCTGGCCCCAGGAAACTCCACACGGACATATAGGTTGGGGTCAGGAGTGGGAACCTGTCCACCTCCCCACCCATCTGGCTGACGGAGCCTATGGCCTTGGGACCCAGCAAGGGAGCTAGACACCGGGGCTTTTCCGCAGGGTCCCCCTGGTTCAAATCGCCAGCCTGCTCAAAGGCAGTGAGGTGGGCATCCACATCCCCTCCTCCTTAACCAGGGCAGCAATTTAGTCTCGAGGTTCCCTGCGGAACTGGCCCCCCGGGGTCTATCCCCACTCACCCTTGGGGGGTCCCCTATGCCTCTCCGCTCCACCACCGCCAGCTCGTGCTGCTGCTGCTTCTGCAGCTCTTTCTCGGGCTCTCGCTGTCTCTCCCGGTCCTCTTTCTCTCTCGGACTCAGCTCCAATCCCGTCTGTCTCCGATCCCCCAGTGGGGAACCCGATCGTGAAGACCCCCATCTGGTCGGGGACAGGAGTCTTAGGGGTGCCTGGCTCCCACTCCAGCTGCTCCCAGATCCTGCTACAGCCCCAGTTGGGGTCAGGAATCTGCTCCTTAGAGCGGTCATCCTCCTCCAGCTGCACGATGAACTGTGCTTTGGTGAACTTTCCAATGCTCAACGCTCTCTTTCTGCGCAGGGTTACAATGTCCTTCTTCAGGAGACGGGGACAGGCCATCACTCTGCTCTTCGCAAGTTGCTGTGGACTCACAGGCCTGTGTGCTCTCAGCTCCCCACGGTCTCCAGGGAGAACCCCTAGTGTGTCAGCCTTTCTCGAGGTCACCACCTCTTTGCCAGGGTCCAGCTGCAGACTCCTCCCCCGTGGGACTGCTCGCTGCAATCCCCAGGGGAACCCTGTTACTGCAAAAGTCCTTCTCTCTCCCAGGGCCAAGCCGCAGGCTCCTCAGCCCCTGAGACTGCTCCCTGCAGTCCCCAGGGGGACCGCATTACTGCACAGTCCTACTCGCTGGTCACACACTCCCAGGGGTTAACCGCCCCCTGAAACCGCTCTTCTCTGAGCCTTCAGCACGCCTGGTCCTCGTCAATCCCCTTCTTTTTACTGCTCCCCAGTCACTTACTGCAGGAAGAGGCATCCATGGGGTGCAGTACATCCCACCGCTGCCACCAGTTGTCACGGAGTCCCTGGGTGATGCTCTGGAACTGCTCCCTACGAAGCCAGGCAGGACTCTGGGGCAGTCGCCTTTCTGTGAGCAGCCTGTCTTCAGGACACACAGCTCACACAGCTCCCACCTTCCTGGGTCTGACCTTGGAGCATTCAGCATCCTCTGCCCCTCCGTGCGCTTCCCACAGTGAGTCCGCCCAGGCGGGGTCCTGGGGAAGCCAGAGGGTCCTGCCCCACAACTCCGCAGTCAGACGGGACTCTCAGCCAGCCAGTAAAACAGAGGTTTATTAGACGACAGGAACATGGTCTAACACAGAGCTTGTAGGTACAGAGAACAGGACCCCTCAGCTGGGTCCATTTTGGGGGGCAGTGAGCCAGACAACCACGTCTGCACTTCACTCCATGTCCCAGCCAGCCCCAAACTGAAACTCCCTCCAGCCCCGGCTCCTCTGGGCTTTGTCCCTTTCCCAGGCCAGGAGGTCACCGGATTCCTTTGTTCTCCAACTCTTCAGCTCTCACCTTGCAGGGGGGAAGGGCCCAGGCCATCAGTGGCCAGGAAACAGGGTGTCGGCCATCCTCTGTGTCCAGACCCCTGCACACACCTGTCCTCTAGGGCTCTGCAATGATCATACACCCTTATCGCACCACCTAGATACTTAAGAAGTGCCTAGGGGAAACTGAGGCACCGCCACAATATTCAGAGGAAACATTAAGAACAGTCCCGCTTCGTCACAGGACCCCCCTCACCCCTCCCTCGCCCTCTGCAACCTGCCCCACGCTCCTCCCCTCATCCTGTGCAACTTGCCCCATCTGACCCCCCCCTTGCTCCCCCAGTTCCCCCTGTCTGACCCCCCCTCTTGGTGTCCTGGCTCACCCCTTCCAAGCCACCCCCAACCTCACTCCCCCAGTGAGGACCCCAACTTGCTACATCCGATCCCCACTCCCTCCCCCAGCTGGGACCCCAGCTCACCCCATCCGTCTTCTCCAACCTGCCCAGTCTGCCCCACCCCCACTTACTGCCCCAGCCAGAACCCCAGTTTGCCCCGTCTGCCCCGCACCCTGCTGCCCAGCCTGGCCCCTCCCAACCCTCCTGGAGGTGGGCAGCACCAGGCCAGTGGGGGCACCACAGGGCTGATTTGCTGCCTCTGTTTCCCCAGGAGCTGAAGCAGGAGCTGGGCCACAGGCTGCAGCTCAATGACCTGCTGATTAAGCCAGTGCAGAGGATCATGAAATACCAGCTGCTGCTCAAGGTGAGAAAGGTCTGGCAGGGCCGGGGGTGCTCCACCCCAGAGCCAGCCGCCCACCCCAGGCTGCCCAGGGACGGGGACGCTCCAGCCCAGAGCCAGCCGCCCACGCTGGGCTGCCCTCGGCCGGGAACGCTCCACCCCAGAGCCAGCCGCCCACAATCTGCTGCCCAGGGATGGGGACGCTCCGCCCCAGAGCCAGCCCAACGTCTCTGTGATGCCCCTGAACCCCGACCCACAGCCCCCTGCTAGCCCAGCCCTGGGTTCTCCGAAGCGTAAACACCCCCTCTGGGTTCTGCTGAAGGCTCAGTGTAAAAAGCAGCAAACCCAGTGTCTTGGGAACCCAGCCCTGCAAGCCAAGTGGAACAGGATGGCTCTGAACCAGGCTCCCTGCCCTGGCGTCCTGCCCTGGCACATCTGCTTCTTCCTCTGCCCATGTTAGGAGGGACGCCATCTGCTTGGGGGTTAATTGGGGCCGTTGCCCACCCCTTGGTGGGGTCAGGGCACCCCCTTTCCCATCGCATCCAGGATCTGGAGTCGAACCCCATCCCCCAGTCCCTTTTCTCTTGCGTCCCAGGATTTCCTGAAGTACTACAGCAAGGCCGGGATGGACACGGAGCAGCTCGAGGTAGGGATGGACAGAGCCAGGAGTGGGGGGCACCCGGCCCACAAGCCTCTGCCCGGGGCAAGGCCCCACTGGGCTTAGGGGTTGCTCCCTGCAAATGCACCATCCCAACCCTGTAGCAGTATCAGGGGGGATTGGGCAACATTTCCCTGGGAACTGGGGGGCCATGGGGCAGTGTCTCCATGGAGACCAGGGGGTCACGGGCAGCATCTCCATGGGGACTGGATGGGGCATGGGCAGCGTCTTCATGGGAACCAAAGGGACATGGGGCAGCATCTCCGTGGGGACCGGAGGGGGCACGGGCAGCACGTCTCCATGGGGACTGGGAGGCAGGGGGCAGCATCTCTGTGGGGACCGGGGGTTTGCCAGGGGGGTTCATCCTGGGGTTGGTTCAGTTCCCACTGGGAAAATGAAAACAACTGGGTCATTACCTGAGAAGTGTGTGTGTGTGGGGGGGGGGGGTGCGAGTCTGGGGAAAACCCACCCAACTCCACCAGTGCCCCTCACTCCCGACTCGTAGCCCCAAGCGTCTGCAGCTCCTGCCACCCCAGGTGGTGCGAGACGCCTGGCTGCCCCCCGCCTGGCCCAGGGCCTCTCCTGGCTCTCACTCCCCCTTGCCTCGCAGAAAGCCGTGGAGGTGATGTGCTTCGTGCCCAAGCGGTGCAACGACATGATGAACGTGGGGCGGCTGCAGGGCTTCGAGGTAGGAGTCGGGGTGGGGGGGGGTCTCCTCTGAGCTCCGGGCATTGGGATCCCTCGGGGGTGGGGGAGGGGGGAAACAACTGTCTCCCCGCCACGCATAGGCCCTGTGCTGGGGCAGCCTCTGCTCCCGCCGCAGGGGGTTGGAGGTGGCTCTGCTGTCAGCCTGCCATGGCCCCCCCAGGGGCACTCTGGGACCCGGGGTTGTGGGGGGAATTAGGGGGTCTGTGCCCACTGGGGGGGGGGTTAGAGGATCCGTGCCCTCTGGAGGTGGAGGAGTTACAGGGTCCATGTCCCCTGTGGGAGGTTGGGGGGCTCCATGTCCCTGTGGGGTGTTGAGGGGGGCTCCATGGCTCTTTGCCCATATTCCAGGGTGCCGGGCCAGACCTTAGCTGCGTTCTGCCCCCTCGCCTGTTCGCCAAGCGGCCACCAGGGGGCACCGATTTCCCACAAGGCTCCCCTGGAGCTGGGATCTGAACCTGAGCACCCCAGTGGGTCCCGTGGGGCCGTGGCTGTTCCCTGACTGGCCAGGTGGAGTGGGTGCTGATGGGGGGCTGGGGTGTGGTCAGGTGGGGGGCGCTGGCAGGGTGGGTCAGGTGTTGGTGGGGCGCGGGGGGGGTGACAGGAAGTTGGAGAGGCTGGAGGGGGGGGCTTTTGGCCCCCACGTGACCCCTCCCTCCCGCCCCCCCAGGGCAAGCTGACGGCACAGGGCAAGCTGCTGCAGCAGGACACCTTCTGGGTGACGGAGCAGGACGGCGGGTTCCTGCCCCGCTGCCGGGAGCGACGCGTCTTCCTCTTCGAGCAGCTCGTCATCCTCAGCGAGCCGCTGGAGCGGCGCAAGGCCTTCGCCACGCCCGCCTACCTCTTCAAGAGCAGCATCAAGGTACCGCCGGGAGCCCCGCCCCGCCCGGCCAGGCCCCGCCCCCACCCAGGCAGCTCCGCCCCTGGCAGGCCCCGCCCCCACCCCTAGAAGGCCACACCCCCCCGTGCAGCTCCACCCTGCTGGGCCCCGCCCCCACCATGGAGCCCCGCCTCTGGCAAGCCACCCAAGAGGACTCCCCCTCTAGCAGACCACACCCCCGCCTGTGGAGCCCCGCCCCTGGTAGGCCCCGCCCCCCGTAGCAGGTCACACCCCCTCCCATGGAGCTCCGCCCCTGGTAGGCCCCGCCCCCCCATAGCAGGTCACACCCCCTCCCATGGAGCTCTGCCACTGGCAGGCCCCGCCCCCACCCCTAGAAGGCCACACCCCCCCGTGCAGCTCCACCCTGCTGGGCCCTGCCCCCACCATGGAGCCCCACCTCTGGCAAGTCACCCAGGGGGACTCCCCCTCTAGCAGACCACACCCCCACCCGTGGAGCCCCGCCCCTGGTAGGCCCCGCCCCTACCTGTAGCAGGTCACACCCCCTCCCATGGAGCCCCGCCCCTGGCCGGCTCCGTCCCCTCCCGTAGCAGGTCACACCCACCCCCGGAGCCCCACTCTGGTGGGCCCCGCCCCCACCATGGAGCCACGCCCCCACCCATGGAGCCCCGCCCCTGGCAGGCCCCTTCCCCACGTCTAGAAGGCCACACCCCACCCATGCAGCTCCACCCTGGTGGCCCTGTCCCCACCACAGAGCCCCGCCTCTGGCAGGCCACACCCCCACTAGGGAGCCCCGCCTTTATCGGACCCCGCCCATGCCAGAAGCCCAGCTCCCCCCTGGGAGCCCCGCCCCTAGCAGGCCTCACCCCGTCCTCACCTCAGGAAGCTCCGCCCACCCAGGCAAGTCCCACCTCTCAGAGGAGCTTCCTACCCCCTTTGGTGAGACCCAGGTGGCTGGAAGCTGGTGCCCAGCCCAGAGCTCAAGTCCTGGGGGCATCTCGCGTGGCAGGACCCAGGACCTGCCCCCCCACCCCAAACACACAGCAAAGGGGGCAGAGCTGGGTTCGCAGGCATCTTTCCCAGGGGCAGCTGCCAAAGGGAGGGGGAAGTGAGGGGCTGGGACCTCATGTGCTGTGGCCCCTGCAGCCCCCTGCCACTGTACCCGCCCTGTGACCCACGCCTGGGGGTCGCTCCCTGCCACTGTACCCTCCCCGCCCTGTGGCCCACGCCTGGGGGTCGCTCCCTGCCGCTGCACCCTCCCCGCCCTGTGGCCCACGCCTGGGGGTCGCTCCCTGCCGCTGCACCCTCCCCACCCTGCGGCCCACGCCCGGGGGTCGCTCCCTGCCGCTGCACCCTCCCCGCCCTGGGAGCCACGCCTGGGGGTCTCTCCCTGCCGCTGCACCCTCCCCGCCCTGTGGCCCACGCCCGGGGGTCGCTCCCTGCCGCTGCACCCTCCCCGCCCTGGGAGCCACGCCTGGGGGTCGCTCCCTGCCACTGCACCCTCCCCACCCTGCGGCCCACGCCTGGGGGTCGCTCCCTGCCACTGCACCCTCCCCGCCCTGGGAGCCACGCCTGGGGGTCGCTCCCTGCCACTGCACCCTCCCCGCCCTGGGAGCCACGCCTGGGGGTCGCTCCCCGCCCTTCTGCACCAGGGGGACTGGGGCCAGAGCCAGGGTACCCTCAAGGGGAACTGAGCACCCCCGGCTATGCCCTCTCCGGCCCGCTCCACCGTGGGCCCCCGGTCCCTGGCGGGGAGGGGGCAGCCAGTGGCGGGGGGCTGGGCTGGCTCCCCTCTCAGGCCCGGCTCCCTGCGGCAGGTCAGCTGCCTGGGGCTGGAGGAGGGGGTGGAGAACGACCCCTGCAAGTTCGCCCTGACGTCGCGGGGGGCCGACCGCAGCAGCCTCCGCTACGTGCTCCAGGCCGCGGCCCCTGAGATCGCCCGGGCCTGGGCAGCCGACATCAGCCACATCCTGGAGACGCAGCGTGACTTCCTCAACGGTAGGTGGCCCCCCCCCGGCTGCCCCGGCCCCCCCTTCTCCCCAGGGCTGCCCCAGCTCCCCCGCCCCACAGTCCCTGGGCTGCCCCGCCCACAGTTCTCCCCCCGGCTGCCCCGGCCCCCCCTTCTCCCCTGGGCTGCCCCAGTTCCCCCCCCCCCCCCCAGCTCCTGGGCTGCCCCGCCCACAGGCCTCCCCAGGGCTGCCCCAGCTCCCCCTTCTCCCCAGGAGTGCCCTGGCGCCTCCCCCATCCCCAGGGCTGCCCTAGCCCCTACTTCTTCCCAGGGCTGCCCAAGCTCCCCACCCTGCCGCTGGGCTGCCCCGGCCCCTCCCCGCCCCTTTGCTGCCCCACCCACAGCTCCACCCTTTGGTCTGCCCTAGCCCCCTCCCCGGGTTGCACTTTCTCCCCTCCCCACCCTTATCTGCCCTGCCCTAGGGCCCTGCAGGGTGAGAGGGTCCCAGAATGCGCCGGGGCGGGGAGCGTCCCCCAGGGGGTGTCGGCACGTGGGACCCTCCCTTGCCCCAGGCGTGTGGGGCCCGCGCGCTGTGTGAGCCCCCGTGTCTTACGTGACGCCCCGTGTGGTTCCCCCCCCCCCCCCAGCGCTGCAGTCGCCCATCGAGTACCAGCGGCGGGAGAGCAAGTCCCGCAGCCTGGGCTGGGTGGGGGCCCCACAGGCATCGCCACGCAGCGGCCCCCTGCGGCCCCACTCCTCTGCCTCCATGGACAGGAACATGGGGCCCGGCCTCCGTCCCTACAACTGCTCCCTGCCCTCGCTCTTCCTGCCCAGCAGCCACCCGCGCCCACTGCCCGCTGAGGTACTGGGAGGACTGGGGGGTGGGGGTGGGGCCTGGGAGTCCCAGCTGAGGTGTGGGGTGGGGGGCATGGACTGAGGTTGGAATCTGGGGGGCCCTAGCTGAGATAAGGGGGTGGGGGGCAGGGACTGAGGTCAGGGTCTAGGGGGGCCCAGCCCTGGGGAAGCCCCTTCCCTGAGCCAGGACTCCTGGTTCCACTTCTCCTTGCCCTTCCCTTGCAGCCTGTCCGCAGCCAGAGCTCCCCCATGCCCAGGACGGCCTCCCCAGCCCACGTCTGCCTCGACTTCCCCAGGGGCCCCCAGCCAGGCAAGCCCCCCTCTGGGGTGAGTGATGGGAACAGCTCCATGAGGGCTGCGTGGCTGGAGCTGGGGCGAAGGGAGCAGGTGTCGGGGGGGCTGGGGCAAGGGGGGCTCGCCGGGGAATGTCTCTTCTGCTCCTGCTTTGTAATATCGTCCCCCTGGGCCCTGCCAGTGCCCCCCAATCCTGACCCGCAGCCCCCTGCTACCCAGCCCTGGGCTCCCCCCCAGCTCTACCAGTGCCCCCAATATCGACCCGCAGCCAGGGCTGCCTGGGGAGTGCAAGTGGGGCAATTTGCCCCGGGCCCCACAGGGGCTCCCACAAGAGTTTTCGGGGCCCCCACGAGAGTTTTCGGCTTCGGGGGTCAGACTTCTTCCACTCCAGGTCTTCAGCGGCAATTCGGCGGCAGGGGACCTTCTGCTCCATGTCTCCGGCGAAGTGCCCCGAAGACCCAGAGCAGAAGGACCACTGCCGCCAAAGACCCCAGTCCCCCTGAATCCTCTGGGCGGCCCTGCCCGCAGCCCCCTGCTATCCCAGCTCTGGGCTCCCCCACCCCACTCTACCAGTGCCCCCAATCCCGACCGCAGCCCCGGTGGTGTTAGGGGGGAACCGCGGGTTCTGGGGAGCAGGGACCAGTGCTCCCCAGCATTGGGGTGGGCAGGGGAGTGCTGGGGGGCAGGGCCAGTTTGGCTGGGGATGGGGTGCTGACTCTGGCTGTGTTTGTCCCTGGCAGGCCCTGAGGGGGGCAGGCTGCCCGCCCCCCGAGCTGGGCTCCGACTCCCCCAGCGCCCGGCTAGCCAAACTCGACGAGGACGAGCTGTGACCCACCCCCTTCTGGGGACTCTGGAGGGTGCTGCCCCCCCACAGCCCAGGAAGTGACCTGTGAGGAACGGCTGGGCCCCCCCTCAGAGACAGGAGTGAAGCCGGGGAGACCTGGGGCCCTGCACCCCATGCTGGCCCCCCACCCCACCCCAGGAGAAGGGGCAGCCAGGCGGGGACCATGGATGTGACCTTGAGCATCTGCCTTTTGGCCAAAGACCCTCGAGCTGAAAGGGGTACGGGGGTCTGCCCCTCCCCCACCCAGGACCCTTCAGTGCACGGAGCTGCCATGGGGCTGGGCAGTGGGGTGCTGGGGAGGGGGCAAATGGGGCTCTGGACAGATGGGGAGGGGGCCTCTGCCCCCACCTGGGAGCTGAGTTGGACCCAGCCAGACCCCGACCCCGTCCCCCTGACCCCCAGCTGCGGCCCCTGCTTTATGGGGGGGTTGTTTCCCAGATGCCCCCCCCACACTCCCTGGGGACGTTTAGCAGCCCCAGGCTGTCAGGGCCCTCCCCCTTCTGCCCCCCCCCCATCTCTAGCTCCAGAGATTGCAACATCCCCCACCCCCGCCCCCAGTGACCCTCTGGCCTGGTCCAGCTGCCCAGCCCAAAGGCGGCTTCTCTCCCAGGCTTCACCTCTTCCCATGGGAATCAGGCCCCCTTTCTGGACCAGGGAATGCAATGTGGGGCCCCCTGGGCCCGCCCCCCAGGGGTCTCACCCCCGGGCCCGCAGGCCCCTGTATATGCATGCTGCTGGGCCCCGGGTTGGGAGTAGGGGAATTATTTTGTTTAATAATAAAGTTTTTGGTTTATCAAATGGGGAAAAACTGGCTGAGCTTGGAGCCCCCCAGGCACTTTAGGGGGTGACAGCACCTTCTGCACTCTTGGGGGGCAGCCCCCTGCCGGCCATCGGTAGGAGCAAGAGCACATGCTGGGCTCGCACCCGTGTGGGGCAGGTCCCTCTCTGGGGCATGGGCTCTGCGGCTAGGGGCCATGGGCCCCCCTAGGGCTCAGGGCATGGGGGCATCGCTGCCTCATGCTGACACCCCTGGCAGGGTCAGGGCCAGCTCCAGGGGTCGGGGGCAGCAGGGTGCCCCAGGCAAGGCCGTGGGGTGGGCCCCCGGCTTCGCAGCAGGAGGGGCCCCCTGAGCCCCAGGGACTGTGCCCACAGCTCATCCTGCGCTCACAGCCGCTAGCTTGGAGGGTGTTGACTAGTGGGGGGCTGCAGGTTGGGGGTATGGGGTGTTGGCAGAGCTGGGGCGGGGCAGTGGGTCAGGAGTGAGGGGCGGGGGCTAAACGGGGGCCCATGCATCGAATGGGGGCTAGGGATGGGGGCTGCAGGTTGGGAGTAAGGGGTGAAGGCTGTGGGTTGAGAATGGGGGCATGGGTGGGGGGCTTTCCTTTCCTGTTTATGGCCCCGGGGGGGCATTAAGACAGATCAAAGGGCCAGCTCCCCCTCCCCCTCCTGCTGGGGATGGGGGGGTGTTTACCCACCTGCTGGGGCTTGGCCCAGTCAGATTCCACAGCTCCCCAGGAATGAGCCCCCCCCCCGGGATTCCTGGATTCCCCCCTCCCAACTTTGCTCCCTGAAACAGCCCTCCCTGCTGTGGGCCCAAAGTGTGGGGGGGTCTGCTCTGACATTCCCCCCCCATGTGGGCTCAGCACCCCTCCGTCCCCCCAAAGGCGCTGATGGGGTGGGAGCGGGGGGATCACGTGGGGTCAGCCCCTCACCCGCGCTGCCCCCCTCCCCAGAGGTGGCCGCATTCTGGTGGTGCCTCACAGTGCCCCAGGGCTGCCCCCCGTTCTCTGGGCGGTGACCCCCATCTCAGCCAGGTCGGGGGGCGCCCCCCCACTCCCTCCCACTGGGGCCCTAGAGACTGGACCAACCAGAGTGCCTGGGACAGTGTCAGGCATTTAATGGGTGTCAAGCACTGTACATGGGGCAGGGGTGCAGCCCAGCCCCCTGGAGCCAGCCCCGCCCCCGCAGGCCCTGAGGCCCCTCCCAAGCTGATGTCAGAAGCATGTGTGTGACCTCACTCGCTGTGATGTCACAGTGACTGCGCGGGCCCCAGCGGGGGAAGGGGGATTTGGCAGCTGCCCCCATGTTCACTCTGGGGTCCAGGCATCAGCCCCCCGCCCCCCCCAGGACAGGGGGTCTCAGTGCCGTGTGTTTAGTTCTACCCACCTCCAACCCCCCCACACCCCGAGCCTCCAGCTGGGCCGGCAGTCCCAGGACTGGCCGCTCCATCATTCCTGGTGCAGAACCATGAGGGAGGAGGCCTGGGGGCAGGGGGTCCCCACACCCCCGCCCCCTGGGTCACAATGACTGGCTTTTCCAGCGGGAGTGGCTGTGGAAATTTGAGACTCCTGGGGGTGTCTCCGCGGGTGTGTCCAGGTGCTCTGGGGGGTGTCTCTGTGGATGACTGGGGTTCTCTGTGGGGGGGGGCATCCCCTTGGGTGTCGGGGTGCTCCGGGGGAGGTGTCTCCGCGGGTGTCTGGGGGTGCATCTCCATGGGTGTCTGGGGGAGGTGTCAACGCGGGTGCCCAGGGAGCTCTGGGGGGGCGTCTCCATGGCTGTCCAGGGTGCTCTGGGGGAGGTGTCTCTGCAGGTGTCTGGGAGGGGTGTCTGCATGGGTGTCCAGGGTGCTCTGGGGGGGGCGTCTCCGCGGGTGTCCGGGGTGCGGTCATCGAGGGTGTCTGGGGTGTTTTGGGGGAGCGTCTCCATGTGTGGCTGGGGTGTTCCGGGGGGGGGGGCATCTCTGTGGGTGTCCATGGTGCTCTGGGGGGGGGGCATCTCTGCAGGTGTCTGGGGTGCTTGGGGCTGGGGGTGTCTCTTCGACCCAAAGTTTTCCCAGGATGGCATTCTCGGTCGCGAAACGCCAAACTCCAGGCATCTCACGGCGACTGTCTCAAAGTTCCCTGTGGAGAGGGATGGCCCTGGCTGTGCCCCGGGTGTCTGGGCTGCCTGGGGAAAACCCACCCGGCCTGTGGGGATGCGAGGGTCCACCCTGGAGGAACCCAGCGCTTTGGGGCCGCATGATCAGGGCCACCTGGGCCCTTTCAGAACATTCCTAGGGGCGAAACATTCCCAGCTGGCCTCAGCGGCCGGACTTGGGACCTTTCCCG
Organism: Chelonia mydas; assembly: GCF_015237465.2. Classification (NCBI taxonomy): domain Eukaryota; kingdom Metazoa; phylum Chordata; order Testudines; family Cheloniidae; genus Chelonia; species Chelonia mydas. The sequence continues at coordinate 3,793,911 of NC_051260.2, forward strand.
CCCGATGGAAAATCCCGGCTTGGACCCGCGCTGCCTCGTGCATCCGCCGTGCGTCTCCAGGGGTGTGTGAATTGTGTGCGCACAGTGTGGAGTGTTTGCATGTGTGCCCACGAGCGCTGCCTCAGTTTCCCTCCCCCCTGCAGGGCTCCGTCCCCCATAGCAGCTGCGCCGCCCCTCCCCGCGGCCCCCGCCGCGGCCCCCTCACTCCTGCTTGACGGGGCCCAGCTGGGCCCCGCGGCCCTTGGGCCGCTTGCCCTGGTGGGTCTTGACGTGCTTGGCCAGGTGGTCGCTGCGCATGAAGTGCTTCCCGCAGCCCTGGCACCCGAAGCGCTTCTCGCCCGTGTGAGTCCGCAGGTGGCGCTGCAGCTCGTCCGAGCGGGTGAAGCTCTTCCCGCAGTACAGCCAGGTGCAGACGAAGGGGCGCTCGCCCGCGTGCCAGCGCAGGTGGGCCTTCAGGTGGGACGTCTTCCCGTAGACCTTCCCGCAGCCCGGCAGGTGGCACACGTGCTGCTTCTTCCTGCCCGGCTCCTCGGCACCCACCTGGCAGTTGGGGCACCGGCAGCGCCGGCAGCGCCGGGCCGGGGCCAGCAGCCCCTTGGGGGAGCTGGCCAGCAGGGCCGGGAGCGGGGGCTGTGGCCCCAGCATCAGGGGCCGGCTCAGGTGGAAGGCGGGCAGGTGGCTCGGGGTGGGCTGCTGCAGGCTCCACCAGGGGGCATCTTCGGCTTGGCCCCCCGGGGGGGCGGCAGCTGGGGCGCTGGGGGGCCCGGGGCCCAGGGGCCGGGGGGCCATGCCGCCGGAGCTCTGCAAGAAGCTGGGGAAGTCCTGAGCCTCAGGGAAGTGGTAGGCGGAGCCGGGCGGCCCCTGGGGAGCCAGGACCTTGACGGGCGACAGCTCGAAGGAGTAGGTGTGCTCGGCTGGTGGGGTCAGGGGCAGCTCGTGGGAGCCCGGGGCCCCGTGCCCGGGGTACTGCGCCTTGGGCAGCCCGAAGGCCATGGCGGGGGCACTCAGCCCAGAGCCGGCTGGCACCTCGTTGCTCCAGAGTTGAAACATCCCAGCGGGTCCACCCGCAGCCTCAGAGGCGGCCGGGGCGAAGTCCGCTTGCTCGGGGGAGGAGACGGGGGTCCTGTCCTGGGGCAGAGAGAGCCAGAGTCAGGCGGGGCCGGACCCGGCAGCGAGAACAACCCCCTACCCAGTACCAGCCCTGCAGCATCGTCCCCCCCCCAGCCCCTGCATCACCTGCCCCCCCACCCTGAGCATCTTCCCCCCCCTGCACTAGAGCGTCACCCCCCAGCCCCTGCATCACCTGCCCCCTGAGCATCTTCCCCCCCTGCACCAGAGCGTCACCCCCCCAGCCCCTGCATCACCTGCCCCCCACCCTGAGCATCTTCCCTCCCCTGCACCAGAGCATCACCCCCCAGCCCCTGCGTCACCTGCCCCCACCCTGAGCATCTTCCCACCCCCTGCACCAGAGCGTCACCCCCCCAGCCCCTGCATCACCTGCCCCCCCCAGCCACAGCAACCCTCTCCTCTGCCAGAGCATCACCCACACGCCTTCCCATCACAGCATCACACCCCCCAGCCACGCACCGCAAGCTGCAGCATCACCCCCCTGGGGCACTCCCCTCCCCAGCTCCACCAGTCCTGCCTCCAGGGGGTGCCCACGGCCCCACAGAACAGAACCCACCCCACAGCCCCAGCCGCTCATTAGCCTCTGATGCGAATGTCCCGGGGCACCGCAGCAGGGCTGACCCACCCCCAACCCCAGCTGGCTCCTGCCCTTCCCAGCTTCCTGCCTGGAGAGGCAGCGGGTGGGGGCAGGAGGCTGGATGTGGAAGGGGCTGCGTGGTTCCTGGGCGACCCCCGGGCAACGCTGGGCACAGCTCAGACCAGTCTAGGGGGCCCAGCACTTTGCCCGAGTGGAGCCAAGCACAGTTCTGGGGCGGGAGCTGGGGGTCTGGAGCTGCAAACTCCTCCCCCTCCCCTGGCAGCCATGCCAGCGGCTGTGTGTGCCCTGCCCAGGGCAGGTCAGGCCCCTGGGGGGCTCCCCCCAAGCTGATCAGCCTCAGGATGGGAATATATCCCAGTCGATGATACCCTCCCTGTGCCAGCCCCCAACGCCTGCGCCCTAAGAGATGCCAACCAAGTCATGCCAGCAAAGCGGCGCTCTGTGTCGCTAGCAGCCCCTGGGGTGACTAGAAAGTTGAGGGGTTTGCAAAGCTGGGTTATTAACCCAAGCCCCGATGAGTGTCCCCCTGCCCAGCCCATCTGCACAGGGGAGGGTGTTACACTGAGCCTGCCACTGCCCTGTCCGGGATACCCAGCAGGGTCCGGTCTTGTCCGTCTGACAGGCTGTTTCCACCAGGAGGTGTTTTACCTTGGAGATCCCGGAGTGTTTCTCTCTAGAGTTTTGAGAACTTTGCTTTGCCACCCGGTCCCGTGCCATGGGAGGGCTCGCCCACCAGGCCCCAGCCCGGTCCCATGGGTGCTGCTTTGGGGTCCCCACTGAACTCACTCCAGATTTCACCCGGGTATCTGGGAGCAGAGTCTGGCCCAGAGGTTGGGGGCTCTTCACTAGGTGGCCCCTGCACCACAAGGGAGACGTGGAGACCTCCCTGTGCGTCCTCTGTCACCAGTGGTTTGGGCATGGGGGCACTCACCCTGATGCACACGTGCGAGGGGCGAGCCAGCCTACTGGGCTATAAATGGGACAAGGGGGGCTCAGCTGAAGTTCCAGGGGAACCGGAGCCCTGGGGAGAGGCGGGTGGCAGGGGCTGCAGTGGAGAAGGCTCTCGCACGGGAGCCCAGCGAGAGCTAAGGAGGCAGCTCCAGATTTGCAGAGTGACTCATGCCCTGTGATTGGGGGGGGGGGGTCTAAAAATGTGACACCCCCCAACCCTAACCAGAGAGGGAGCAGGACCCACCGCTCAGCTCCCTCTGACAGTCACAGGCTAGAGGATTGTGGGTGCTCGAACTGGGAATGGCAGCCTGGGGGTCAGGGGACGTGGCGCACCCCGGACAGCTGGTGAGCAGTCTGCCTGTCCCAGCGGCCTCTGGGCCTGTGCAACTGGGGTCACAGCCTTGAGCCCAAGTCCCAGCTGGGTAACATCAGCCGCTTGCGGGTTCTGGTCCCTGGGGCTCCAGGGGGCCGGGGCTTCCCACCAGCCCCTCTGGAAGAATGAACTTTTCTAGGCAGGCAGCTGCCCTAGGACTGGGCAGCCCAGTCATGGCCCAGCACCTGGGGCTGGCAGGTAGCTGCCTGTCCCCCCAAGCCCCGGCAGAGGGTGTGTGGCTGGCTGGCTGGCTCCATGTGTGTCTCCGTCTCTGGGTGCGACAGACCCGCTCGGCCCCAGGGGACCCGGGGAAGAAGCCCAAGGGGCGTGGGTCTAACACAGAGGCAAAGCCTGCGGGTTAGCTGCCCTCCCCTGGGCTCAGCTCTGAGTGGGAGGGATCCAGAGGGCGGGCCGGGGTCAGAAGATTGTTCCTGTCCCGTGCCAGGCTAAGCGCAAGGAGAGGATCTTCCATGGGAATCGCCTCTCTTTGCTCCCCCCCCCTCAAAAAAACCCACCCCCCTCTCGGTTCCGGACAGCGATCTGCCTCCCAGCAAGGCGTGCTCAGGATCGGGGCCCCCGGAGTGCTGTTACATCCCCCCAGCCCAGGGTTCGCCTCCCCGCCCCGCTGCGTGGCAGGGCGCAGGACTTGGGTAGGAAAGGCGCAGCTCTCCGGGGCGCACGCAGCATTCCAGCTGGGAAGGCGCCGGGGAGGGGGCGGGGGTCCCTTGGCCCATCCCCAGCCCGCTGGCGCGGGGAGCCGGCAGATCGCCTGAGTTCCCGGCCGGAAGGGAAGCCCCTTACCTGCAGCAGGGCTGGGGTCCGGGAACTGGGGTCCGTGCGCGCTGCGCCCAGGCTGGCCACGGCCGGGGGCTCAGGGCTGCTCCATGGAGCGCGGCGCGCCGCGGCTCGCAGGCGTCTCCCTCCTTCTCCAGCCGCCGCTTCTCCCCCGGCCGCATCTTTTGGCTTTTCCCCCTGCGCGTAAACTTTTGTTTTTTTTGGGGCTGCCCCCTCAGCCAATCAGGAGTGCGGAGCGGAGGCAGCCTTTGAAGTCCGGGAGCGAACCAATCATTCAACTCGATGGAGGGATTTCAAAGGGGTCTGGCTGGGTCTCCTTTAAGCGCCGGGCTCCCCTGCTGGGCCGCTTGTTATGGATGCAAAGGGGCCGATTGGGCTCGTGTGAAGAGCCCCGGCTGCTCGTTTTATCTCTTGAAAGGTAGAGCGCGAGGTGGGGTTTTTAGGGAGTTGGCGGGGGGGAGGGGAATGAGCGCGTGGGATGCAGCAAATGGTTCCTCTTGGGTGGGTGACATGGCAGTCCAGCAGCAGGGCCTGGCCCTGGAGACTCACCCCAGAGCTGGCTGCATCTAGGATAGGGGAGGGAGTTTGTGGGTCCAGGACGCCCCCTGCCCAGTGCCTTCCACCCAGTTTAAGGGCCCAGGACGCCCCCCCTCGCTCTAACCACTGGGCCATCCTGCCTATCTCTGTCTAGTGGCCACCCCAACCTGCACCTTCCTGCTTTGTGGCCATACAGATGCAGGGAGGGACCCACAGGAACCCCCTCAGCTTGGCACCCCAGGATCAGGTGGCCACCGGGTCGTTGGGGGCCCACTGCTGCTTGGCTCACTTCGTATCCAGCCTTCAGACACTCCTGGTAACAGAGCCGGGTGTTTTGGACACGCGGGAGATTCCCCCAGGGGCTCTGCACCAGGGAAGGCTGTCACTGACTCACCGATCATGCCCACTCTTGGCCCTGTATGGTCCCTGGGGCGAACCCCCTTCAGTGAGACAGCCCTTCTCGGGGGCTCACTCTCTCTCGGGAGTTAAGCCCCTCCACCTCTTGGAACCGCACCTCTCTTGTCACAAAGGACTCCCAGAGATCGCCGCACAGACCACCCCCTCCGGGGAAAGGGAGGGGGGAATGAAGCATCAACTCTCCCATGCCTGACTTGGGGGGGTGCGGATGGTCAGAGACCTCCTTGAAGTCAGTAATGTAATTAGGATTTGCTCCCAGATACCCTGGTGATGGGCACCTGCGGGAAAGTGAGAGAGACCGACCGGTAGATGGACAGAATTACAGCAGGATGGCTGGACAGACAGACAGACGATACCCCCCCCCCCAAACACACACACCTTTCTCCAAGGCCTGCCAAGGCTCCGCTTTGCCAAGACTGGCCAGCTGGCCTCCTCTTTCCACGCGGAACTGGCTCCGGCCCTGAGACAGGGCCTGCGTCCGTGTGTCCGGCCTGGGGGGTGGCACCCCGCTGCATCTGTGCCTGTCCGCTGCTCGGCAGGGGCCTGGCTGTGGCTGGTGGACCCAGACAGGGGCTGGCATCCATCTGCCCTGCCCAGGTGGTGAGATACAGTGAGCGAGCAGCGAGGGCCAGCAGGCAGGAGCTGGCAGGAGGCAGGTGGGCCCCAGCCTGGCGGGGGCGGGGGTACTGCACTGCATGGAGGGGGTGTGGGGGAGTTATGTGTGTCAGCCATGCTCTGAATCCTTCCCACTCCATCCCAGTTGCCCCTCCCCCAGCTCTCCTCCCCTCCCCCGACCCCAAGGCCTTGGGAATACCTGGGCCCAGGCCTGCCCTTCCATGAGCCCCAGGGCTAGGTGCAGGGCATTGTATGCAAATAGCCCATTGTGCTGCCTTATCTCCCTGCTCTGGGCTGCCCCCACCTGCCCTGGGATCAGGGGGCCCAGCCACCCTCCATTTGCGCTTTCCATCCCTAGGGTGGGTTTCACTGAACTCCCTGGGAGGGGTTGTTTCTGTCCCTCCGTCCCCCTCCCTCAACCCTCTGGTATGTGCCAGGACCTCACCCCATCCCCCACAGCCCAAGGAGCTGGTATCCCCCCTCCCCTGGCCACGTCTACAGGACAGCTGTCACTCAAACGTGTTCACACAATGCTAGTGTAGACGGCACCAGGCCTCAGCTGGCCGGCTGCAGCTCGCCCTTCCGGCCCCGTTGGCCCTACGGCTCGGCGGGCAGGGACTCGGTGGTGGGTGTGGTGGTGACAGGGCCGTGGGCACCATCTGCTGGGAACCGTCTATCACCCTGGAGATGGGAACTGGGATTGGTGTGGGACCTGGCCCCAGAGCCATCGGGAGCGGTGTGGTGGGGGGCTGCCGGCAGAGAGTATTCTCTCCCCCAGGAGGGCCATGGCAGGCAGCCCTAGGCTGGATGTTGTATCAAGAGGCAGAAGGGGGTGGGGGTGGTAGTGAGTGGGTGTGTGCAGGAATGGGAGTTGTGTGTGTGAGTGTTGTATGAGTGTGGCAGCAGCACATGTGGGGTGCAGGAGTGCGTGTGGGGGGGATGTGCAGTGGGGGTGTGTGTGCATGCAATGCATGGGGGTGTGTTTGTGCAGTGTGTTCGTAGCGCATGTGTGCATGCAGTCGGTGTGTTTGTGCAGTGCATGACTGTGTGCAGGCTGTGTTTGTGTTTGCGCAGTATGTGTGTGCGTGCAGTGTGTGCAGTGAGTGTGTGTATAGTGTGTGTTCGGTGCGTGTGCGCACGTGCAGTGTGTGTGGTGAGTGTGTGTACAGTGTGTGTTTGGTGCATGTGTGTGCAGTGCATGTGTGCAGCAAGTATGTGCGCATGCAGTGCGTGTTCAGTGTGTGCGTGTGCGTGCGGTGTGTTTTTCAAGTGCATGTGTTTCTACAGTGTGTGCATGCAGTGCGTGCGTGCCTTGTGGTTGTGCAGAGTATTTGTGAAGTGTGCGCGCATGCAGTGTGTTTGTGCATTGTGCACGTGCATGCAGTGCTTGTGCAGTGCGTGCATGTGCAGTGTATTTGTGCAATGCGCATGTTTGTACGGTGTGTGTGCATGCCACGTGTGTGTGCAGTGTGTGCAGTGCGCGCGCAGTGTAGGTGTGTTTGTGCAGCAGCTGAGGTGTTCGTGTGTGTATCAATGATGGCCGGGGGCCTGTGTAGCAATGGCAGGTGCATGCGAGCTGCAGCTGTGTGCGGCCACGGGGCATGTGCGTGTGTGTGCGGGCAGTGTGTGCAGTGAGTGTGTGTACAGTGTGTGTTCCGTGCGTGTGTGTGCGGGCAGTGTGTGCAGTGAATGCGTGTACAGTGTGTGTTCCGTGCGTGTGTGTGCGGGCAGTGTGTGCAGTGAATGCATGTACAGTGTGTGTTCGGTGCGTGTGTGTGCGGGCAGTGTGTGCAGTGAATGTGTGTACAGTGTGTGTTCCGTGCATGTGCGTGCGGGCAGTGTGTGCAGTGAATGTGTGTGTGCAATGTGTGTTTGGTGCGTGTGTGCGCGGGCAGTGTGTGCAGTGAGTGTGTGTACAGTGTGTGTTCTGTGTGTGTGCGTGCAGGCAGTGTGTGCAGTGAATGTGTGTACAGTGTGTGTTCGGTGCGTGTGTGTGCGGGCAGTGTGTGCAGTGAGTGTGTGTACAGTGTGTGTTCACTGTGTGTGCGTGCGGGCAGTGTGTGCAGTGAGTGTGTGTACAGTGTGTGTTCAGTGCGTGTGTGTGGGGGCAGTGTGTGCAGTGAGTGTGTGTACAGTGTGTGTTCGGTGCGTGTGTGTGTGGGCAGTGTGTGCAGTGAGTGTGTGTACAGTGTGTGTTCGGTGCGTGTGTGTGGGGGCAGTGTGTGCAGTGAGTGTGTGTACAGCGTGTGTTCCGTGCGTGTGTGTGTGGGCAGTGTGTGCAGTGAATGCATGTACAGTGTGTGTTCAGTGCGTGTGTGTGTGGGCAGTGTGTGCAGTGAGTGTGTGTACAGTGCGTGTTCGGTGCATGTGTGTGTGTACAGCGTGTGTTCGGTGCGTGTGTGTGCGGGCAGTGTGTGCCGTGAATGTGTGTACAGTGTGTGTTCAGTGCGTGTGTGTGTGGGCAGTGTGTGCAGTGAATGTGTGTACAGTGTATGTTCGGTGCGTGTGTGTGTGTGCAGTGTGTGCAGTGAGTGTGTGTACAGTGTGTGTTCCATGCGTGTGTGTGCGGGCAGTGTGTGCAGTGTATGTTTGTGTGCAGTGTGTGTTCGGTGCGTGTGCGTGCGGGCAGTGTGTGCAATGAGTGTGTGTACAGTGTGTGTTCGGTGCGTGTGCGGGCAGTGTGTGCAGTGAGTGTGTGTACAGTGTGTGTTCGGTGCGTGTGCGTGCGGGCAGTGTGTGCAATGAGTGTGTGTACAGTGTGTGTTCGGTGCGTGTGCGTGCGGGCAGTGTGTGCAGGGCCTGCCCGGTAGCGGCTGGGGAGTGCGTGTCAGCGGCGGGTGTCTGTGGGTAGGTTGTGTGGGCCAACGGTGGCAGGTGTGTTTGTGTGTGTGTGCGGGGGGGGGTCCAATGCAGTCAGGGAAGAGGCGTCCTTTCCGAGACACGTCTCCCGCAACCCTGCGTGTGTGTGAGGGTGGCAGGTGTTTGTGTTTGTGTGTGAGTAGTGGGGGGGGGTGAGGGAGTGTGCGTGGGGACAGCTCTGTGGGTGCAGCTGCCGGGGGGTGGGGGTGGGGGTGTAGTTGCAGGAGGGGCTGGGTGTGCATTCGTGCTGGTGCATCTGGGTGCGCGCGCGCACGTGCAGCGGGGGTCGTGGCGCGCGGGCGGGGCTCTTCCAGGGGGTCCCTTGTAACCCAGCTGTTAATTACTCCGCGCAGCGTTTCCTGTGTCCCGCGCGGGCCCAGCTGCGCCCTTTGAAGTGCAAACAACCGGTGCATCGCTTTGAACTGTTAAAACAAAGCTCCAGCCTGCTCCCCCCCCCCCCCCCCGGCTCTGGGCCCTGGGCCTTACTATCTCCGCGCCAGCCGGGATTTTCCCCGGCTCCCCCCACCTCCGCCCTGCGCCCTGACCAGACCTCGGGGGTCTGGGGCCGGGACAGCTGATGCTGGGTGGGTGGGTTTTGCCAGGGGTGCCCCCTGTGCCCCAGGGCTTCAGCGCTGAAGAGCGGGAGATAGAACCCAGGAGTCCTGGCTCCAAGTTGCACCCCCCCCCGCTCTAACCACTAGACCCCACTCCCCTCCCAGAGCTGGAGATAGAACCCAGGAGTCCTGGCTCCAAGCCACCCCTCCTCCCCGCTCTAACCACTAGACCCCACTCCCCTCCCAGAGCTGGAGATAGAACCCAGGAGTCCTGGCTCCAAGCCACCCCTCCTCCCCGGTCTAATCACTAGACCCCACTCCCCTCCCAGAGCTGGAGATAGAACCCAGGAGTCCTGGCTCCAAGCCACCCCTCCTCCCCGCTCTAACCACTAGACCCCACTCCCCTCCCAGAGCTGGAGATAGAACCCAGGAGTCCTGGCTCCAAGCCACCCCTCCTCCCCGCTCTAACCACTAGACCCCACTCCCCTCCCAGAGCTGGAGATAGAACCCAGGAGTCCTGGCTCCAAGCCACCCCTCCTCCCCGGTCTAATCACTAGACCCCACTCCCCTCCCAGAGCTGGAGATAGAACCCAGGAGTCCTGGCTCCAAGCCACCCCTCCTCCCCGCTCTAACCACTAGACCCCACTCCCCTCCCAGAGCTGGAGATAGAACCCAGGAGTCCTGGCTCCAAGCCACCCCTCCTCCCCGGTCTAATCACTAGACCCCACTCCCCTCCCAGAGCTGGAGGTAGAACCCAGGAGTCCTGGCTCCAAGTTGCACCCCCCCCGGCTCTATCCACTAGACTCCACTCTCCTCCCAGAGCTGGAGATAGAACCCAGGAGTCCTGGCTCCAAGTTACACCCCCCCCGGCTCTAACCACTAGACCCCACTCCCCTCCCAGAGCTGGAAATAGAACCCAGGAGTCCTGGCTCCCCGCCCCCACTCTAATCATTAGACCCTCCCAACCCCCTTCACCCCAGAGCTGGGGCTAGGACCTGACTTGGCCGCTGGGTTCTAGCTATGGGGGGCTGGCGCGGTGGGGCAAAGGTCCCAGCAGCCGGGGGCCTTGGAGCTGCAGAAGCTGCCCTGGTCCATGGTGCTCCCAGCAGGAGGTGCCCTGGAGCTGGTCTGCAGAACCGCCAACCCCCAGAGGATTCTGGTCTCCTCTGCTCCAGCCCTGGTGTGAAGCAGCCGGAGTCCGCCCCCGGGGTCGCCAGTCCCCGCTCCAGTGCCAGGTAATAGTGAGTGTCCCTCGTTCGGGGTCTTGGAGTGTTTCACTGACACCGGTGACATCTGCCCCTCCCCGGCCCCCAGGATGTAGCTATGGGAGATGGGGGAAACTGAGGCCCGGAGCATGGCGGTGACCAACCCAGCGACAGCGCGAGGGGATGGAACCCAGGCGTTCGGACTCCCTGGACTCCCCTTCTCTGAGCACTCCGCTGGTTGGCTCCCTCCCCTCCCAGAGCTGGGAATGGATATTACTGATGTGCCTGGGTCGTATGAGAGAACCCAGGAGTCCTGGTGCCCTGCACCCCGCTTCACCTTGCTCCCTGCAAGGGAAGGAAGAGGTTCAGAACGGCACCCAGATGGTGGGTGACTCATGCAGCCTGCATGGGGTTTGCCCATCACGGACTGGGCTGGAGATTAGAGGGCACCGGGGGAGTGGGGTGCCCGCTGCTGTCACCTATGGGCTCCATGTGTCCAGCTGCTGAGCCAACAGAGGCTGGGACCCTGCCCCTATCCCTGCCCGGCCCCATGGATCCAGCACCCCAGGGGCTGCTGCAGCCTGCCAAGTGCTACCAACGCTGGGGGCGGGTTCCCAGGCCACTTGGAAAGGAGCTGGAGAAGGGGGGTGTCTCCGTTCAATCCTTGGGGGACACAACAGCAAATCCCCCCTCCCCCAGCTATGTCCCACTATTGCCAGCCATCTCAGGGGCCAGGGGATTGGTCGCACCTGGAGGTGGGGGGGTGCCTCTGCCCCCGCTCAGGGGAGGGGGTATAGAGAGCAGCTCCCTCCTCTTACCCCCCACACCCCTTAAGGTTTGTTCCCCCCACACCCCGTGTTCTCTGCCCGCTGGTACCATCCGCCCCCAGCTTCCTGCTCCCCATCTCCAGCCTCCGCGCCCCGAGCCCTCCCCTGCTTGTCCTGCTGTTGCCTCCCCCGGGGAGGCCTGGGCCCAGCAGAACCGCACCATGGCCAAGACACACTGTGCCCAGCTGCAGGGACTCGGGATCCTCGTGGTGGATACAGCAGCAGGGGGCACCTGCCTTGCACCTCCCTTCTCAGGGCTGAGCCTGGCTGTAGTCTGGGCTCTGGGCTGGGGCGAGGGGGCTGGGAGTCCCCCAGCCCCACTTCGTGGTGCCCGGCTGTGCCGTGGGCTCGGGCCCACCACAGGGGAGTTTGGAGAGAGGCTGCCCAGGCCTGTCAGGTGGACAGGAGCCGATGGATCCACACGGTCTGTGCAGCGAGCGCGCCGGGCCTGGAAGTGGGGATGCCGTGGGGCCAGCCCGGCCGGGGCCAGGCCTAGTGATGGTGGATGCGCAGAAGTCAGCGCACCAGACAAACAGAGACTTTACTGGGCTGGGAGTGCGGCCCGGCCACTCCCCCCACTCAGCCAGGACAATCAAATCATCCCCAAAGTCCCGCCCCCCCCAGGTGTCCAGCTGTGACGCTGTCCCTTGGCGCTCCCCGGGTGTCCGGCTGTCGCTTGGCGCTCCCCTGGGTCTCGGGCCTTCCCTTGGCATTCCCCTGGGTCTCGGGCCTTCCCTTGGCACTCCCCTGGGTGTCCAGCCATCCCTCGGTGCCCCCTCCCGGGTGTCCGGCTGTCCTTCGGTGCCCCCCCCGAGTGTCCAGCTGTCCCTCGGTGCCCCCCAGCTGTCCCTCGGTGCCCCCCTGGCTGTCCCTTGGTGCACGCTGGGTGTCCGGCTGTCCCTCGGTGCCCTCCCTGAGTGTCCAGCTGTCCCTTGGTGCCCGCTGGCTGTCCCTCAGTGCCCGCTGGGTGTCCAGCTGTCCTTCTGTGCCCCCCAGGTGTCCGGCTGTCCCTAGGTGCTACCCAGGTGTCTGGCTGTCCCTCGGTCTCCCCTGGGTGTTCATCGGTACATTGTGGCAAAGAGTCCTGCGGCACCTTATAGACTAACAGACATCTGTACATTGTTTTCCATGAGGCCGGCTGTCACTTGCTCGGTATCTCTGTCTGTCTGTGTCAGTCTGCTTTGATTCCCGAACAGCCCTGCCCTGATCTTGGGGCATGGTGGAGGGGAGGGGGGAGGGTTGTTGGCTTGGCCTCTCCATCCTAGATCCCCATGATTTGGGGCTTCTTAGCCAGGATGGGTTGGAGTTTTCCACCGGCCTCCTTGACTCTCCCTGCTGCGTTCGGGAGCTTGGGTTCCAGGGACATCAGCAGAACTGAGTGTGTGGGGAGCCGAGGGCTGGGCTGGCAGGGGCTGCGGGTCGGGAGCGAGGGGCACTGGCAGGGCTGTGTGGGGAGCCAAGGGCTGGGCTGGCAGGGGCTGCGGGTCGGGAGCGAGGGGCACTGGCAGAACTGGGGAGGAGCCCAGGGCTGGGCTAGCAGGGGCTGTGGGTCGGGAGCGAGGGGCACCGGCAGCTGGGTGGGGAGCCCAGGGCTGGGCTAGCAGGGGCTGTGGGTCGAGAGCGAGGGGCACCGGCAGAACTGGGGGGGAGCCCAGGGCTGGGCTGGCAGGGGCTGTGGGTCGAGAGCGAGGGGCACCGGCAGAACTGGGGGGGAGCCCAGGGCTGGGCTAGCAGGAGGCTGTGGGTCAGGTTGGAGGAGTACTGGCACAGTTGTGTGTGGGCAGCTGGCCTGGCAGGATTGGGGGACTCAGGCAGGACTGGGGGGGTCCTAAGGTTGCAGTGACAGCTCCGTACCCCAGTTCCAGCGCCATCCCGGGCTCCCAGCCCCTCACACTGCCAGGCCGGGAGCCCCCTCCCCCAGCAGCGGCCCCTTCCCCGGCTCCCTGGCCCAGAAAGTTTCTCGGCCAAGTGAATCTTCGCCAAGTCCCACCCCAGCTGCCCGGGAAATCCGGGGATCGGCTGTAGCAGAGAACAAATAGCAGCAGCTCGGGGGGCCCCGGGGATGGGCCGTGCCCCCCCCCCACCTGTGTTTCATCTCGTCTCCTGCCACCCGGCTGACGGATATCGGAGGAAGCAGCCGAGTGGTTCTGATCCGGGGGTACAAAGGCCTGGCGGGGCCCTGCGCGGAGCCCGCACGACAGGTCCAATTTGCTGGCGCCGTGTTGGCCCGGCTTTGAAGCCACCTGTTTAGCATATCGCGGCCCCCGCCATGTGAGAAGCAGCTGCTGCCGGTCCCACGCCATTCAATTAGGGGGAGAACAAGGCAGCGAGGCGGGCGCCCCCCTCTCTTTGCATTAGGCTGATGTGGGGGGGGGGCACCGCGCTCCCCTCTGCGGCCCATGCACTGAGCTCAAGTCTTGAGAACTTAACTTGGGTTGGGGCAGGGAGCCACGGGGGCGTGGCCCTCCCCAGGGCGCGCTGGGGGGGGGGGCTCGGATTCCCCCCACGGGCCTCCCCTTGGAGTTTGGGGTTCGTCCGCAGGGGGCAGCGCCTGGGGGTGGACGGGCCCCCAGCTTCGAGTCATAACCCGCGGGTCTCCTTCCTTCCCCGCAGTCCCCTGGGAAGAGGCTCGTTAGCAGATTACCCCGAGGGGGGCCGGGGGGCTGTATTGCCAATCCCAGAAAAGTCCTTACAGGGGAGCGAGGGCATGAATAATGCATCTGGGGTTTGCTCGGTGCGGCAGTAGGGGGCAGCCGCCAGGCCATGAATGATGCCGTCTGGCTGCTCATTAGAGCCGGGGATGTGCCCGGATGGCAGCCCCCCCGGTGCCAGCGGCGTCTCGGCCTCTGCTGCCCGCGGGGCTGGCCTGGAGCAGCCCCGCCCTGGTCCGCGCTCCCTGCCGCGAAGGATGGGGGTCTGGCCGGGCTAAGCCACGGGCCCGGGAGGGTCCTGTGCCAGGCCCCCACCAGCGCCCTCTGGTCGCTCAGTGCAGAGTTCCCCTGAGAGCGGGCCCCGGTGCTCCCCTGGGAGACAGGGCCCAGTGCTGGGCAAGGGGCTCTGTGCTAGGTGGGGCAGCCATGGAGCAGGGGTTCAGTGTAGAGGTGTGGGGCAGGGAGGTGTGGGGTACAGGTGTGGGGAGTCGAGGGTGTGGCAGGGAGGTGTGGGGCAGGCAGGGAGATGTGGGGTATACAGGTTTGGGGAGTTTGGGGTGTGGCAGGGAGGAGTGTGGGGCAGGGAGGTGTGGGGTTCTGGGGGTGGGGCAGGAAGGTGTGGAACGCTGGGGGTGTGGCAGGGAGGTGTGGGGCAGGCAGGGAGGTGTGGGATGCTGGGGGTGTGGCAGGGAGGAGTGTGGGGCAGGGAGGTGTGGGGTTCTGGGGGTGGGGCAGGAAGGTGTGGAACGCTGGGGGTGTGGCAGGGAGGTGTGGGGCAGGCAGGGAGGTGTGGGATGCTGGGGGTGTGGCAGGGAGGAGTGTGGGGCAGGGAGGTGTGGGGTTCTGGGGGCGGGGCAGGGAGGTGTTGGGGTGGGGCAGGGAGGGAGGTGTGGGGTGCAGGTGTGGGGCAGGAAGGTGTGGAACGCTGGGGGTGTGGCAGGGAGGTGTGGGATGCCGGGGGTTTGGCAGGGATGGAAGTGTGGGTGCAGGTGTGGAGCAGGGAGACGTGGGGCAGGCAGGGAGGTGTGGCTGGGGTGCGGGTGTGGGGCAGGCAGAGAGCCTGTTGTGTGTGCAATACACCAATGTGTCTGGCCTGTGCTGAGTTCCCATGTGGGGCACGCGGAAGGGTCCGTGGGGTGTTGGGGTGCGCTCTGCCAGCCTGTGCTCTGGGTGGAAGTGTGTTGTGTGACTGTGTAGTGTGTTGAGTGTGTGTCATGCAATGCATCAGTGTGCATTGTGCAGCTGTGCTGTGTATCCGTGTGTGTTGTGTTGTGCAGCTGTGCAGTGCACTGATATTCGCTGTGTTGTGCGGTGTGTTGGTGTGTGTTGTGTAGCTGTGCTGCCCCGTGCTCTGTGCCCATGTTGCATGCAGGCATATGTGTTGTGTATCTGCATAGTACAACGGTGTGTGTTGTGCAGTGTGTCAGTGTGCGCTGTGTTGTGTAGCTGTGCGGTGTGTCAGTGTGCGCTGTGTTGCGTGGTGTGTTTCTGTGCGCTGTGTTGTGTAGTTGTGCGGTGTGTCAGTGTGCGCTGTGTTGTGTGGTGTAGCTGTGCAGTGTGTCACTGTGCGCTGTGTTGTGTGGTGTGTCAGTGTGCGCTGTGTTGTGTAGCTGTGTGCTGTGTCGTTGTGCGCTGTGTTGTGCGGTGTGTCGGTGTGCGCCTGTTGTGTAGCTGTGCGGTGTGTCGGTGTGCGCTGTGTTGTGCAGTGTGTCAGTGTGCGCTTGTTGTGTAGCTGTGCGCTGTGTCGTTGTGCGCTGTGTTGTGCGGTGTGTCGGTGTGTTGCGGAACCGTGCAGTGTGGCCGTGTGTGCTGTGTTGTGTAGCTGTGTGCTGTGTCGTTGTGTGCTGTGTTGTGGAGCTGTGCGGTGTGTCGGTGTGCGCTATGTTGTGCGGTGTGTCAGTGTGCGCTGTGTTGTGTAGCTTGTGCTGTGTCATTGTGCGCTGTGTTGTGCGGTGTGTCGGTGTGCGCTGTGTTGTGGAGCTTGTGCTGTGTCGTTGTGCGCTGTGTTGTGCAGTGTGTCGGCGTGTGCTGTTGTGGAGCTGTGCGCTGGGTTGCGGAACCGTGCAGTGTGGCCGTGTGCGCTGTGTTGTGTAGCTGTGTGCTGTGTCGTGCGCTGTGTTGTGGAGCTGTGTGCTGTGTCGTTGTGCGCTGTGTTGTGGAGCTGTGCGGTGTGTCAGTGTGCGCTGTGTTGTGTAGCTGTGTGCTGTGTCGTGCGCTGTGTTGTGCTGTGTCATTGTGCGCTGTGTTGTGCAGTGTGTCGGTCTGCGCTGTTGTGGAACTGTGTGCTGTGTCGTTGTGCGCTGTGTTGTGCGGTGTGTCGGTGTGCGCTGTGTTGTGGAGCTGTGTGCTGTGTTGCGGAACCGTGCACTGTGGCCGTGTGTGCCCGCTGGGTGTGCCCTGCCCCGTCCCTGCGCCCGGCTGCCCTGCCTGGCTGGTGCTTTGCCCTGTGCGGCGGCTCCTGGCACCGTGCCCGCGGCGAAGCAAATCAAAGCCGGAAACGACGCCCGCGTCTTCGAGGATCAAAGGCCCGAATTTACCTCGCGCGTCGCTTGATCTTCAAACCCCCGAATCAAAGCGCCCCGGAGCCCCCGCCTGGGGACGGCCTCCTGATGCCTTCAGACCAGGGGCGCTCCCGGCGGGGGGCTCGCGGCTCCCGTCCCTCTCCCGACGGGGTTGCCCTGGGCCGCTGGGGCGAGCGGGAGCCCTGCGTGGCTGGCACCGAGCAGCTGGTACCGGGGAGAGGTGCCAGCCTTGGAGGCTGGGGCCCCTGGCGAGCTTTTCGCCCCTGCTCTGGAGGGCGCCCTCTAGTGGGGAGAGAGAGCGTGCAGCCCCCCCGCCCTGTGACTGGTTTAAGGCTCCTCCAGGGCCCTGGGGTCACTATGAAAGTGGACTCCCCAGGGGTCCGACCCCACTGGAGGGGCAGCGTCTGGCTCTCCCTCTCCACCCCACGGCCTCCCCTTCCTGCCCACTGCCAAGGTGGCTCTGCTTGGGTGGGGGGCTAGGCCTGCTGCATTCTCCCCCGCCCCCGCCACACACAGAATCCCCTGCTGGGGTGGGGCTGGCTGGGACCCCCAAAGAAGAGGATCTTGGCGGTTACAGCCCAGGGGAATGAATGAGGCAGCTCCCCCCCCTCGCAGCTGTGGGCTCAGGCTCTCGGCAGACTCAGGCAGCGTTGTTGTGTTAGTTACTCTTGGGTCACAGTTTTGAGCGTTTCTCCCCAGCTGTGAGGGCTAGAAATTGTCCTTTTCCAGTGAGAGCCGAGAGTCTGGTCTGATCCCCTGACTCCGGGAGCTGGGGTCCTGGGCGAGGGCCGACATTTCCTGCCTGTGCCTTCCTCCAGCCCTGCTGGGGCTGCCGGCGAGGGGCCAGTTCCCCAAGCTGGCACCACACAGCCCAGCGGGGGAGAGGGCTCCATCCCCAGGACCGGCGAGAGTTGCCAGGCTGGGTGAAGAGGGGAATCTGGGGGCCCAACTGGCATCTCTAGCACGTGCACGAGTGGTTAGAGCTGGAGGAGAGGCCTGGGAGCCAGGACGCCTGGGTTCTATCCCCAGCCCCAAGAAGGACATGGAGTGGTGAGAATGGGGAGAGGCGGGGGGCTATGAGTGTGGAGACGTATTGTCCCTTTAAATCTCAGCCCCCCAGCGCCCCCCTGAGGCCACTGAGGGCCATAGTGAGGGAGGGGGAGGGGGAAGGGCCCCACTCCAGCATTCCTGTCCCAAAGGCAGATCGCTGCTGCCCCCTAGTGTGGGTCCGAGGCTGGGGCGCAGGGACGGTGAATGACAGACGTACAGCACCCCCCCACACACACACACCCCACCCCACAGGCAAGGAGGGAGGGCTCAGAGTGGCACAAATGTATGTGGGGGGGGCGGGGGTGGCGCAATGATCTCCCCCAGGTGGGACGCTGCCCGGGCCCGGCCACTGGGCAGAGCCCGTCGGGGACCCCTGCCCCCCTCCAGCTGCCAGAGCCCAGCCCAGCTGTGAAGTCTGGCCCCCGGCCCCGTTAAGGAACCCACCGGAGGAGCAAGGATCAGCAGAGGCTCAAGGACGGGGAGCGTGGCTGGCTGGAGAGTCTGGCTCCGGGGCCAAGCTCCTATCGGGTGGGTGGGGTGGTCACAGCCCTCCCTTCCTGCCCCCCAGGAAGCAGGGTCAAGAGGGGCCAGGGCACAGGAAGGTTGGCCCCCGTGGAGATAACCGAGGGAGCCGTCGCCCGGCCTGCTGGGAGAGCTGGCCCTGCAGCAGCCAGCCCCTCTGCCCAGTGCCGAGGTCTGTGAGCAGTGGGCCCAGGTGGGTTCCCAGGGGACGGGCACCCCGGGACTGTTGGCACCTCTGCTCACAGCCTTGGGAGAGGGGCCAAGGGGTGAACGGGCTGCAGAGAGAATCTGCCCTGGGCTCCTCTCCCTGCACCCAGCTGGAACTGCCGGGATCCATTCATTTACCCCTGAAGCCCCCAGGAAAGTGCCACCCAGCTTGGGCGCAGAGCTGGGCAAGCAGCCAAGAGCTGGAAAGCTGCAGCCCTGGAGTGTGGCACTGATACCCTGATGCCAGCACCCCCACCCCCCGATTCGAAAAGATTTCTGCTCTTTGGAAACGGGCCATTTCCCCCTGGGGTTCCCGCTTCCCTTATCAGACAGGCAGGGCTAGATCAGGGGACTCTCGGGTTCTCTTCCCGTCTCTGGAGGGAGCGGGGCCTGGTGGGCTGAAGCAGGGAACTGTCTATTTCTGGCTTTGGGAGGGGAGAGTTGGGTAGTGGTTAGAGCATAGCAAATGGCAGTCAGGCCTCCTTGGTTCTGGTTCTGGGAGGGGAGAGGGGTCTACTGGGGTTAGATTGGGGGGCTGGGAGCCACGACTCCTGGGTTTGGTCACTGATTTGCTGTGTGTTCTCGAGCTAGCCTCTCCCCCGCTCTGTGCCTCAGTTTCCCCATTTGTAAAAAGTAGCTGTGCAGCCTCCTCTCTCATGGGGCATGCTGGGATTCTCTCGAGTGTGTCGATGGCCTCTGACCCCCAGGGCCAGGTTGGGGTGAAGGACAGCAGCTGGCGAGAGCCTGTGAGTGGTGCAGGTCCCGCTCTCCTGCCAATGTCCCAGAGAGCCAGAGCCAGCAAAGGGCAGAGCTGCCCAAAGCCCAGCCTGCTTCTCCCCTACGCCCCATCTCTCCAGCTCCCTCCACTGTGCCCATCACCGTAGTGACTGGTCGGGAGATTCGTCCTCAGCACCTTAGCCTTCCTCACCGGGGGGAGCAGTCTCTGTGTGGGGAGAGCGGCCTGGGCTCCCCTCCCCTCTCTGCCAACCTTATCAGCCGCCCTCCTCTGCCCACCAGGGTGCCATGTTGGGTAAAGCTACTTAACCCTCTGGGGATGCGGGTGGGCAACCCAGAGCTCGCCCAGGCCTGCAGTGCCCGTGGCCACTCGTGCCCACCTGGTCTGGGCCCCGGGGGGAGAGGCCATTAGTCTTTTCAGCATGGATGGCGCGGCTGCTGCTCTCTGGCTGTGGCTGGGACCCACTCGCCGGCTCCCCCGGCCGTGGCGAAGAGCTCTCGTGACGCACAAACCGCACATGAGAGGCAGGCATGTCATGGGCCAGCGGGTCCCCGGAGGGGCAGTTCAGGACAGCAGCTGGCTCCCTGGAAAGAGCAAGTCCCATTCGCTCAGGGCCGGGACCTGGCCCCACTGCGCTCGCCCCCCCACCCCCGGATCACCCCTGGGAAGGGGGCGGATTTGAACCGGGGACCTTTGGATCCCACAGCACTAGCTGCTGCCCTTTGAGCTAGGGACCTGGCTTCCTTAACCTGCAGGCCCCAGGGCATGGCGGAGCCACTAGAGGGGGACAGCGAGCGACCAAGCCAGGAGGTGCGCTGGGTTCCTGCCCCCCTCAAGGGGGGGGCTCCTGTCAGTCACCCCAGAGCAGGGTGGGCGGGTGCAGGCAGGGGACAGTGCCCTGCCGTCTGGGCACATCCTGCCGAAGTGCCTGGCATCAGGCCGGGCCTCCTCTGCTGTTGGGTCAACCTGCGCCAGATCCAACCCCCCCGCCCCTGCCTGTGACATCCGGCTCCTCTTCATGGCAACCAGTGCTGATGTCATACGCGGGGGGTGAGCGGGGGGGTGGCAGGAAGGAGCCATGGGCGCGAAGAGCCGGGTGTGAGCAATTCCCGCTGGGGCGTCTGTCTCCCCCACCCTGGAGCTGTTCCCATTGGAGGCCTGGTCTCCAGGACCCCCAGCTTGGGAGGCGGGGATAGGATCCGCCACAGCAGGGAAATGCAGCCCCCCCTCTCCCCGAAAAACTCACCGATTTCCCAGTGAGAGCGGGGCAGGCTCTGGTCTTGTCTACACTGGGGTTGATTCCAGCCCTTTACCCCCTGGTGCGGCGCACGCTGAATGGTGATCTGCAGTAGCGTCGTGAGCCCTGCAGGGGTCAGTGCAAAGAGCAGCTCCCTGGAGGGCTGGAATCGCCCGCTGCAGGGGACAGTGTCGTCCAGTGGGTAGCGCGCTGTGCTGGGACTCCCGAGGGCTGGGCTCTAGTGCTGAGTGATCCTGGGAAGTCCCTTTTCCTCACTCTGTGCCTCAGTTTCCCCTCCCACCCACGGTCTGTTTCCATCGTACACTCTTTGGGAGCAGAGGCTGTCTGGGGCCTGGTCTCTGTACAACAACAAAAATAGCTGAATGCCCGCAGTGGCAGGAGGTGGGTGGGGCTGGCACCGCACAGGAAATCCCCCCCTCCCCCCTCAGCCGGTGCAGGGGAACCCAGAGTTTCGTGGCACATCCTTCCGTAGGAGCCCGTGGCAGGATGGGGTCTCTGGAGGGCAAATGCTAAATGTCCAGGTGTTTATTGCTCTGGCTGCATGTCTCTAGCCGCCAACCCGGGCCAAAGGCTCCCAGGGGGCTTTGACAAATGACCCGGCCCTACTGCGTTAGCCCATTTGGAAGCAGCTTGCCGAAGACTAGCCCAGGGGGGGGGGGCTGGGCCAAACCCTGGGTGAATCCTGCCCTGGCTTTGAACCACCCAGGGACAGTAACGCTCAGCCCGGGCAGCGGCTCGGGGGTGCAGGGCCAGCGGCTGGCAGATGCCCTGAGTCTGTGAGTTCTCAGCTGCAGCCGTGGGGTTTTCTGAGCCCTCCCAGGGAGGCCGGTTGGAGGGGAATGGGGCTGTGCTCAGAGCTCATCGGGGTCCCAAACAACCAGACCCGCCAAGGAGAGACAGAGAGGACCATCGTACTTGTGGAGGAAGCCCAGCATGGGGGCAGGGAGGGGCCAGCAGCTGGGCAAGGGGGGGTTCAGGGCAGGAGAAAGCTGGGGGGGGAGCTCAGAGTCAGCTGGACTGGGGAGGGTGAAGGGGTTCAGAGTAGGGGGGTTGGGAGTTGGGGGGCATAGTACAGATGGATACAGAAAGTAGGTAGCACCCGCAGGAGAGCTGTTACTGCAGAGATACCCCCTCCCCGAGGGGGCAGACACCCCCCACCAGGGTTACTGAGCCCCTGGGGGGGTCCCCAACTCTTAGGGAAAATGCCACAGATCCAGAACTCAGCACTGCAAGATGGGGAAACTGAGGCACAGAGCGAGGACTCACTCCATGTCACATAGTCAGTCAATGGCAGAAGAACCCAGGTGTCAGCTTACCGCTTTAACCACTAGACTCCCCTTCCCTCCCAAGGCCTGAATAAAACCCAGGAGTCCTGTCTCATCCCTTTCTGCTTTAAGCACTGGATCCCACTCTCCTCTTAGAACAGGGAATAGAACCCAGGAGTCCTGATGTCCAGGCTGTGCTCTAACCACTAGCCCCCACTCCCCTCCCAGAGCTGGGGAATAGAACCCAGGAGTCCTGACTCCCTGAGTGCTGAGCAAACTTCCCCAGCTGTGTGGGCCTAGGTGTGGGTCTCTCCCGGTGCCCTGGGGTGCCCGCTAACCCTGCCCTGCACAGCCTGCGTGCATCTCCCTGGGGGTTCGCGTGTTCCCTGCTCCAAGCTGGGCTGGTTTCCTGCCGTCAGACAATAGCGTTCGGGGCGGGCGGGAGATGGAAGATGAGTGTCCGTGGCCCCGGCCCATCACCCTGTTACCCTCGGGCGGGCCAGGCTGCCAAGTGGCAGGCGGCCAGACGGATCCTCGGAGGCTCATTGAAATACAGGAACCCACCCTGGAGCTCTCCTCCCTGCGAACAATGTGGGGGCTGAGAAGGCACTGGCCGCGGCCTCCCCGAGGTGGGATTAACGCGGACAGGACGTGCAGAGTGAGCGGGCCAGGCAGCCAGCCGGCGCGATAAGACGCCAGGGGAACAATGGAAGGAATTGGAAGGCCGCGGGCTCCAGCCTGCACCACCCAGACTTTGAAGAATGGGCCGGGGAGAGGCAGCCGGGAGCTCCCTTCTGGCCGAGGCGGGTTCGGGCCGGAGCTGGGAAGATGGGTTTGGGGCAGCGCAGAATGGGCTGGGGTGCCAGGGCAGGGCCAAGCAGGCAGCCCGGGGGCAGTCGCGGAGCCGGGCCCAGCGATGGCAGGGACATGGCACCAGGGCAGTGCCAATCAGGCCCTGCTGACAATCAGGCCACTCTGGTGGGGCACAGCTGAGCAGGCCCCCTGGCACATGGGCCACAGCAACAGGACGGTCCTGCCACAGCTCTGG
Organism: Chelonia mydas; assembly: GCF_015237465.2. Classification (NCBI taxonomy): domain Eukaryota; kingdom Metazoa; phylum Chordata; order Testudines; family Cheloniidae; genus Chelonia; species Chelonia mydas. The sequence continues at coordinate 3,816,029 of NC_051260.2, forward strand.
CCACAACCAGGCCCCCGTGCTGGGCAGTGCCCGCTGCCGACGACACAGGGGGTAGTGCCCGGCAGGTCCAGTTCCAGGGCGATCTGAGGCGGCCGCAAACGGTCATCCTTGGGCGGCGAACTGGCGGCCACCATGGCAGTTAGCCGGGGAGCCCTTGTCCCTCCCCTGCCAGCTCCTAGCATGGGCGTGGGCAGCCAGGTGCCGCTCCCGGGGCGAGGCACTGCCGCCGGGTGGGTTTGCTAGAAGGTTGGTGGGGGTCACAGGAGCCAGGGGTGTTGGAGGTGGGAGAGGTTCCCACAGAGCGACGGCTGGAAGCCCCCGAGAGTGACTGGGGGCCAGCGGGGAGCTGGCAGCTACGTGGGGCTGCCTGCCCCACCTTGTTCCCAGCTGTGAAATGGCAGCGCAAGGGTGTTATGGGACAGGGAGAGGACGTGGGGGCTGGGCAAGGGGCAATAAAGGGGGACGTAGGGTGATGGAAGGGGAGGTGGGGGCTGGGCAATAGGAGGGGACAGCCTCTCTCTGCCGCCAAGGCCTTTAGCCCCGTGCCACACTGGTATTTCAGTGCCTAACTCCCATTGGCTGCAGTGAGAGAAGAATGTGATCCCCGTGGGAGAGCCTCTGCTGTGAACAGTCCAGCATCCAAAAGGTTAAATGCCTCCCCCTCCCCGAGCTAAATGGGACCCCCCCTTCCCCATTTCTTGTGCTCCTACTGGCTAGAAGTGCCTGGAAAAGGACACAGGCCGAGGCATCATTGCAATGGATGTTATAGTCTGCACCTGCCCTTGAATCTGTGTGCATGGGGGGGGGCAGCCAGGCTTCAGGGCAGCCAGACAGCCAGGAGCTGGGGTGGAGGGCGCTGGAGACAGGAGTTCCTCTTCCTCAGTGCGGTGGCTGTGGAAAGCCACGTGACTCTCCTGTGTGTGGCGTGGAGCGGGGGGGGGCCTGCTTGCCAGAGCCCTAAGGATCCTGTCCCCCTGCGGCTTCCCTTCCATAACTGGGGGGGTGGGTGGAATTTCCCTTCCATAACTGGGGGGGGGGACGGATTTTCAGAGCCTGGGATCAACCGTTCGATACCACAGTCATGGGTGGGACGGGGTGGGGGGAGCAGACAGACAAAAGGGGCCCTACAGATGGGGACAGGGGTACGGGTGGGGATGGATGGATAGAGGGGGATAGATGGAACTAGGGGAGTATGGATGGGGGTGGCTGGGTAGCGGTGGATGGGGTGGGAATAGAGGGGTGCATAGGGGGACGGACAGACTGACGGGGGGGCAGGGGAGGCATGTAGACGATCAGCTGCCTTACCCCCCTCCCCAAAGGCCGGGGGCATCGCCCTCCCCGCACGGCGCCTCGGGGGCGGGGGCCGGGGGAAGCGTGGCTGGTGCTGGGGCAGCCCGACAGCCCAGCTCACCCGGTGGCCTGTCTCCGACCGGGGCTGGTGCCAGACCAGGGCGGTTATCGAGTGATCCTTCCCCTGGCGTCCCGTCCCAGCTTCCGGCCGTCGGGGGTTTCAGGGAGACCCGGAGCAGGAGGCTCCTGGCTACGGGCCATTGCTGGCCCGATGCGCCGCGTGTGCTTGGCTCGGCCCTGGGCGCACGATAGTTCCTGTGTTTAGCTTAGCGGGGCCAGGCATGAGTCGGGCTCCTGGGAGCAGGCCCCAGGCCGGGCCGAGGGGGGCACGGGGCTGCTGGGGGAGCGGTTTCCTCCCTGGCGGGATTTAGTTCTATGGGAAGATCCTGTTTATAGGGAAGGATTCACTCCTGAGTTCCCAGGTTACCTAGAGGCCAGGCTGGGTGGCGGGGGGGGGGGGGGGGGAATGGAGACGGGGAGTGGCCTGGGGCAGGGGGGGCTGCCTGGCTGCAGGGCTTCTGGGGTTCAGGTGCTCAGAGACCCCCAGGAAGATGGGGCTGCCACTCATGTGGGCCCCTCCCAATGTGACAGGACAGGGCACACCCGGCAGGGCCCCCCTCCCCAACAGGCTGAGGGGAGCTTGGCCTTGGTGGCCTGTTCAGCCCCCAGCCTCTCTGCTGAGGCTGCCCCCCCCACCCCCAGCGGCTCCTCGGCATCAGGGGGCTGAATCCGTCTGGTTGCCTGGGGCGAGGGGAGGGGTGTCCCCCAGCTGGGCTGGCAAACAGGATACGGGGTGACAGCTCTCGGGTGGTGGGCCACGGAGACCCCATCGTGGGGCGGGGGGCTTGGAGATTGGGATGGGAGGAGGCCCGGGGCTGCTGGAGGCAGAGGAGAGGGATGGTACAGTGCACCCCCCACCTCCTGAAGGCACCAGGTTCTCTGGGTGCAGCCCCCAGACTGTGGGCATGACTGGGGGTGCTTTGGCGCTCTGTTCACACCCCCATTCTGCCTTGGGAACGTGGGGGTGCAGAATCCAAAGGGCCTAATTCTGCCAGGAGCTGGGCCCCTGGGATCAGGGGGAGCTGGCTGGGCATCGTGCAGGATCAGCCCCCAGGGGCAGGATGCTCCTTGTGTCCGAGGCACGGCTCTGGCCTGCCTGGGCTCAGCCCCCTCTCCAGCCAGTGCCTGGCCTTTACGGGTCTCTAGGGATGATGGTGGTGAAGGAGCTGTGGGTCAGAGGGGGGTAGTTGGACCTGGGGGAGGGCTGTGGGTTGCCGGGGTAGATGGGAGCCAGGGGGGCTGTGGGTCAGAGGGGGGTTAGATTGGAGCCCGGGAAGGGAGCTGTGGGTCAGAGGGTAGGAGGTAGATGGGAGCCTGGGGGGGGGGGGGCTGTGGGTCAGAGGGTAGTGGGTAGATAGGAGCTGGGGGGGCTGTGGGTCGCGGGGTAGATGGGAGCCGGGAGGGCTGTGGGTCAGAGGGTAGTGGGTAGATAGAAGCTGGGGGGGCTGTGGGTCGGGGGGTTAGATTGGAGCCTGGGGAGGGAGCTGTGGGTCAGAGGGTAGGGGGTAGATGGGAGCTGTGGGGGCTGTGGGTCGGGGGGTAGATGGGAGCCGGGGGGGCTGTGGATCAGAGGGTAGTGGGTAGAGAGGAGCTGTGGGTCGGGGGGGTAGATGGGAGCCGGGGGGGCTGTGGGTCAGAGGGTAGTGGGTAGATAGGAGCTGTGGGGGCTGTGGGTCGGGGGGGTAGATGGGAGCCGGGGGGGCTGCGGGTCAGAGGGTAGTGGGTAGATAGGAGCTGGGGGGGCTGTAGGTCGGGAGGTAGATGGGAGCCGGGGGAGCTGTGGGTCAGAGGGTAGGGGGTAGATGGGAGCCGGGGGGACTGCGGGTCAGAGGGTAGGGGATAGATAGGAGCTGGGGGGGCTGTGGGTCGGGGGGGTAGATGGGAGCCGGGGGGGCTGTGGGTCAGAGGGTAGTGGGTAGATAGGAGCTGTGGGTCGGGGGGTAGATGGGAGCCGGGGGGGCTGTGGGTCAGAGGGTAGTGGGTAGATAGGAGCCGGGGGGGCTGTGGGTCAGAGGGTAGTGGGTAGATAGGAGCTGGGGGGGCTGTGGGTCAGAGGGTAGGGGATAGATAGGAGCCGGGGGGGCTGTGGGTCAGAGGGTAGTGGGTAGATAGGAGCTGTGGGGGCTGTGGGTCGGGGGGTAGATGGGAGCCGGGGGGGCTGCGGGTCAGAGGGTAGTGGGTAGAGAGGAGCTGTGGGGGCTGTGGGTCGGGGGGGTAGATGAGAGCCGGGGGGGCTGCGGGTCAGAGGGTAGTGGGTAGATAGGAGCTGGGGGGGCTGTGGGTCGGGGGGTAGATGGGAGCCGGGGGGGCTGTGGGTCAGAGGGTAGTGGGTAGATAGGAGCTGGGGGGGCTGTGGGTCGGGGGGTAGATGGGAGCCGGGGGGGCTGTGGGTCAGAGGGTAGTGGGTAGATAGGAGCTGGGGGGGCTGTGGGTCAGAGGGTAGGGGATAGATAGGAGCCGGGGGGGCTGTGGGTCAGAGGGTAGTGGGTAGATAGGAGCTGTGGGGGCTGTGGGTCGGGGGGTAGATGGGAGCCGGGGGGGCTGCGGGTCAGAGGGTAGTGGGTAGAGAGGAGCTGTGGGGGCTGTGGGTCGGGGGGGTAGATGAGAGCCGGGGGGGCTGCGGGTCAGAGGGTAGTGGGTAGATAGGAGCTGGGGGGGCTGTGGGTCGGGGGGTAGATGGGAGCCGGGGGGGCTGCGGGTCAGAGGGTAGTGGGTAGATAGGAGCTGGGGGGGCTGTGGGTCGGGGGGTAGATGAGAGCCGGGGGGGCTGTGGGTCAGAGGGTAGTGGGTAGATAGGAGCTGGGGGGGCTGTGGGTCGGGGGGTAGATGGGAGCCGGGGGGGCTGTGGGTCAGAGGGTAGTGGGTAGATAGGAGCTGGGGGGGCTGTGGGTCGGGGGGTAGATGGGAGCCGGGGGGGCTGTGGGTCAGAGGGTAGGGGATAGATAGGAGCTGTGGGGGCTGTGGGTCGGGAGGGTAGATGGGAGCCGGGGAGGGGGGAGGGGCTGTGGGTCAGAGGAGGCGGGGCCGCCCGAGAGGGGCGGGGCTTGGCGGGGTCCCGGGCCGGGGCCGGGCGATAAAAGGGGCCCCGCGCCCAGCCCGCCCGGGCCGCCAGCATGAGCCGCCTGGCGCCGGGCCGGGCCTTCACCGAGCAGCGCTTCCAGCAGCTCTACGGGGCGCCCGAGCCCCGGGGCAGCCCGGCCGGGGCGCTGCGCCGGCGGGTGGCCCGGGGCTGCCGCTGCTCCGGGGCGGCCGCGCTGCGGCTCCTCCAGCGCCGGCTGCCCATCGCCGCCTGGCTGCCGGGCTACCGGCCGGGGACCTGGCTGCTGGGGGACGCGCTGGCCGGGCTCACCGTGGGGGTCGTGCACATCCCCCAGGGTGAGCAGCTGCCCCGGGCCCCCCGCTCTCCAGGGGGCCTCGACCTATCCCCCCTCCCCACCCCCCAGCTGTCTCACGGTCCCCTGCCTCGGCTGCCCCCCATCTCTCCGCGGGCTCGGGCGCCCCAAGGCGGGTAGCTGCCGGGTCTCCGGTGGAGGGACGGATCCCAGCCCTGGAGCCGTTCTGCCTGGGGCACGGGAGGGACAGCGAGCCGGGGCAGCGGGGTCCAGTGGTTAGAACAGAAGGGTTGGGAGCCAGGACGCCTGGGTTCTCGCCCCAGCTCTGGGAGGAGAGTGGGGTCTAGTGGTTAGAGCAGGGGGGCTGGGAGTCGGGCCGGGACTCCTGGGTTCTCTTCCCTGCTCTGGGAGGGCGGTGGGGTCTGGTGCGTGAGATCCGTGTGGGCTGGGAGTCAGGACGCCTGGGTTCCACTCCTAGCTCTGCCTCTGACTTGCTGTCCTTCCACCGCTCTGGGCCTCCGTTTCCCCCTGGGTGTGGTAATAACAAAGCCATGGAGAAGGGCAAGGTTTAGACAGGCTGGACCCTGTGGTGCTGACGGGGTCTGCCTCAGTGCCCCTCTGAGACAGGAGCCCTCTGTTTGGGGGGGCTGCTCTGACCCCCCTGCATCTCAGTCTGTGTCTCCCCCTCCTGCTGGGGTCCCTGGGCGGGGGCGTCGCAGCATCCCTGAGCTCTCAGTGGGATGCGGCTGCTCAGCCCTTAGGAGATCAGCGGGGGCGGTCGTGGTCTCAGCCACCCCCCGGCTCACCCCCCTGCCTGTCTCGGGTCCCCGCAGGCATGGCCTTTGCCCTCCTGGCCTCCGTGGCCCCCGTCTACGGACTCTACACCTCCTTCTTCCCTGTCATCCTTTACACGCTCTTTGGCACCGGGCGCCACGTCTCTACCGGTGAGTGGACCACCGGTGCCCAGGGCTCGGCGGGGTTAAATGGTGGGGGAGGGGTGTCTGGTTCCTCCGGCATCCCTGTGCCAGCAGCCTGTTCCCATGATAGGGAGGGCGGCTGGGCGGAGCGGGGGGGGGAAGATCCCAATAACCAACCGAGGGGCTGAACAGGGCCCCACCCCTGATGGTGCCCTCCCAAAGCTAGGAAGGTGGATGCCAGCTGTACCCTCCCCCAGAATGTGGGGCACGGGGTGTGTGTGTGGGGTGATACGCAGGGGGCAGAAATCCATGGGAGTGGGGGGGATCTGTGCATGGATGGGGCGAGCAGAGGTGGGGGGACTGCAGGTAGCACTTTCTGGGCAGGCCGTGGGTGGGGGCAGCACTCAGGGACTGCGTCTCCCTTCCCCTCCCCAGGCACCTTTGCCGTGGTGAGCCTGATGACGGGCGCTGTGGTGGAGCAGCTGGTGCCCTGGCCCCTGGGGCCCAACGCAACCAGCGCCGAGCTGGGGCGGGCGGAGGAGCGGCGCATTGGCGTGGCTGCTGCCATGGCCTTCCTCGTGGGGCTCCTCATGGTGAGTCCGTGCCCGCCGGGCTGCCAGAACCTGGGGCAGGGACCCTCCCTGGAGACGGTGGGAAGGGTGGAAGGTGGACAGGGCGTGGATGATGGGAGGGGAGTGGGGCAGGGATCCAGGGTGGCGGGAGAGGTGGGACCCTGGCTGGAGGGGAGTTGGGCGGGGATCTATGGCGGGGGGAGAGGAGGAACCCTGGGGGGTGGAGGGGAGGCCCCGGGCACTGTGCCGTACACCGGGCAGCGCTGATGTCCCTTCCCTCTCCCCTCCCCCAGCTGGTGATGTTCGTGGTCCAGCTGGGCTTCCTGGCCACCTACCTCTCGGAGCCCATCATCAAGGCCTTCACCAACGGGGCTGCCCTGCATGTCTTGGTCTCCCAGCTGCCCAGCCTGCTGGGCCTGCCCCTGCCCCGCCGCACGGGCTCCTTCACCATCTTCAAGGTGCGTCCGGCCCGGTGGGGGCAGCGTGGGGTGGTGGGGAGAGAAAGGGGGCAGGGAGGCGGAATGGGGCTGGGGGAGGGGGAGAGCTGGGAGCCGGCTTCCCGCACGGCCCGCATGTAACGCGCCCTGTGCTGCCCCCAGACACTGGCATCGGTGGCGCAGGCTCTGCCCCGGACCAACATGACCGAGCTGCTCATCTCCGCCCTCTGCCTGGCCCTGCTGGTGCCCATCAAGGAGATCAACACCCGCTTCCGGAGCAAGCTGCGGACACCCATTCCGGGGGAGATCGTGGTGGTACGTGCCCCTGCCCCTGCCCTGCCCGGATCCTGCGCTGTCTCCCCTGGCCCTGAACCCACAGCCATGTCCTCTGAGCAGCACAGGGACGAGGCGGGGAGTGGGGGTCCAGCAGGGGTGGGCTGCGGGCATGGGAGGGTTGGCGCCACCCTGGGCAGTGTAACCCACCAGTCTCCGCTCTCTCCCCAGGTGCTGGCGGCCACTGGCGTCTGCTTTGCCTCCTCCCTGGACACACGCTATGACGTGCAGATAGTCGGCCACCTGCCAGCTGGGTGAGGAGTCACCAGGGCCCCCTGCCCGCCCGCTCTGTGGCAGCACGTGGGGCCACCCAGCGCATCCCTTTGTGGCCCGGGCAGCATCTCTGCCTGGCCAGGGCTAGGGACGTGTCTCCTCCCAGCCCAGCGCGGCTCTGGGCTCGTCCCGCCCGGCCTGGTGACCGCCTCTGTCTCTCGCAGGTTCCCGCAGCCCCGGCTCCCGGCCCTGCAGTCGCTGCCCCAGGTGCTTGGGGACACGGTGGCGGTCGCTTTTGTGGCCTATGCCGTCTCTGTGTCGCTGGCCATGATCTATGCCGAGAAGCATGGCTACACCATCAACCCCAACCAGGTGTGTGGGCCGGACGCGAGCTGCTGGCGGGGGGAGCCACTGCCCGGCCTGGCCTCTCTATTGCCAGCGGCTGCCCAGGGCCCTGTGCCCAGGATCAGCCCCTCTCCCGTCCACCTGGTCCCTCTTCCAGCTGCGAGGCCCCAGTGTCTCGCCTGACCCCTAGTGCATCTGGGCTCCCTCCCGGCTGGTCCCTGTAGCCCTGACCTGTCTGTCTCCGCCCCACAGGAGCTGCTGGCCCATGGCGTTTCCAACCTGGTCTCCTCCCTCTTCACCTGCTTCCCGAGCTCAGCCACCCTGGCGACCACCAACATCCTGGAGAGTGCGGGGGGGCACACGCAGGTATGGGGGTACGGGGGACCCTGCAGAACTGGGGGTTGAGCCATGGCGTGTGTGCAACGGGTGAGTGTCTCATGCTCCCTAGCTAATGGGGTCCCCCCAATCTGTTCTGCAGCCTTGGCTGGCTTGTGCAGTGAGTTTGCCAGGTCTCAGCTTAGTGGCCAGTTGGCCTGTGTGGCTGGGCACGGGCGGAGCCCTCTCCTCCTCGGACACAGGGCAGAGGAGGCCGGCACTGAGGCCCTGAGCAGGGCATGAAGGGTGGGGGGGTTTCTCTGGGGTCTAGGGCTTTCTCTGTGCTGTCCTGGTGACCCCTGCCTCCCCCCGCAGGGCCCAGCGCTGGCCACACCGCCCTGGCAGAGCCTGCCCGCTAATCCGCCCTCCTCTTCTGCAGCTCGCGGGCTTCTTCTCCGGCGCGGTGGTGCTCATGGTCCTCATGTGGCTCGGACCCCTCTTCCACTACCTGCCCAAGGTGAGGCTGGGGCCGTGTGTGTGACCTGGGGAAGGGCTGGTGCCCACCCCCATAGCCCCTGGGGCTGCCAGACCCAATGCCCCCATCCCATGGGGCACAGACCGTCCTTGTGCTCAAACCCCTTGTGGGCTGGTTGCCCTGTGACTAGCTGGCTCTTTTCCCCTTGCCCCCAGCCATCCTGGGAAGAGCTCCCTTTCCTGGCTGCCTTGGCACCAGCTAGCACAGTGCAGGGGATGGCCGCTTGCCACTCATGCCCATTCTCCCCCACCTAGGCTGTCCTGGCCTGTATCAACGTCACCAGCCTGCGCCAGATGGTCCTGCAGTTCTGGGACTTGCCCGAGCTCTGGAGGATCAGCCGGATTGACTTCGTAAGCAGCTGCGCCCTTCCCCTGCCCCCTCACCCTGGGCGGGGCAGGCCCTGGGTTTCATGCCTGAGCCAGGCATGCCGCTGCCCCAGGGTATGGGGTGGGCATTGCCAGGCTGGCCCAGCCCTCCAAGAGCTGTTCTGGGCCTGCTCCACCCCACTGAAATCGGCCAGAGCAGAGAACTGGGGCCCCCGACGTGCTGATGGCCAGAGAGGCAGAGCTCTCCAGACCTGGAAACGCCCCATTGTGCCAGGGCAGTGCCTGGCACAGAGCGAGACTGTCCCCAAACTCAGTCGAACTAGATGAGGGGTTGGCGGCACGGAGAGGGTAGAGGTCCCAGGTCACACTGTGGGCCTAGTACCTGGCTCTCCAAGTGCCCGCTGGGTGCCGTGCCCGCTAGAGCACGCTGCCTCCGGAGACTCCTAGGGTAGATTGGCCCTGGTGTAACCTCACTGGGTCCTCTCTGTGTGACCAGCGAGTGTATGGTTCCCAGGGGGACCAGCTGGCCTGACGTCCCCCTTCCCCGTCTCCCCTCTGACCCTGCGCTCTCGTTCCAGGCTGTCTGGGTGGTCACCTGGCTGGCCGTGGTGGTGCTGAATGTGGATGTGGGCCTGGCCGTGGGGGTCGTGTTCTCCATGATGACTGTCATCTACCGCACACAGAGGTACCGGAGTGCCAGGCGCCCTGCCCAGCCCCACGTCCGGGCTCGTTTGCTGGGAACCTGCAGAGCCAGGGAGCTGCGTCCAGCTCTGGCATGGGCTGGGGGGGCAGCTCTATCTGCCCCGTGATCCCTGCTCCAGGCACAAGCCCCCCGCAAGGAGCCGGCTGGCCGTGGCTGCTTGGAGACCAGATTATCGGGGGAGGAGGGTTGCGAGGCAGGAATCTGCCTTCCCAGCTGCTGTCCCTGTCTCTGGCCAATGCCCTCCCACGGGGGGAGATGGGACCTCTTCTCTCCAGCCGGGACCGGGGCCGGCCCGGCCTTGGCCCGGCCAGACGTCTCCCTGCCTTATGCGCCTTCCTCTCCCACAGGGCCGAGTGTATGGTGCTGGGCAAAGCGGCCAACACGGAAATCTACCGGCCTGTCCAACGTTACAGCAAGGTACGGGCACCGCGGGGTCTGGGCACGACCTGGGGCTCCCAGCCACCCACCTGGGGTGGGCTGGCTGAGAGCAGTGGGCGGGTGTGTGGGGTGCATTGGGAAGGATGTGGTGGGGGCTTGCCCCGGGCTCCATTCAGATGGCACCTGGGCTGTCGGTGTCCCGAGAGGCAGGGCTGATCTCTCCGCCCTCTTCCCCACTGCCGTGGGACAATTCAGCACCCAAACCTCCCTCTGTTTGGGGTGGGGGGCAGGGCAGATGCAGGCCCTGCCCGTGGGGGTGGGTGTCCCTCCCATGCTGCAGCCAGCGCTCTGTCCCCTCAGTGCTTTGAGATCCCTGGCGTGACGATCGTGGCTTACCACTCCCCCATCTACTACGGCAACTGCCGCTTCTTCCGCGAGGCGCTGAGCCAGCAGCTGGGCCTGAGCCGGCCGCGGGGCAGCCAGGGGGAGAAGGCGGTGTGGTCCTTGGAGAGTGGGGCCAAAATGAGCATCAGCACCGTGGTAAGGGGGCCAGCAGTGATCTGGGGTGGGGTGGAGGGGCAGCTCAGTCCTGGGGTATGGGAGCAGGGCAGGTGGGCAGGATTTGGGCAAGTCCGATTCTGAGCCCATGTGCCTGCTGGCTCCAGGATCCTGGCTGAGGGGCTGCTTTCCCGAATCCCAGGGGTCCTCCCCCCGGGGAACCCAGCTGCCGGCATGTCTCTGGAGATGCTCAGCCCTGGCCTTGCATCTGCTTCTCCCCTGCCCCTGCTGGGGGCGGGGGGGCGGGTTCCTTGCTGGTGGGGAGGGGGGGGACGAGGCATAGAGCTGGAGGTGGGGGGGGGCGTCTTGGGGGGAGCGGGGGATCCTGGCAGGGCCCTGGGTGGGGTTTCGGGTGAGCAGAGAGGTGGCATTAACGGACTTGTGTTTCCCTCAGGAAATCTGTGTCCCCAGCTCTGTGCCCGATGCGGGAGCCGGGTGCCCCAGCTCAGGTACGCAGGGCCCCCCGCAGCTCCCACTCCCCAGTTTGTGGGGGGGTGCTGGTATGGTGGGGGGCAGGTGTCCATGTCCCAGCAGCCCAGGTGGCACTCAGTGGCCCCCTCGTGGGCTGGGAAGAGGGGTGGGGGGGGGCTGTGGAGGTGGATCCTCCTCTGGAGGGGGGGGTCTTGGCAGGGCAGGGTGGCAGCTCTGAGTCTCCCAGCCCCCACCCCTCTGTAGGGAGGGGTCTCGCTGGCAGCTGTGCTTGGCAGTGCGGGGGCCCGTCTGGCTGGGATCACAGGGCCCGTCTGGCTGGGATCACAGGGCCCGGCCCCTGTGGGCGTCTCTGCAGAGCTGCCCCCTCCTCAGGCCGGGGGGATCATGCAGTCACCCCCTCCCCTCTCCCCCGGGCAGGCGCCACTGGCAGGGCCCAGGCCGCGATCCTCGACTGCAGCGGGATTGCCTTCGTGGACTCCGCCGGGGCCCGGCTGCTCATTCAGGTACCGGGGCAGCTGGTGGGGGGGGGGGGGGGCCCTGAGGGCAGATGGGAGGCGGGGCTGGGATGTGGCTCCGCCCACTCCTAGAGATGCCAGCCTGCCCTCTCCTTGCCTTGCAGATGTGCGTGGGGTGCCAGAAGGCTGGCATCCGCATGAACCTGGCAGCATGTAACGGTGAGTTTGGGGGGGGTCCCCGCTGCCCCCCTCCCGGCCCCTCAGAGCCCAGCGCTGTGCCGAGGTGGGGCTGGGCTGAGCCATGTCTCCTCGTTTCCCTTGCTGCAGGCGAGGTCCTGGAGACGCTGACCAGCAGCGGCCTGGGGCAGCACCTCTCCCCACAGCAGGTGTTTGTGACGGTCCAGGACGCCATCGCATGCATCACGCAAACCGCGGTGAGGGGGCTGGTGCAGGGGTTCCCCTCTAGGGGGCGCCAGTTCTAATCTGGCTCTTAGGGGGCTGGTTGGGAGGGGGGTGGGTCGTCTCCCTCTAGGGAGACGGGCTCTGATCCAGACCTAGACGGAGCGGCTGGCTGGCCCAGGGAGCGGGGAATGGGACACAGGGCCTTTGCCCTGTAGGGCATGCCAGCTCCAATCCAGCCCCAGGGTGGGGGAACTGGGCTGGCCATAGGGCGGGGGGGGGGGGAGCTCTTTCCCCATCCATGTCCCACTCCCAGCCATCTTTGATAGAGGCCAGCAGGGACCGACAGCTCCAGCTTTTGCAGAATGGGTGGGGCGTGTGGGGGCAGTTCAGTGCCCTGGGGGGAGCTGGTAACGTGGTCAGACTCCTAATGAGCCGGGCTCCCCCAACCCCATTCCTGCAGGACAGCTGGCTTTGGCAGGGGGGCTGGGAGCAGAATGTGACTCGCGCCCAGGATTCACGCTGGCTCTGTTTCCACCCAGGAAAAGGTGGCCGAGAAGAATCTGGCAATCTGGGTGTAGGGCCCCTGGCAATGGATCGCGGGCACTGCCCGGCCTGTAGGGCCCCCGGGACCAGATCGGCTCTTGGGCTGCAACAGCAGGTTGATCTCCGGGTGCTGTGAATTCCTGCTCTGCCCACAGGGCCTCCCCAGGACCAGGGGGCCAAGGAGCCGTTCGCAGACCACAGAGCCGTGGTGGGGCAGTTGCCTGCTCCCAGGACAGAGGGGGCCTCCTGCCCAGGTCGCTAGGGGGACCTGACCTGGTGTGAGCAGTTTCCTTGCGGCCGGCAGGCAGGCCTGGTGCTGGCTGGGAATCCAAGGGGGCAGAGCAGGTGCCCGGGTACCAGTGTAAGCAGCAGCCTGTCTGCCCCTGCAGGCGCCCAAAGGATGGGGGTTGGGGGCAGGGAGTTCCTTCCTTTGCCAAGACAGTTATGGGGGCCGGGCCCACTACAGCTGGGAAGAGCATGTGTGGGCGTGCTGGCATTCTGGTTGGGGGAGGGGGCTCTATGCCTCGTCCCTCCCCTGCCCAGCCTATGTGGGGGGGTATTCTCCAGCACCAGGGGAAAGAAAGATCTACCCTGCCAGCTGCAAGGTGATGGGATCAGGGTAGGAGCTGGATTTTAATTGCCCTTCCCCCGACAGAGACTCAACAGACAGAGTTTTTAAACCACAGAAAGGAACCAAAATCCCTTTTTATTTGTGCTGGGGGGGGCTAACTCCCACAGCCCCCCCGGGGCGGGGGCTGCTTCGGCCGCTGGTGTCACGGTGGCATGGCCCAAGGGCAGCTGCCCCTGGCCACTTCACGCAGGGAAGGGACAGGAGGGAATGTGCTTTGGCAGGCAGGGGCCTCCCCCTGGCTGGGGTGGCCCCCTGCATCCAGCCCTTCCCCCTCCCACTTCCTGGGGGGGCGGGGGCCTGAGATGGAGCTCAGGGCATAATCCCCCCCCCCCCCCAATCTGGCTGATGGCTGGCCCTGGCCCCCAGCACAGCCTGAAAGGCCGCAGACTGCATCTGTTCCCTCAGCATGCGACTCCTGCCCCCTGCCCCATAACATGCTTCAGCACCCCCAGGGCTGCCCCCGAGCCCCAGGCTGGCATCACGCTACCATCTTGCTAGCAATAGGCTGGTGCCAAACTCCCCTCCAACCCCTGCTCTGGGTGGCTGGAGAGGCGCATTGCAGAGCTGGGCCACTGGAGGGTGACATTGCAGCCATGGGGGGGGACACAGTGGGCGGGCTTTGGGGCCTGCAGGGGGTATCCCCATGGGCTACTCCCTCTGGATGTCACCACCCCACTGGCTCTTTGGAGCCCAACCTTTGTACTTTTTTTTTTTTTAAGTTTTTTCTCTGGTTTGGTTAAAACACGACTAGGAATCAAGGTAGAGGGGGCGGGGCTCAGGCCAAGGGGGCGGGGCTTGGATGGCCTTTAGGGCAAAGAGAGTACTTGTAAATGCATTTTTGTTTTTTAAATAAAAACATCTTTTTTTTCCTTAAAACCTCACCTCTCTGTCACCCGTAGAAATCTGCAGGTGGGGATGGCAGCTCAAGCCCATCTGCCATCCCCGGCTCTCCCTTGGGTGCAGCCTGACAGCGCCTGGCTCCTCGCTCGCTCACATTAAATACACGCGCACACACACGACACAAACAGTTCCCAGTGTCCTGCCTCCAGTTCCCAGAGACACCAGCCAGCTCCTGCCCCGCCAGTATCCGGCGTTAGAAACCAGAACCCTCCGCCTCGTCCAACGCTCTGGCCGTGGGGCCTGCTCGGAGCAGCGTGGGATTGGGGCCAGCCAGTGCGTGGGGCAAAGATGGGGCCAGTCCCCTTGGCCCTTCGCCTTGTGCCCATGCTTTTGGATTCTGTATAGAAAAAGTCCTCGGTCTTGGAAAGAGACCTCCGCCCCCGCAACCCAGCCATGGGCGTCAGCCCTTCCCCTTGCTCGCGGGGCTGCCCCCCACTGCAGGCTTTGGCACTTGAAGTTGGAACTCTCCTGGGGGGGGGGGGGGGGGCAGCTGGGGGCTCTAAAGACTTGGCACAAAATAAAATGAGGCCCTGACACTTGTCCCAGGGCAGCTGGGAGGGGCGGGGGCTGTGCTGTTTCTCTCCTGCAGGGGCCGCTGGAGAAAGCCGGCTGTGAACGGGGGCAGGTCTGTCCAGTATAAAACAGCGTCTCTGGGGGAAGGTGGGGGCTCGGCCACGGGGGTGCTGTAAGCTATTCTCGGCCACCCATCCTGTGGTCCAGGGAATTTCCCAGTATCCCACTGTGCGACTCTGGATTCCCCCAGGCCCCGCTGCCTGCTGGGAAAGTGGGGGAGACTTCCCCCCCCCACCAGGGAGACAGCCTGAAGCTGGCAGGGCGTGGGGATGGCGCTGAGTGGGAGGCACCGGCGAGCCAGGAGTAGCAGGGGTCACCTCCCTGGCCTGGCACAAGGATAAAAAGCCCCAGCTCCATGGGAGGGGGGGCTCTCCCTGGGGTCCGGCTCACTGGCAGGGCGGGGCTGGTAGCCCGGTGGGGCTAGTTGCCCGTCATACACTTGAAGTGGTTTTTGAAGTAGAAGAGGCTGCGTTTGACGCTGCTGTCGGCCGAGGTTGGGTAGCGGAACTTGGCGTATTGCTTCTCGCTCTCCGTCTTCTGCCAGGGCAGCTTGATCTTGGAGGCGTGATCTACCACCACGTCGGCGCACGAGCCCACGTGCAGCACGCCCAGCCCGTCGATGAAGAACTCTGCCGGAGGGAGGGCACGGGGGTCAGGAGGGGCTGGGTCAGCCAGCTCAGCGCTGCACGACTGGGGGGAGGGGGTCGGCTCTGGGCAACAGGGATCGAACCTGCATCCCAGACCCCCTGGTCTTCCCAGGATCTGACCCCTGAGACACCCCCTGGTGACCTCTCCTACTGACCCCCCCCTTGGGATTTTGGGAACCAGGCCTCAGAGGCAGGAAACTGCCACGAAGTGTCCCATTCCCCGAGTTAAAAAGTGGTGACTTCTGTTTGGCACGTCGGCTTTCCGGTTGGCACCGGCCTGCCTGGCTAACCGCCACGCGGGAACGACGACAGCCCGCAGCCGTATTGCCTCGGCTGGCCAGGGACCCCATGTGCCCTGCAATGGAGCCCCATGTTAGGAGCCCCATGCCACAGGGAGGGAAACTGAGGCAGGGGAGGTGACCAATGCCCCTGTGAGTCGTGGCAGAACTGGGGATAGAACCTAGGAGTCCTGGCTCTCACCCCCCACCCCTCCTGGCTCTAACCACTAAACCCCACTTCCCTTCCAGAACTGGGGATAGAACCCAGGAGTCCTGGCTCCCAGCCCCCCTCTCCTCGCCCCCCCCCCCCCCGCTTTAACCACTATGCAGGTGCTACAGTGGTGTGGTGCAGCCCTGGCACGAGCCTTCCCCCGCACTCACCGAGGTGGGCGACACGGCTGAGCCGGGGGTCAAACCCCACCTGCAGCACCTTGGCCGTGCGGGCCAGGAAGAAGTTGACGACGCCATCGGTGACCACGCAGCCGGGGAAGCCCTCGAGGAGATGGTGGTAGCCCTGGCGTATCTGCAGGCAGTCACCCTCCTCACCCCCTGCCTGCACGCTGATCTTCTGCCGGTAGGTGGTGGTGAACCCCGTGATCTCCCGCACTGTGCCCCCCACCTGCCGGACACGCCGATATGAACAGGGGGACGGACGGGCTGCCGGGAGCAGCACGTGGGGCTCTGCACCAGCTCCCCCTCCCCTGGGGGCCCTGGGCCAGCTCCTGACTCTCCTGGGCCTACTCCCGTGGGGGCCATGCTTTCCTGGGAGCCATGGGCTAGCGCCCCTCTCCCCAAGTCATCGTCACCATCCCCTGGGGGCCCTGAGCCAGCTCCCTCTTCCCCCAGGTTCCACTCCCCTGCGGGCCATGGGCCAACCCCCCCAGGTGAGATACCCCCTCCCCTGGGTTCCGTCCTCTGGGGGCCCTGGGTCAGGTCCCCCCATCTCCTGGGCCACCTCCCCGGCTCCGCTGGGGGCCTTGGGCCAGCTCCCCCCCTCCCCCGGGTCTCCCTCCCCTGGGGTCCCTGGGCCAGCTCCCCCCCTCCCCTGGGTACTGCTCCCCTGAGCGCTCTGGGGGCCCTGGGCCAGCTCCCCCCTTCTCCTGGGTCTCTCTCCCCTGGGGGCAGTGTGCAGGGAGCTCTGACACCTGCATTCTTTCTGTGACCCATCCTGCCCCGCTGCCCCCTGGGGCGAGGACTCGGGTGCCCCCATGCACCGGGGCGGGAGCCGCCTGGTGCAGGAGATAAAGCCTTGGGGTCCCGCTCCTGTGACTCCCACCATGTCATGCCCGGCAGTGGCCACTAGGGGGCTCCCCTTCCCCCCTGCGCCGCGGGCCCCATGGCTCCATGCTGGGATCCCTGCAGCTGGTGGGGGTGGGGGGAGAGGCAGTGGGGGGGAGCTGTGGAATCCCACTCTCAGGAGCCCCCCGCCCTGCTCAGGTGTGGCCGAACTCCCCCCATCATCCCCAGCCAGGCACGATCTGGGGATCCCCCCACCAGGCATAGCTGGACACCCTGCAATTCCCCCCCACCCCCAGGCATGGCCAGCCCCCCACATTTCCCCCCCCACCCCCACACACACACACTCACCAGGTCCAGGCTGGTTTTCTCCAGCACGTCCACCAGCTTCTCCACCCTGGTGCGGGGCGTGAAAATGAAGTCGTCATCCACCCACAGCACGTACTTGGTGGTGACCTGGGAAATGGCCAGATTGCGCCCTGCGAACCAGCCCTGGGTGGGGGAGAGCGGGGGACACATCAGTGCCTGGCCCGGCCACCCGAGCCCCACCCCCTCCCAGTCTCTTCTGGCCCCCGCCCCAAGATCCCCACCCCACTGTCTTCCCACGGTCCCACGCCCGTGTCTGCCCCAGCCCCAACCGCCCCCCCGGCGCCCCGCACCTTGCCGAAGGGCATGAAGTACTGCTCGATGTGGGGGCCGCCCACGGGCTCGGGGTGCTGGCTGTCGTCCGCGATGATGATGGTCACCGTGGGGTAGAAGCGGCGGATGCTGGCGATCAGCGCCCGCAGCTTGTCGTACCGCAGGAAGGTCTTGGTCGCGATGCTGACCAGGGCGGTGATGTTGTAATCTGCTGGGGGAGGGTGTGGGGCAGAGGTTTGCGGGGAAGGGGAGCAGCACTCCAGACCCTGGGGGAGGGGATCCTGCCTTGGGAGGACAAGCTCCCCCCCCAGCACCCCTCTCCAATTCCAGCCTCAGATAGCTGCAGCTGGGTGCCATCTGCTCCAGCCAATAGAGAGCTGGACAGGCAGGATTCAGGGGACCCCAGTTGTGCGGGGAGGTGCAGGCAGGATTAAGGGGGACCCCGGGTTGGGGGGAGGGAGGCAGTGGCAGGATTCAGGGGATCCCGGTCGTGCGGGGAAGCACAGGCAGGATTCAGGGGGACCCCGGGTCGGGAGGAGGAAGGCAGTGGCAGGATTCAGGGGACCCCGGTGGTGTGTGGAGGTGCAGGCAGGATTCAGGGGGACCCCAGGTCAGAGGAGAGGCTACGGCAGGATACAGGGGACCCCAGCTGTGCGGGGAGGCACAGGCAGGATTCAGGGGGACCCCGGATCAGGGGGAGGGCGGCAGTGGCAGGATTCAGGGGACCCCGGTGGTGTGTGGAGGTACAGGCAGGATTCAGGGGGACCCCAGGTCGGAGGAGGGGCTACGGCAGGATACAGGGGACCCCAGCTGTGTGGGGAGGCACAGGCAGGATTCAGGGGGACCCCGGGTCAGGGGAGGGAGACAGTGGCAGGATTCAGGGGATCCCGGTCGTGCGGGGAAGCACAGGCAGGATTCAGAGAACCCCGGGTCGGAGGGAGGAAGGCAGTGGCAGGATTCAGGGGACCCTGGTTGTGTGGGGAGGCGGTGCCAAGATTCAGGGGGATCGCGGGTCGGGGGGAGAGAGGCAGTGGCAGGATTCAGGGGGACCCCAGTTGTGTGGGGAGGTGCTGGCAGGATTATGAGGGACAGTGGGGGCAGCCTTGACCCCCGAATACCGTGGGCTGACCTTTCCCTCCCCACTGCAGAAGCCTGTAGGTCACCCGGCACAGGCCCGTCCCGCCCCCACCCCCCCAGATCCTCGCTGGGCCCTGGCGCCCGCCTGGCACTCACCTCCGCCTTCGCCTGGGGAGCCTGGGTTATAGAGCTTGGGCGTGGGTGCGTGGCGGATTCGGATGGTGAAAGATGCCTGGTGCCCATCGGTGGCAAACTGCACTGGAAAACAAAGGGGGAGACGACCACAAGGAGGGGGAGGGGTCAGCGCAGAGGAAGTTCTGGGGTACAGGGGCCCCCCTGGCAGGAGGGGTCCCCCAGGGGCCCAGTACTCCCCAGGATTCCATGGGGGTATCTCCTCTCTCCCGCAACCCACCTCGACACAGGCCCCATTGTGTGCCCCTCCCACAGCCCAGCCTGCCTCGTCATGCCAGCCATCCCCCTGCCCCTGGCCCAGGAGGGGAGGGGACAGGCCAGCCGCGTTGCCCAGCCAGTCTCTGCGGTTTGGGGGCTGGAAATATTCCCCTCCCCACAACAGCCCCCCTGGGTGCAGCTGCCCACTCTTTACAGTGCCCCGGATTGGCTTCCCCCACCCGATGTTTTGCAGATCTACCCCGCCAGGGCTGCCTGCTGGCACCAGATATTGACCTCTTCTCTGGCCTCCACCCTGTCCGGAGAGCCCCCCCCAGCACCCTGCTCTGGAGCTGAGCACATGAGTGACTGCAGCGTCCACCTGGGAGAACTGGGGTATCACCCAACAGGCTCCAATGAGAGGCTGCTGGGAGGGGGAGGAGCCTAGGCCCTATATTAAGTCAGATCCAGCTCAGGCCAAAGAGGCAGATGACCATACGGGTGATGCCCCAGAGAGGGGAGTGCTGAAGACCGCACCAGCCCGTTGCTGCCCGCCCCTTGGAAAAGCAGGTTTGGGGGGTGACGAAGGGGTAATTTTCTGCAATGTTTGGCTGAGGCCTGTGTGTGCCTCAGTTTCCCTCTGGACTTTGCCGGCTACCCGGGGGATGCAAATGGGTTCAAAAGCTGCTCCCGGGGTGGGGCAGAGCAGGAAACATGAGTGGGGGGTGGACAGGTGTGACGAAGTGGGGCTGTTCTTAATGTTTCCTCTGAATAGGGTGGGGGTGCCTCAGTTCCCCTATGAAGTTCTTAAGTATCTAGGGGGTGGGGTAAGGGTGTATGATCATTGCAGAGCCCTAGAGGGCAGGTGTGTGCAGGAGTCTGGACACACAGAATGGCCAACACCCTGTTTCCTGGCAACTGATGGCCTGAGCTCTGCACACACCTGCCCTCTAGGGCTCTGCAATGATCATACACCCTTACCCCACCCCCTAGATACTTAAGAACTTCATAGGGGAACTGAGGCACCCCCACCCTATTCAGAGGAAACATTAAGAACAGCCCCACTTCGTCACAACAGGTGACAGCCTGGGGTGGGATGAGGGGGTCGTTAAAGGACTGGCCGAAACCGACCCAGATCAAGGGAGAGGCTGCAGGACGAGTGGGTCCCTTTGGGAGGCTGGCCCGCTGCAGGGGCTGCGTAGAAACTGGGGTGGAGCCCAGATCCCGGGGACAGGGGGTATGGGGCCTGGCTGGACTGTCCAGAGGGGAAAAGGGGAAGGGGGGCTAAACGGGAGGGTGGGAAAGTAAATATGGATGGGTGGGGGGGTCTTTTAAAAACTGCTCCATTCGATGGCTGCTGCCCCAACTTCTGTGGTTCGGTCACCCTGAGCGACTGTACTGATCCTGCCCTCTCCATGAATCTCAGAATCCTGGAAGATCAGGGTTGGAAGAGACCTCAGGAGGGCATCTAGTCCAACCCCCTGCTCAAAGCAGACCTACACCAACTAAATCATCCCAGCCAGGGCTTTGTCGAGCCGGGCCTTAAAAACCTCTGTGACGTTAGGAGTCTAATATAATATCTCATTGAAAGGTGACAGGGCCAGAAAGAGTTAATGAACTCCCAGACTGACCTGACCCATGGGGGAACTTTAGAGACTGGTTAGGAAGAGATGGAAATGAACAGAGCTTTGAAATGCAGCCGGCATTGTTAGAGGTAGAAGGGGAGATGTTTGCTCAGGTCTTGTGATGTAAGCAAACAAGTCTTGTCTATGGCTATAGCTTTGATTCAAAGATCAAAAAAGGAATATTAACATTAGGAAGATACTTGAAAGAAACAGTATTATTGTCTATGTCTCTTTGAAGGTTGGGATAACCTGTATCTGAACTGTTTAATGGATAAATTACCCTGTGCTAATTGCCATGATGTTTGGAAGAAGGAAAGTTAAGCCTATTGTTTTCTCAGGCCAAAAGGCTGCAGGAAATGTATAAAAACCTTGGGATACGATCCTTCTTCATCTCCAATCTGCTTTGGGTTTCAAGAGGGGGAAACCTGAAGACATAAGGATTGAGATCCCCAGTCACTGACTGGAGTCACCCTGAATATGGACATTGGACTATTTCTAAAAGGACTTTTGGCAACTGCAAGCTCATCTCTGCTATGTACCTGAACATCAAGAATTGAACTCACGTCTGCCTGTGTACTGATCTTTTAACCAACACGCTCTTTTCTTTTTTCATAAATTTTAGTTTAGTTAACAAGAATTGACTAGAGCGTGTATTTTGGGTAAGATCTAAATTATAATTGGACCTGGGTGTGTGGCTGATCCTTTGGGGTTAGAAGAACCTTTTCTTTTATGTGATGAGACAAGATTTTCAGGAACCATCATCACATCTGACAGTGTGTCTGGACAGAGGCCTGAGGCTGGGCCCTTTAAGGGAACTGCGTCCTTTGGACTTCTGAGTAATCAGGGAGGTGCTATAGAAGCTGTTTTGTGCTGGCTTGGTAAATCTAAGTTTTGGAATATCCACCAGCTTCTGGGGTTTGCCTGCCCTGTTTTGTTCGCAGTTCACCCTAATTGAGTGATCTCAGCTGGCTCCGGGCAGCACCGTCACAACTTCTAAGGAAGGAGATTCCACCACCGCCTCAGTAACCCATTCCAGTGCCTCTCCACCCTCCTCGTGAAATAGTTTTTCCTAATATCCAACCTAGACCTCCCCCTCTGCAACTTGAGACCATTGCTCCTCGTTCTGTCATCTGCCACCAGTGAGAACAGCCGAGCTCCATCCCCTTTGGACCCCCCTTCAGGTGGTTGAAGGCTGCTATCAAATCCCCCCTCACTCTTCTCTTCTGCAGACTAAATAACCCCAGTTCCCTCAGCCTCTCCTCGTAAGCCATGTGCTCCAGCCCCCTGATCATTTCTGTTGCCCTCCACTGGGCTCTCTCCAATTTGTCCACATCCCTTCTGTAGTGGGGGAACCAAAACTGGACGCAATACTCCAGATGTGGCCTCACCAGTGCTGAATAGAGGGGAATAATCACTTCCCTTGATCTGCTGGCAATGCTCCTACTAATGCAGCCCAATATGCCATTGGCCTTCTTGGCAACAAGGGCACACTGCTGACTCTCATCCAGCTTCTCATCCACTGTCACCCCTAGGTCCTTTTCTGCAGAACTGCTGCCGAGCCATTTGGTCCCTAGTCTGTAGCGGTGCATGGGATCCTTCCGTCCTAAGTGCAGGACTCTGCACTTGTCCTTGTTGAACCTCACCAGATTTCTTTTGGCCCAATCGTCCAATTTGTCTAGGTCCCTCTGGACCCTATCCCTACCCTCCAGCGTATCTACCACTCCTCTCAGCTTAGTGTCATCTGTGAACTTGCTGAGGAGGGAGGTGACCGACCGGCCCCCCCCTCCCTGCCTGGAGCTCTCCGTCCCCCATGCCTGATTAGCCCCCCGGGACGGACCCACCTCTCCTGGTACCTGGTGCCGCATCATCCCAAGGCAACACGGCAGGGGGGGCACAGAGGGTCACATACCCTATATTGGAATGTTCTGCCGAGGGGGGGTGTCCTGTTGCAGGATGCTCCCCCCCCCCAAGTATTGCCCCTTGCCCCCCTGCACCAAGGCCGGTTGTCAGATCCCATCCCACCCCACCCCCTCGCAATGCCAGGTGCCCACCTGTGTCCGCGGTGTTGGGGTGAAAGAGTGTGTTGGTGTAGGTGACGAACTGCAGCTGGCGGTTGAGGTTGTCCAGCTGGTCGCTCGACAGCGAGAGACGCGTCTCCCCCTCGCCCTGCGCCTTCACCCCCTCCACCACTGCCGCCACGTTGAAGGTGCCCAGGGTGGCAGTCAGGGTCACCTAGGGAGGGGGGAAGAGGGAGGCAGGGTCAGCGCTTGGGGCTAGGTGTGGCGCCGGCCGGCTTGTGGCAAAAGGCACCACCCCTGGCTCGGGGATGGGTGCTAGGCTGGTACTGCCTGGTGGGGGGGTGTGTGTGTGTTGGGTGACCATGTTTCCCTATGCTGAATATGGGACACCTGGGAAAATTACACATATTCCACGGCAATCAAACGCCTACGTGGACCAAGCCTCTGTTACAAAGAAATGCTATGTAGCTGGACTTCTTTTTTTATTATCTTCTTATCTTTAAGGATTCAGAGTTCACCCGGGGAGGAGTGACACCCCCCCCCACACACACTCTCTCTCTCTCTCTCTCCCATACTGAGAGGCAGGAGGTGACTGACTGGCCCGCCCCTCCCTGCCCACGCTCTCCACCCTCTATGCCTGATTGGCCCCCCAGGACGGACCCACCTCTCCTGGTACCTGGCACGGTCCGGAGGCAACACCTGGGGGGGGGGGGGGTGTATGGATCACATCCGCCCCGCCCCCCCTCAGGGTTCGCACCAGAATGTGGCCGGCCAGCAGCAGCCTTTCCGCACTGTGTGGGAGGAAAGGGAGGGGAGCTGCTTCCAGCCGCAGGAGCTTGTCCCTTCCTGCCCACCTCCAGGCTGCTGCTGGCCACCCCCATAACCCAGCCACCACCTGGCCCCCAGCTACAGCGCAGGCAGGAAGGGGTTATGGCCAAAGGATGCATTAAGAACCTGACTGCAGGGGTTTCAGTGAACCTGGCCAGAGAGGTGGGCTCAGCAGGGGAGGCGGCCTAGGCCTGGGGGAAGCAGCCGGGGTGGGAGTGCGGGGTGCTAAGCCCCTGCCTGGGGGCTTGCTGTGAAGCCTGCAGGTTCAGGGCACGAACAGGCTGGAAACCACTCCAGAGCTTAGCTGTGGGGCAGAGAGGCTGCATGGGGCTTCGGCACACTTTGGCCGGAGGGTCTTGGGTTTTCCCGGGGCGCCGGCCCAGCCCGAGGCAGTGGGGGAAGGAAGGAGCCTGCCGGCCAGGCTGTTGGTGAGCTGAGCTCTCCGACCAGGGGCTGGGTCTCCGCACAGCGCTGGGAGCGGGACGTGCCCCACTGGGGGAGGCATATGGAGGAGCAGCGGGGGGGGAGGGGCAAAGCAAGGAGAGGACAGTGGAGGGGGGGGGAAGCACGTAAAAGGCGCATGGGTGGGCAGCAGAGGTGCCCTGTAACCAGCTGCCGCCTGCCCGCACTCACCAGCCACCGTGCAGCCAGTGCCGGCCGGAAACGGGGCGGGGACGGGGCCCTGCTGGTCGACAGCTGGCCCTCAGCGGGGGCTGCGCTGACCACCATGGGGAGCAGCCAGCCCCATGCGCTGCATCTTCACCCCGCCACCAGCCTTGCACACCCACCCCCCTCGTCGGCCATCGGACCCCCCCACTCACCACTGCTGGGCAGGCGGCTGGCGAGCAGGGACCTGGCCAGCAGCAGGACCCGCCGCTACTGATGGGGTCAGGGAGACGGAAAATACAGGACAATCTGCCCGTTTTTAAGAAAAGGTCGGGACACTTGCAGCAGGGCTTAAATAGGGGGACTGTCCCTTTAAAAATGGGACGTCTGGTCACCCTAGGCATGTGGAAAGTGCCCATGCTGGCATTGTGCTTTGGGACCGTGACCCTCGGGCCCCGGGGTGAGGCCATCCCCGTGAGAACAGACGCCAAGCGCGCCCCCTGGAATAAACTCCTCAGACCCACCCTGTGGGTCAGTGTCCCCAGGGCAGGGCTGATGCCAGCTTCCACAAGGTAGCTTTGGAGCAATGTGGGGTCCAGGGGCTCACCCTGCACCCAAAAGAGCCAGCCACAGCCCCAGGATCGTGCCCGCCCCCCCCGCGGTGAACCCCCTCCGCGCCTTACCTCGTACAGCTTCCTGCTGGCTGCCTGCAAGCTGAGCCCTGGGGAGGCAAGAAATGGGATTAGTGAGACCCCAGGAACACCCCCCCGACCGTCACTGCCACAGCGAGCTCAGGTCCTGCCCGCTGGTCGTCCCTGGGCGGCAGCGCCCGTGGGGCAGGGGATGAGCCAGCTCCGGAGGCTGCAGTCTCCAGCCTGCCATGGTCCAGCGCTCCCCAGGCTGTGTGCGCCCTCCCTCCGCCCAGCCACCTTGCCCCCATCACCCCGGCTCTGTTCAGCCCTGGGAGCGGGGGGGCAGGGCAGGCTACCCCCCCGCCCCATCCCGGGAGGCTGAGGGGCTCACCTGGGATGAGGATGGTCCGGAGCGGGCGCACCTCCACGCCCTGGGCGGGGTACTCCAGCGGGGAGTTGGCTCTGACGATCAGCAGCTGGTCAGCTGGAGACTGGGTCCTGGGGGGGAAGGCAGGAGTGAGGGGGGATATGCCCAGCCCCGGCCGTGCCCCAGGCAGGAGGGGGCGGTCCTCTGGCTTGGGTGCCCCCCCAACTCCTCTGCCCCCATCCCCGGCGTGGCTCACCGGTGCTGGTCGCTCTGGTACTCCTGCTCCCGCGTGCTGTGGATCCGTGCCAGCTCCGCGGGGCCGAAGGCGGTGGTGAACTCCAGCGAGTAGAGCTGGCCGAAGAGCTGCTTGGGGAAGGGCAGCTTCCTGCCGGGCACCACCTCGCACGAGCACGAGTTCTGGGGCAGCAGCCTGGGAAGACCAGGAGCCTGGTCACGCCCGCCTGGCCGGCCCCAGGCTTATACCCCTGCCCCCGGCCGATACCCCCACCCCCGCCCCCATCTCCCCTGCCCCTACCCCCGCCCGCCGACCCCGACCGATACCCCATCTCCCCTACCCCCGCCCCCGCCCGCCTGCCCCCGGCCGATACCCCCGCCCCCATCTCCCCTGCCCCTATCCCTGCCCGCCTGCACCTGCCCCTGGCTGATGCCCCTGCCCTCCTGTCCCAGCCTTCCTGCCCCAGGCTGATACCCCCACCCCTGCCTTCCTGCCCCAGACACCCCTGTCCATGCCTTCCTGCCCCAGACAGACAATCCTGTCCCTGCCCGCCTGCCCCTGCCCCAGGCTGATGCCCCTGCCTTCCTGCCCCAGACCAGCACCCCTGCCCCAGGCTGATATCCCCGCCCCTGCCTCAGACACCCCTGCCCTCCTGCCCCAGGCCAATCCTCCTGCCCCAGGCCTATATGCCCACCCCTGCTCTCCTGCCCCAGGCTGATGACCCCATGGAAGGGGTGGGCACCGCAGTGCTGGCAATGGGGGGTCTGGGGACTCGCCCCCCAGGAGAGGGCAGGGCTCTGGGGAAGTGTCTCCTGGGAAGGGCTGGGATCCCAGCGGGGAGCCTGGAAAATCCACTTCCCAAGACCCATCCCAGGAGCCAGGCTGCAGCCCTGCCCGTAGGGGCCAGTCCCACATCCACCCTCGCCAAGGCCCTGCTGGGGCTTCCCCATCCCTGGCCACCCTTTCCTGCCCCGCACACCTCCCCCCAGCCATGCCAGCCGCTCCCCCCCGCCGGGAGGGGGGGGGCGGAGGTCCTTACTCGAGGATCTCCTCCTTGAGCCGGAAGGGGACGTGGGCGTACTTGTTGGAGGGGCCCAGCAAGGGCTCACCCAGCAGCGGCTCGGGGGCTCGGTCCGGCCGGTTGCGCAGGTCGACCGTGCTGTAGGCCTTGGGCGACCAGATGTGCAGGTACAGCAGGGCCAGGGACGCCGTGGCCACCAGCAGCAGGCACAGGGACTTCTGCACCAGACGCATCCTGCAGGGGGCAGCGGGGAGGTGAGGGGGGAGCCCTATGCCGGCGGGGGTGGGGGATCTGGGCCGTGCTGGGGGCTAGGTGGGGCCCCAGCCTGGCACGTGGGTTCAGAGACTGTGCCCCCTTCCGGCTTGGCTCTGTTTGGCCCACGGCTCCTCTCAGCTCCAGACTTTGCTCCCCAGGTCAGTTCTTGGACCGGTGCCTCCTTCCCAGCCTGGGAAGTTGCGGTGGGACTGTTCCTGGAGGTTTCATCACCCTGAGTTAAAGATTAATCTCGAATTCCTGAAGACTTCAGGACCATCGAGCGAGCGTGGGGTGCCGGGCAGCTGTTGGGGAGTGGGGGGACTCAGAGGGAGGCTTGGCCGTGCTGGTTGAGTGAATCTCCTTGATTGGACCAGGAACAGGGCTCTTCTGGGGCCGGAGCTCAGATGTTAACCATGACTGGAAGGTGAGGGGGAAGGGGGTTCCCTGGCTGGGTCCCCCCAGGGCTGGGTGGATGCAGGCAAACCGGAATTCCCTCCGCACCATCCACGGAGCAGGGCTCTAGCTTGGGGCCAGCCTGTGCCATGGAGCACCTGGCAGCTGCCGCGTCCGGAAGAGGGGCCCGATTCTGCTCCCAGCGGGCCCAGCTTCTGGTTCCTCCCCGTTGACGGGGATAGGCCTGGCTCGCAGCCCTGTTCCTCCCCGGGCAGCAGTTTACACTAGTGTGAAATCAGTGTGGCACCAGTTATGCACGGTGGGGGGGGGGGTCAGGAGGGCGACAGCCGGTGCAAGGCAGTGCAGCTTCCAGCCCCTGGGGGAAGTGGGGCAGAGCCCACAACCCGGCCTCGGGAGCTCGTGCTGCCTCCCTGAGGGAGCAGGCTCGGCCCTGTCGTGTGCAAGCGGGTGAAGCATGCTGCAGGGGCATGTTTGACAACAAACACGGGGCGAGAGGAATGCTGGAAAACTCGTGAGCTGGGTGCCAGGCCGGCAGGGGAGCTCAGCACCCACCATCCCGCAGGGGTGGCTGGGAAGAAAGGATCCTGTCTCATTCTGTTGCGCCAGGCGCTGCCCTTCCCCCCCGCAACTGAGATCAGGGCCCCGTTGTGCCAGGCACTGCCCCCCACCTTGTGTTACCCAGCTCAGAGTCTGCAAGTCTCACTATTCATTATTCATATTACCAGGGGGCCACAGACCGGGGCCCCGCAGCGCTAGGGGCTGCACAAAGAACGGAGAGACAGGCCCTGCCCCAGGAAGCTTCCAATCTCTCGTGGCACTCAGAGGGTGGCTCTCGGTGTGGCACTAACCTGGGATGCCCTGGATCCTGGCCCTTTCGGGAGAGGTGGGAGGAGGAGCTGTTTCCTTCCCAAGAGCCCCTCGAAGGCAGAAGCGTGGTCCAGCAGGGTCCCCGGGCAGCTTCAGACTGAGGGAGAAGCGGGTCCGACCACCCAGCGCTTGAATCAAAACGCCCTGGCTGAAAACAAAAAACAGGAAGGGGCCCTGCGGAGAACACCAGAGCGGACCAGTTCTAACCACCACTATGGGTGATACTTCATCACATGAGATTCAAATACCCAGCATTCCCCCCCACCCCGCTTCCTGCTCTCACGTTGTACCTCACTCCACCTCTGCCCCCAGCCGCTGAGCGGCCCTGTGTTCTCGCACCGTTTGCCCCTGGGGGTGCAGCTGCTTGCTCTGGGGAAGCGGAGAAACCTGCTAATATCTGCCCTGCAGCCTAGTCAGAGGCCACGCACAGCCCCGGGATAGAGGAGACCAAGAACGCAACCCTTCAAACAACCCCAAAGCCATGATCTCTGCCCTCCAATCTGGTCAACGCCGCCAACATTTGGGAGAGGACGGGAAACCCCCCGGCCACTCGGTTCCTCCCGTTGCCAGGATCCCAGGGAAAGGGCTCTGGGAATCCCACCCCAACGCCAAGATATTCCCACCCGCCCCACCTCAAGTCACCGGTGGCACAGGCCTTGCCCCCAGAGCAGGGCGGTCTCTGGAGAGCACCCTCTGCCCCACAGCTGCTGAATCAACTTCCTTCTTGTGCCGGGTGCCCCTGATTCCTGTCTCCGGGATGTTGCATGGTCAGCGCGGTTGCTGGGTGCCACGGAAATGGCTCCGGTAGGTAGGACAGCGTTCTCGGGACAGGGCAAGCGCTTTGGGGAAGGGGGATCCTAGCAGTGGGGCAGACAGAGTGAGGCTGCTGAATGCAGGGAGGCCAGGTCTGCGGAAGTTGCCTCCTGGGCTCAGATTCAGTGGGACAACAGGCCAAAGTCCTGCCGGATGTAATCACACCTTTACTTACATCACTGGCCGTGTCCCAGGCCTGAAAGGGGCCTGGGTCCAGGTTAGGATCTAGCAGCCAGATCAGGGCACATGCCCCTGCAAGGCACGGCCAAGAGGGCCAGCCGGTGTCCCTGGGCGAGTAGCCTCTGCGGACGGGGCTAAAAGCAGTAAACTGGGGCTGAGGAAATACGCAGTCCCTGCACCTGCCCAGTGCGCCCCACCCCTTATGCTGGGAGCTCCGCCACAACCCCTGCCCCTGGGGCAAAACTGGATGTGGCCATAGTGGGCACAGAATACAAGCCCCTCCCTTGCAGCACCCAGAGCCTCGGGCTAGGGCCAGGCTGGGTGGGAGCACACCTGCACCATGGCGGGTGTCCGGATCCCCCGTACGCTCAGCCGGGATAAATCCGCTGGCAAAGGGCCCCCAGCACTGTGGGCACAGTGGGCAGGGTCTGTCAGGAAAGCCAGGGCAGAGGGGCCAGTCCTCCAGGCTGTGGTGGTTTGGAGGTCACGGGCAGGGCAAAAGGCAGGCAGCTCAGCCCGTGGGGTAAGCTGCTTCCCCCCCCCCCCGGCCCCCCCGGCAGCCCCTCGGGGGTGGAACTGGGGCCAGGGGCTGCTCCAACAAGAGAGGGAGGAATGAAAACCACTTGTGATTCCCTCTGCTGCCTGCCCCGCCCCGGGGTCCATCAGCCGTGAATCCACGCACAGCCCGGAGCTGGGAAAGCGTCGCACCCCCTCCCCCCCGAGGTTCTCTCACCCCAAAGCACCGGACCCCCCGCTGGCCCACCCAGATTCTCTGCCCCACCCCGTACAGAGGTTACCAACAGCCCCTCTGGCTTACAGCTATAAAGTCTGTGGGTTCAATCCCTGCTGATGGAGCCAGCCAGAGGAGCTGTCACAGCTGCACAAACTCTGCCCAGCGGTCCGGGTCGATCCACACATGGCAGGTGCTGCTCTGCAGAGTGGGGGCAGGTCTCAGCTGGTTGCAGTGTGGCTCTGGGGCTCTCTGGAGCTCTGTCTTGCCCTGTTTGCTGCCTCTTTTGCCCCCTTGGGAAAGCCGAGGGGGCTAGGATTTGCCGCCCTTCCAGGAGCAGTGCTGACTGATGTTTGCACCGTGCTTTGTAGGGGCTTCGAACAGTGCCCGGAACGGGACGACAGGCGGTGACACTGGACAGGCGGGGACACTTACATGTGCAGACAGGCACGATACACCTGATAGTTCCCTGAGGTGGGGGAGGAGCATGGTCTCTGCCAAAAGCTAAGGACCAGCCCATTGTCCCGGTTCCTGCGAGATGTTTGTACAGGGCATATTTTCAGCAAGAGGTAACAGGTAGACTGTTACCTTCCGAAACCGCTGGGGATGAAGGCCGGCCCCGGAGGGTCGCAGCTAACCCCAGCCAAGCGTGCCATCTATCAGCCTTTTCCCAGCCCCGTCTTTACAGTCTGGAGCCAGGGCAGGCCTGAGCACCCCCAAGAATGGACTCCAAACGGGGGAGCCTCGGGGCTGCAGGACGTTCCCGAATCGCCCTGTCACAGAGTCCCCGGGCTCCCCCGGGGCTGCAGGACATTCCCGAATCGCCCTGTCACAGAGTCCCCGGGCGATGCTCTGGAACTGCTCCCTACGAAGCCAGGCAGGACTCTGGGGAAGTCTCCTCTCTGAGCAGCCTGTCTGCAGGACACACAGCTCCCCCGGCTCCACCTTCCTGGGTCTGACCTCGGAGCATTCAGCATCCTCTGCCCCTCCCTGCGCTTCCCACAGCGAGTCCGCCCAGGCGGGGTCCGAGGGCGGCCAGAGGGTCCTGCCCCCCAACTTCGCAGTCAGACGGGACTCTCAGCCAGCCAGGAAAACAGAGGTTTATTAGATGACAGGAACATGGTCTAAAGCAGAGCTTGTAGGTGCAGAGAACAGGACCCCTCAGCTGGGTCCATTTTGGGGGGCAGTGAGCCAAACAACCACGTCTGCCCTTCACTCCATGTCTCCAGCCAGCCCCAAACTGAAACTCTCTCCAGCCCCTCCTCCTCTGGGCTTTGTCCCTTTCCCGGGCCAGGAGGCCACCTGATTCCTTTGTTCTCCAACCCTTTAGCTCTCACCTTGCAGGGGGGAAGGGCCCAGGCCATCAGTTGCCAGGAGACAGAGTGTCGCCATTTATGTACCCTGGCCCTTTGCTCTGCAACAATCACACCCCCTTATCCCACCACCGAGAGACTTAAGAAATGCATGGGGGAAACTGAGGCACCCCTACAGTATTCAGAGGAAACATTAAGAACAGTCCCGCTTCGTCACACGCCCCGATGCCGAAAAGAGGCAAAAAGTCTGGGACTGTCGGCGGAGGAAAGAGGGCACAGACGCGCTCCGTTACAGAGGAGATCCCCTGCCATCCGGTGTGTCTCGTGGAAGGTGGCCAAGGGCTGTCAGAAGCGGGGGAGGATTCCTGATCAGCTAGGAAAGCGACTGTTAATAAGGGCAGGCCTGTGCCTGCCAATTCTGTTTTCCTTTTACCCAGAAGCTTGACTCCAAAGCCTTTCCCTTGCTTTTAGCTGATTCTTTAACTCGAGCCTCATTCAATAAACTTTGGCTTGGTTTTACCGGAGCTCCGGCTCCGTGCTTTGTGCTAAGGGGCGGCAGGCTGAACCGAGGTGAAGCCAGTAAGCTGGGGTGCACTGCTGCCAAGGGACACTGCATGTGTCCCGAAGACACAAGGCTGGGCTGTGTAAATTGCCAGGCTGCAGCGGGAAAAGGCGGGGGGGTGTAGGGGGCTGGCAGCAGCCCAACATGGAGCTTTGGGAGAACTCCCCCCCGGGGATGGTGGGGCAGGAGGGTGCAGACTAGGCTGGAAGTGGAGGGAGAGGGGGTGGCAATTTGCCCAGGGCATCAGGGTTAATCCTGACCAGTGTCATGTGGCATGAACTGCACCCACCCACGCATCAGTCTGGCCTGGGGTTTATGAAATTAACCAGCAGCACATGGCTGCCCCCGAGGCGGAGCACAGCCGGGCGAGCATGCGCGGGGAATCTGGGTCACGGCTTGTGCGGGTCTCTTGACAGGCAAGCAGGAGACCATCTCAGCAGGAGGTGGTGGATCCCTGCCCGCCCCGCAGTTTCTGGAGCTGATGACCCATGTGGGGGCCAGATCTGAAGCTATCTCTATGGCAACTGCCAGCCCCGCTCCAGCAGACGGGGTTAAAGCAGCCAGGCTGTGCCAGACCAGGCCAGGAGCCCACCTACCATACCAAAGGGCAGGGCCTGTGCCTTCCTCTGGGTCTGCTCAGTGCCCATCACAATGAAGCCGGGACGCCGGGGGCAGGGTGGGTCTCAGCTTGAGATCAGGACCACCCAGCCCTTCCCGCATTGCTGGATGAGGGACAGGCCCGGCTAGGGGGGAGTGAGGAGTCCCAGTGCTGGTGAAAGTTGAGAATCTCTAGCCTCAGGGATTTGGATTTGGTTTTTGGACATCTAGCTGGCCTGGGCATTAGCTGGGTAACCCCAGCGCCGGAAGCTGCCATGGGGGACATGCTGGCCGGGGAGAGCTGACTTTCCATTAGTGTCGACTCTGATTTAGTGCCAGTCTGCGAGCAGCGGGGGTGTGGGTGCAAACAGAGCTGCCAGGGCTGGAGTGGACCACCTATTAAACAATCATGACTGTGTACAGGTTGGCGCTGCGCCAGGCTCCGCGGTGTTCCTCAGAGAAACTCACCCCCACCGGTCGACCCAGCCCCGTTGGGGCCGGGCACGGCCTCATGCAATCGCAGAGAGATTTGCACACCGTTGGGCAAGCCCCAGGGGGACCACTTGCGCCCCTGCGCTCCCAGAGATTGAGGGCAGGGGCTGGGAGACGGGGGATCTGAGACAGTAATGGTCTGCGAGACTCCGAGGTGCCCAGAGGCCAGGGGGACGGGCACGGTGTGCGCACAGAGAGGCACAACGTTCCTTCCTCTCTCTGCACCAGGCTCCAAGGTGACCCGACCCTCATGCTCAGGTGGCCTCAAGCTGCCCTGCAGCCCCTGGCCCTGCTTGGCTCCCGGTGTAAATTGCAGCAGCCTCGGGGCAGCTGTGACCTGCACTCGGGGGGCGGGGGGGGGTGAGCAGAGAATTCCCATAGCACCCTGCAGTCTGGCCACGCCCCTCCTGGACGGGGCCTTGAGGGCAGGATTCTTAGTTGGGTCCATTTCATTTTATTCCTGGTGCCGTTCCGTGTCCTGCCGCAGAGACACTCAGCTGGCTTTTGGGGCTTCGGCCCATCCCGTTGCCACCAGCACCGTGCCGGTGAAATGACCCTCCTCCCCGTGCTTCCCGAAACGCAGCCAGCTCTGGGGAAGAGCAGCCGAGTGGCACACAGCACCAAAGATGCGAGGGTGGGGCCAAGCCCCTCCTCTTCCGGGAAGTGCTCCGGGGGCCGGGGCGGGGGGGGGGGGGAGACACAAGCCGGCAGCATACCAGATTTATGCAAATCCATCATTCCCCGCCCCCACCCCCACAGCTGGGCCAGGGCCCAGAGTGGAAACCTGATGTTTGCAATTCAAATCTGTTCAGGGAAGCAGCAGAGAGACCCACAGCTCCCCTCCCCCAGGAGGTGAACACAGAGCCCCAAGGCAGTCACAAGACTGTAGTCAGCAGGAGCGTGGGGCTCGGAGAGCCAGGCTCCATGTAGGGGTATGAAGAGAGCAGGTTGGGTGGTCCGGAGCACCTCTGTTCGGCTCAACACAGGCTGGCATAGGGGGCTTTGCCCTCCAGGAGGGGGGCACGGTTTGAAGCCAGCTTGGGCTGGTGGCGGCTGGCCTTTGTGTGAACGGGCAGCGGATTTCACTCCGCTTTGCAAAGGGCAGGGTTGGCACGAACAGGCTTCTGGTCGCTTTGCCCGACGGGGCCACGGGGACTTGAGGGCTTGTCTCGCCCCAGGAGCTGCACTGGTATATTGGCATTGTGGCAGCAGGCAGCACCTGACCCCCGCTGCGCCAGGCCCGGCACATACCAGGACAGGTGGGCACAGCGCTCTGGGGGCGTTCCCGGTGCTCTCCCAACCCTGGCGCCCACCCAGCAGCGGGCACGGCAGGTAGGTGTCCCGCCGTCCTGCTCGCTGCCTTGTGGGAAGCTTTGGCAGTGCATTGTGGGATGCCGGCTGGCATTGTGGGAGCGTGGGTTCAACCCCCTCCGACCTATCCCAACAGTCACTGCTCGCCTATGCCTCTCCCCGGGTGGCGGAGGTATGGAGAGCGGATGAAGGAGCAGTGCACTGTGGGATGGCAGCGGGAGGACTTACCCTGGTGGGGTAAAATCTGGCTGTGTGTGTGTAGGGCTCAGGGGGAACAACTGTCCAGAATAAACTCAGACACAGGCATGTTCGTGCCAGGGAAATCTGGTGTGCCCACCAGCCCTGAGCTCCCCTCTGCCCTCTAGAGGTGGGTCCCCGCAGGACAGGGGGAGGGGTAGCTTGCCCCACGGCTGCCTAGGAGGTAACACCCAGGTCTGTGCTCTTGGCACCCGGTGCGACGGCTGCACCCCTTTCCCCCCGCCGCAAGCCTCACCTCAGGGGTGACGCGGGGCTCCCACAGCTCCTGATCTCTGGCGTGTCCTGGGCTCTTCTAGGGCCAGGCAGGGAGACTCCCCCGTCTCATCTGGAGCCCCTCATGGCTCCCACGGACAGGGTGGCACCAGCCTGGGGTGGAGGAGACACAGGGAGGCATTGAAGAGTGGGCAGAACCAGGAAATCCCATCCGGCTCTACTCCACGCCCCCTTCTCCAGGCACCAGGAGGGCAGAGGGTGTAGCTGTGGGGCAGAGGCAGGGGGCTGGGAAAGCAGCAGGAGCACAAGTCACTGGGGAGCCCAGTGCCCATCTCCCTGCCTGCCTGAGCCCCCCCCCCCCCAGTGCCAATCTCCCCTGTCTCCCAGAACCCCACAGTGCCCATCTCCTCTGCCTGCCTGAGCTCCCCCCAGTGCCAATCTCCCGTCTCCCAGAGCCCCACAGTGCCCATCTCCTCTGCCTGCCTGAGCCCCCTGCAGTGCCAATCTCCCCTGTCTCCCAGAGCCCCCACCATGCCCATCTCCCCTGCCTGCCTGATCCACCCCCCAGTGCCCAGCTCCCCTGCCTGCCAGAGGCCCACCCCATCCAGTGTGACTCTCCCCTGCTGCCCAACCCCCCCCACCCCCATCTCCCCTGCCTATGAAAGGCCTCTCCAACCCCCACAGGCCCTGTGCCCAGCCAGAGAACAATCCTTAAGACTTTCATTGTCCTCTGTTGACTCTGCTGGGCTTGGCATGGGGCCCGCTGTCCCAGGGAGCCTTCCCAATCACCTGGCCCAGAGGGGCCCTTAGCCAGCCTGAATGCCCCTCAGTGGTGCCCAGTGACACCTGGGTCTGGCAGGTGGCCACCTGCAGCTGGAAAACTGCTTTGTGACTCCCTCAGCCGGGCCGGGAATGGGGGCAACTTGGGGGGGGGGGGGGCTAGGGTGACGACGGGCCCCTACCCCTCTCCTAACAACACCCTCCCTCCCTCCTGCCCAAGCAGCCAGTTCACTGGGCAGCCGGCTGCCCCACAGCTCTTTGCAGGGGAGGGGGGGCCATGGGGGCTGCTTCCCCCTCCAAGGGGACTGGGCCTCCAGAGTTAGCAGCACCGGGGGGGGGGGGGTTGGGGGGGTCAGAGCTGGGAGAGGGGAGACAGTGACAGTCCCTGGAGGGGGGAGAGATGGTGGTCAAGGGAGTGAAACAAATCGATCTGAATGCCCCCACCCCCATCCCCAGGCGAGATGTCCAACCCTGGGGAGCCCGGGCCATTCTGAGGGGGGGCAGTTGATGCCCAGACGCCATGGTGAGGGGCTGGGGGGGGGGAACTACTTCGGGGTCTGTGTGGAGACCGAGGGCTGGGTCACAGGTAGGTAGGCCAGGGGTGGGGTGGCCGGGGACAGCCAGCCAGCGAGAGGGGAACCTGGCTCTCTGCCCAGGGTGCCTCGGCGCTGCGGTGATGGACCCCGCTGCAGGTGTCCAATGATCCGCAGTTCCCGGGGGAGGCTGAAGAGCCCCCCTGGGGGGGGGGATTTGGCACAGCTGTGCCCCAGCCCGGGCTGTCGACCCCCCCCCCCAAAATAACCCTCCCCCCCTCACTCGGTGCGGAGGGGCCGGAGCGCAGCGCAGAACATGGCTGCAGCTGGGGGCGCAAACCCTCCCCCGCCCCCGGGCCATGCAGAACGGGCTGATCCCGATCCCGCCCCCCCCCCCCCGCAGCCTTGCGCTGCGCCCACGGCCGGTCCCGCGCAGCTTGGGGGGGGGGGGGGCAAACTGCAGCGCTATAAATCACTCCCGCGCTGCGCGACATTGCATCGACTCCCCCCCCCCACAGCATCGGCACCGCGACAGGGAAGGGGGGGGCGGGATCGCGAGATCCTTTCGATCCCCCCTCCCTCCCCGCAGCAGCTCGTCGTCCCCCCCCCCAGGGCTCCGCTGTCGGAGCGACGCTGCTGAAGTGCTGGCCAGCTCCCCCCACCCCCCCAGCCT
The DNA here is from genome assembly GCF_015237465.2 of Chelonia mydas. Taxonomy (NCBI): domain Eukaryota; kingdom Metazoa; phylum Chordata; order Testudines; family Cheloniidae; genus Chelonia; species Chelonia mydas. Next base: position 3,851,926 of record NC_051260.2, read on the forward strand.
ACCTGGCTGCCCAGCGCATCTCCCCGCCTCGCCTCCCATGGTCACATCTTCGGGCGCCCCCCCTCGGACCCGCCCCCCCCCACACACCCCGGACCCCGCTCCGGCTCTAGCGCGGCTGGACCGGGCTGGCGGGGGCCGTCGGGAGCCTGGCAGGCGGAGGGCGCCCCCGCTGGCCCGAGGAGGGAATGGCGGCTGCAGCAGCCCGAGGTGTGTGGGGGGACGGGGGGGGAGCCTTTGTCTCGCACAGAGATGCCTCCCCCCACGCTTTACCGATCCCGACCCACCCATCCTGCGCCCTGGGGAGCCAGGGGGAGGGGGGCCAGCTCAGACAAAGAAATCCCAAGACAAAGGATTTGGGGGGAGGGGGGTCAGGATGACAGTGGGGGTGGGGGAGGGGGGTTAGAAAGCAGGTGGCACCTTGTACTGGGCTCTAACCGGGGGGCATGGCTGGAGGATACGGGATCGTCACACCCACCCCCCACCCCCAAGCAGGATCCCTGCTGGAAACCCTTGGAAATGGGATAGAAACAGGGACCAAACTGGGTCTAGGACCATGCCCAGCAAGGGCTGGGCATCGCTGGGGACTGGGTGGGACCTTTCCCACTAGACCGGCTGGCTCAGGCCAGTGGGGTGGAGGCGGGGGCACGGGGACTCAAAGCCGTCCCCACGCTTGTTCCGGGTCCCCTGTGGGAACTGGATTGGGAGGATCCCGGTTCCGCGCTGGGGCCCATGTGGGTAGCAAATCTCCTAGGTCACAACTGAGCCTCAGGGGTGGGGGGGGTTCCTGCAGGCTGAGGCGCAGCTGGACTGTCCCCAACTAGCTCAGGGCCTCACAGGGCCTGATCTGGAGCAGGTGGGTGAGACCCCAACCGGCACAGTTACCAAGGAGTGGTTCAAAGAAACCTACCAAACTTCCAGTCGCCTGCGGGTTTGCTCGCCTTTATCGTTCGCTGCGGCCGGAATGCCAGGGCACGCCCGCCCCTCCCCCAGCTTTCCCTGGAGCGGTGACCCGCGTGGGCTGCCGAATTGGTGTTGCAAGCCAGGAAGCCATACATCGCTGACGAACAGGGCACTGGGCAGTTTGTTCAGTTGTACGTGGCTTTCGAAAACGCCCCGGAGAAGGAAAACCAAAAACAGGAATAGAAAAAAGAAAGTGTCCCTCTGGCTAACTCATTGAGTCTACACACAGTGCTTGAGGTTATGGGTAATTCAGGTATCAGAGCGGGAGCGGTGTTAGTCTGGATCTGTAAAAGCGGCAAAGAGTCCTGTAGCACCTTATAGACTAACAGACGTATTGGAGCATAAGCTTTCGTGGGTGAATATCCGCTCCGTCGGATGCATTCGTCGGTAATTCAGGGGCAGGGAAAATCTGGGCAAGAAAGTCAGAGAGGCACAGCTTTCAAAGGAGGTGGGACATTCGTCTGTGTACCACGGTGCCACCTAAATACTTCCATCGAGACCAGACTCCACGCAGAGAGACAGCCCCGGCCCTGAAATGCTTTGGGTGGGAGGGGAAACAGAGGCAAGCAGCAGGCGAGCTGTCCAGAGTCATATGGCCAAGTCCGGACCAGCTCTCCAAGCTAACGCCCAACGGCTCCACTCCGCTGCCTCAAACTACATCAGGAGGGGCTGTACGGTTTTACGGGGCTCCTGGAAGTTCCCAAACCCCAGTTCCTTCCCGGATCATAAACACAACCCCCAATAAATACAAATCCGCCCTAGCTTTTAGAGCTTTCTCCATCCCTAGCTCTCCAAGCGCTGTCCCGAGAAGGACAGTTTCATGAGATGGGGGAATGGAAGAGATTCCGTTACATGAAACTGGCCTGAGCTCTCCCGTTCCAGCCCAGGTGCCCCCACTTGGGCCAACTAAGAGGGGCTAGAAGAGGTCAGTCAGGCCTCAGACAGGAGAGGAGAGCTGGCAGAGTCAGGAGATGGTTTCTGGGAGAAGGCAGGAGAGGTTTGCTGGCTGGTGTCCCTGTAGTGGGGCAGTTGCCCCACTCCAGCAGAATCATAGAATCATAGAATATCAGGATTGGAAGGGACCTCAGGAGGTCATCTAGTCCAACCCCCTGCTCAAAGCAGGACCAATCCCCAACTAAATCATCCCAGCCAGGGCTTTATCAAGCCTGACCTTAAAAACCTCAAAGGAAGGAGATTCCACCACTTCCCTAGGTAACGCATTCCAGTGTTTCACCACCCACCTAGTGAAAAAGTTTTTCCTAATATCCAACCTAAACCTCCCCCACTGCAACTTGAGACCATTACTCCTTGTTCTGTCATCAGCTCCCACTGAGAACAGTCTAGATCCATCCTCTTTGGAACCCCCTTTCAGGTAGTTGAAAGCAGCTATCAAATCCCCCCTCACTCTCTTCTGCAGACTCAACAATCCCAGTTCCCTCAGCCTCTCCTCATAAGTCATGTGTTCCAGTCCCCTAATCATTTTTGTTGCCCTCCGCTGGACTCTCTCCAATTTTTCCACATCCTTCTTGTAGTGTGGGGCCCAAAACTGGACACAGTACTCCACAGTACTCCAGATGAGGCCTCACCAAAGTCGAATGGAGGGGAATGATCACGTCCCTTGATCTGCTGGCAATGCCCCTACTTATACAACCCAAAATGCCATTAGCCTTCTTAGCCTTCTGTTGACTCATATCCAGCTTCTCGTCCACTGTAACCACTAGGTCCCTTTCTGCAGAACTGCTGCCGAGCCATTCGGTCCCTAGTCTGTAGCGGTGCATGGGATTCTTCTGTCCTAAGTGCAGGACTCTGCACTTGTCTTTGTTGAACCTCATCAGATTTCTTTTGGCCCAATCCTCTAATTTGTCTAGGTCCCTCTGTGTCCTATCCCTACCCTCCAGTGTATCTACCTCTCCTCCCAGTTTAGTGTCATCTGCAAACTTGCTGAGGGTGCAATCCACACCATCCTCCAGATCATTAATGAAGATATTGAACAAAACCGGCCCCAGGACCGACCCTTGGAGCACTCCACTTGATACCAGCTGCCAACTAGACATGGAGGCATTGATCACTACCTGTTGAGCCCGACAATCTAGCCAGCTTTCTATCCACCGTATAGTCCATTCATCCAGCCCATACTTCTTTAATTTTCTGGCAAGAATACTGTGGGAGACTGTGTCAAAAGCTTTGCTAAAGTCAAGGAATAACACGTCCACTGCTTTCCCCTCATCCACAGAGCCAGTTATTTCGTCATAGAAGGCAATTAGATTAGTCAGGCATGACTTGCCCTTGGTGAATCCATGCTGACTGTTCCTGATCACTTTCCTCTAGTGCTTCAGAATTGATTCTTTGAGGACCTGCTCCAAGATTTTTCCAGGGATTGAGGTGAGGCTGACTGGCCTGTAGTTCCCCGAATCCTCCTCCTTCCTGTTTCTAAAGATGGGCACTACATAAGCCTTTTCCCCATCGTCTAGGACCTCCCCCGATCGCCATGAGTTTTCAAAGATAATGGCCAATGGCTCTGCAATCACATCCGCCAACTCCTTTAGCACTCTCGGATGCAGCGCATCCGGCCCCATGGACTTGTGCACGTCCAGCTTTTCTAAATAGTCCCAAACCACTTCTTTCTCCACAGAGGGCTGGTCACCTCCTCCCCAGGCTGTGCTGCCCAGTGCAGCAGTCTGGGAGCTGACCTTGTTCGTGAAGACAGAGGCAAAAAAAGCATTGAGCGTATTAGCTTTTTCCACATCGTCTGTCACTAGGTTTCCTCCCTCATTCAGCAAGGAGCCAACACTTTCCTTGACTTTCTTCTTGTTGCTAACATACCTGAAGAAACCCTTCTTGTTACTCTTAACATCTCTTGCTAGCTGCAACTCCAAGTGTGATTTGGCCTTCCTGATTTCACTCCTGCATGCCCGAGCAATATTTTTATACTCTTCCCTGGTCATTTGTCCAATCTTCCACTTCTTGTAAGCTTCTTTTTTGTTTTTAAGATCAGCAAGGATTTCACTGTTAAGCCAAGCTTGTCGCCTGCCATATTTACTATTCTTCCTACACATCGGGACGGTTTGTTCCTGTAACCTCAGTAAGGATTCTTTACAATACAGCCAGCTCTCCTGGACTCCTTTCCCGCTCATGTTATTCTCCCAGGGGATCCTGCCCATCAGTTTCCTGAGGGAGTCAAAGTCTGTTTTTCTGAAGTCCAGGGTCCATATTCTGCTGCTCTCCTTTCTCCCTTGTGTCAGGATCCTGAACTCAACCATCTCATGGTCACTGCCACCCAGGTTCCCATCCACTTTAGCTTCCCCTACTCATTCTTCCCCATTTGTGAGCAGCAGGTCAAGAAGAGCTCTGCCCTGCCCCTAGTTGGTTCCTCCAGCACTTGCACCAGGAAATTGTCCTCTACACTTTCCAAAAACTTCTTGGATTGTCTGTGCACTGCTGTATTGCTCTCCCAGCAGATATCAGGGTGATTGAAGTCTCCCATGAGAACCAGGGCCTGAGATCTAGTAACTTCTGTTAGTTGCCAGAAGAAAGCCTCGTCCACCTCATCCCCCTGGTCTGGTGGCCTTTAGCAGACTCCCACCACGACATCACCCTTGTTGCTCACGCTTCTAAACTTAATCCAGAGACACTCAGGTTTTTCTGCAGTTTCATACCGGAGCTCTGAGAGTACTGCTCCCTTACATACAGTGCAACTCCCCCACCTTTTCTGCCCTGCCTGTCCTTCCTGAACAGCTTATATCCACCCATGACAGTGCTCCAGTCATGTGAGTTATCCCACCAAGTCTCTGTTATTCCAACCACATCATAATTCCTTGACTGTGTCAGGACTTCCAGTTCTCCCTGCTTGTTTCCCAGGCTTCTCGAATTTGTGTATAGGCACTTGAGATAACTCGCTGACTGTCCCACTCCCTCCCCTCTTGCGCTCTCCTGCTTGTGATTCCTGCCGGTATCCATCTTCCTCACTTACCTCAGGGCTTTGGTCTCCTTCCCCCGGTGAACCTAGTTTAAAGCCCTCCTCACTAAGTTAGCCAGCCTGCTTGCGAAGATGCTCTTCCCTCTCTTCGTTAGGTGGAGCCCGTCTCTGCCTAGCACTCCTTCTTCTTGGAACACCATCCCATGGCCAAAGAATCCAAAGCCTTCTCTCCAACACCACCTGCATAGCCATTCGTTGACTTGCATGATTCGACGGTCTCTACCCAGGGAGAGCCAGAACCCTGAGGTGAAGGGCACCGGGATCTGGGAGGGATACGGGGGCCAGCGGCAGGCAAGACACCGGCCAGTAGGAGGTGCTCTGTATGCTGGAAAAGAGCTAATTCCCGAGGCAACCAGCAGGAGGTGCCACGCAGGTGAGTGTTGATCTGCTACAGTCCCCAAGCCAGAGATCTAGGGCTGGAGAGGGCTGAAGAAAGGGGGAGCTACCCGCTGATGTCTCCTTGCTGGACAGCGGGACCCTAGGAATGGTGAGATGGCTGCACCCCAGAAGGAAGGGCTGGTGTGGCCATCCTGTCTGAGGGACAGGAGAGGATAGAGCAGGACACCTGGGGCAAGGTGAGAACAAGGCCACGAGGGGGCACTTGGGGAGGAGGCCACTCACTTGCAGGGAAACTGAGGAACAGGATGGGGCAGTGACTTGCCAAGGTAGCAATAGGCCGAGCCATGGCAGAGCTAGAATACTGAGGCTGATGGTACATCCAGGTAATTTCCAGGAATATGACTGACAGCCCCCTCCCCCCTCCCCCCCAAGTCCTCAATTCCATTCCCTTCTCCCCATGCCGGGGCAGGGCCTGATGTTATGAAATCCCAGGCATCAGAGAGGAGCCTGTATTTCCCAGTAACTAGCCTGGACTGTGAGCGCTGTGGCCTAATCCTATCGCGATCCTCCTAAACTGGGCACCAAGCCAAGCTGCTCTCAAATCAGGCACCAGAGCAGAGCCATTATGGTTCTGGGCCCGAGTCAAGAGCCCTGAGGCAAGCGGCCCATTCGAGATGCAAATCATCTGCCCAGGAAACAGTCCCCCACGTTGTGCACTGTCGGAGCCTTGCGTGGGCTCACCACAAAGATGCCCCTTGTCCAGCGGCAGTGGGCGGGTGCTGCTCCCGATGAAATGCCGCTTGTCTCTTCTGGCCTGCCAGCTGCGAACTGGGATTCAAACCAGCAGCAAGCAGCTGATTTTGACCCCTGAGAACCAGGAGGCTCCGAGAGGCAGAGCTCCCACCCCATCCTCCACCCGCACTGGCTGGATCCTTTTAGAAACAGTGGCCCCACACTGCATGGTAACTAACCTCAGCGGCTCGTGGGAAGCCCCCCTCGATGTTCAGGGGGCAGTGGTGGGGTTGCAGAGGAGCCTGCACTGAGTAAAGGGAGCTGAACCCTTTGGAAAAGCCGGAGGAGATGGCTTTGTAGCCTGACCCTCATGATGGGAATCGCTGGTCCTCCGCCCTTCCTCCCCTCCCCAGGCCCCGTATGCTATCTGCTCTGTGTGTGGGGGGGGATGGGGGGGGGTGGGGGCATGTCTTTCAGGGAAAAGCGCAGCACTCCGGGTCCTTGTCTGCACTGCAGAGGTGTTGACTATGGAAGGGCGTTCTCCAGAAATGAGGGGTTTGCTCTGGTGACTGGCGGACACTTTCCCTCTTGCCCTCCACCCCAGAGGTGGTCGCATGTGCCAAGGGCTCAAGCATGTGCTTGGTGTCAGTTACAGGGTGACCGGCTGCCTGCCCCTGTAGCTCTCCAGAGGCATTGTAAGGAGCCTAAGGGATAAAACCCCAAGGTGACAGAGGCCTCTGAAATACCTGTGTTAGGCCGACAGCCTAGGAGCCCTGCCTTTTCAAAGCAGGGGAATTCGTGCGACGAGCTGTCTCGCTGGAGTGCCATGCCTCAGAGTATTTAGGTTGCGAACGGGGTCTTCGGGGTCTTTGCTTGTTGAGACGCTAGGACGCATTGAGTGGAAATCTGCAGCTGAAACAGAACACGACTTTTAATTGGATCCCTCTGCTGGTGACATGCACAAGGGAGGAAAGGAATGCGGGCGGGAGACTGGCGCCACTTCAACAGAGCAGGCAGCTGGTAGCTGCTGTGGTCAGATGTTTGGCTGCGTGCGTGTGTTCTCCCTGTGTGCTGCTCTCCGCTCTGCGCAGACAGCCGGCACAGCAGTCTGCGAGCCAACCGCCCAACGACCACAAGATCCGTTAAGGTATGAAGGCACCAGGCCAGGTTTATTGTTGACCAAGCACCTGGCAGGCTCTACAAGGAGATCTCTTAGTATATGACAATGGATGCAGCTCGGTGAATGCTGGGACTTTCCATTTCCCCCTCGGCTGGACCAAGACACTCTTTCAGAGATACCTCTTTATACCCTGGTGCAAACAAGTTACGTACTGCCCCTCTGACATAGTTGGTTACGGCCCCCTGACGTGGCTAGTTATCACCCATCTCCTTGTACACGATCAAAACCCCTTTATTCATCACGCTGTGATTCCGACCGTATCTTTTAGGAGGGGTCAGCGTGTTTCTGGGGAATGTTTTTGTACTATCCTTGATATCTGGATGGTCTGGTACCCCTCTTCTGGACTGTGTTTGCGTGAGTGCCTGGTGTTTGCTAACTTTGCTTTATATCAGCAAAGCTTGCCCACTGCTTTAGCTCATACCAGGCTTCTGTTAGGAGGGCTTATATCTCAGGCTCTCTGTCTACAACATTAGCTGCCACCAGCGGAGCTGACATGCCAAAGTGCCCGGTGTTGACCAATAGAGGCTGGCTAACATATAAATATAGATCATATTAATAACAGGCATGATCCACACCATAGATCTATATATCGGTAGGCATTAAGCACCAACAATATTAAGCACAAATATGGTACTCACCTCTACCTCGATCCTGTTCATTTATGCTAAGTACCCCATCACAGCCGGCATTGGCTAAAATCAGCAGTTGGCACAAGCAGACGGGAAACTTGTCAGCAATCAAGATACTGTCATTCTCGGTCCTGGTATAAGCTCAGGAAGTCCCTTCACGGCTCTGCACCTGGGAAGGAACAGAGCAACAAAGCAGGGAACTGGGGCATCGGGCTGGATTTTAGGGATGTGCAAATGTACTTAAAGGACTGCACAGGACCTTTCCAGAGGGAATAAGGCAAAGCGCCACGTTTATTGGTAATACATGTATCAACCAACACTGTGTCATATGCATATGATAGATATTACACTCATGCACTCACATACACACACAAGCACACGCCGTCTTGTTGTTGTTACCAACTAGTTGCTCCCCTTAACTTCACTGGCCAGGTGAGTTAGATGGGGGAGGGGTGGAGCCGGGCTTCTGTTGATCCGGATCAATGCTCCGATGTTGACAAGACGAGACTCGGGGTCCTCTGCAAGACACCTCACATTTATAGCAGCTTCCCTCTAATGCCAATCTGTCCCAGATACAAAATCTGTGTCTGTGTCCCTTGGTCCTTTATGCTGCTTCCTTCTGGGTGTTGTCTTAATGCTACAAAAAGGGTGTTTTCAAAAGAAGGTGCTGGCTTCTAACCCCCAAGGCCATCAATATGTCTGCTCTTCTTTAGTGAGCCCACTTGACAAGTTTCATTGTTCTTGGGTCTGACTTCCATCCCCTCTTCCCCTGTTGCAGCTGTCTGGAGGTGCTTGCCTTCCACACCGTGCTCATTCACACCTCGTTCATTCAACAGGGCAATTGATTAAAAGGTGGGGGGGGAGAGAGAGATCTCATTCTACTCCTAGCAAAAAGACATTTTTTAACATTATAACAAGGCTCAATACAGAGTTGTCTATATAAGGATCTGATACAAAGTTCTATGAAAATTGAGGCATAACACAAAGTCATATGAAAGTTGTGTGAAGATGCTTAATGCAGAGATTTATCTACACAAAGACACATGTTTCAGAGTAACAGCCGTGTTAGTCTGTATTCGCAAAAAGAAAAGGAGTACTTGTGGCACCTTAGAGACTAACCAATTTATTTGAGCATAAGCTTTCGTGAGCTGCATCCGATGAAGTGAGCTGTAGCTCACGAAAGCTTACGCTCAAATAAATTGATTAGTCTCTAAGGTGCCACAAGTCCTCCTTTTCTTTTTACAAAGAGACATGTAACTCGGTAAATCATATAAATAATACCAGCTGAAACGTGCAACTTGGGAGCCCCCCTTTTGCGTAAGGCGAATGTAACATTGGCTGCATGGGAGCCTGGAATCTTAGAGAACCTTTTCCCTGGAGCATATTAATAAAACTGCCTGTCACTGGTTACTTGGTCTCTTGAGTATATTGCATGATGAGATAACAAACCAAACTGTGACCAAGCACTCGACTATACCATGTATCTATGCCAGTGCGGGATCAGCCAGATTAAAACATTTTTTGTTTTACTTTTTGAGTCTTTGGCTAGCTGTTCCTATTCCACATATTCATAAGTGATCTGGAAAAAGGGGTCAACAGTGAGGTGGCAAAATTTGCAGATGATACAAAACTACTCAAGATAATTAAGTCCCAAGCAGACTGCAAAGAGCTACAAAAGGATCTCTCAAAACCGGGTGAAGTGAGCTGTAGCTCACGAAAGCTCATGCTCAAATAAATTGGTTAGTCTCTAAGGTGCCACAAGTCCTCCTTTTCTTTTTGTAGAATGGAAGATGAAATTCAATGTTGATACATGCAAAGTAATGCACATTGGAAAACATCATCCCAAATGTATATATATGAAATGATGGAGCCTAAATTAGCTGTTACCACTCAAGAAAGAGATTGTGGAGTCATTGTGGATAGTTCTCTGAAAACATGACTCAATGTGCAGCGGCAGCCAAAAAAGCGAACAGAATGTTGGGAATCATTAGGAAAGGGATAGATAATAAGACAGAAAATATCATATTGCCTCTATATAAATCCATGGTATGCCAACATCTTGAATACTGCGTGCAGATGTGGTAGCTCCATCTCAAAAAAGATGTCTTGGAATTGGAAAAGGTTAAAAAAAAGGGCAAAAAAAAAAAGGGGGTATGGAACGGCTGCCGTATGAGGAGAGATGAATAAGACTGGGACTTTTCAGCTTGGAAAAGAGACGACTAAGGGGGGATATGATAGAGGTCTATAAAATGATGACTGGTGTGGAGAAAGTAAATCAGGAAGTGTTATTTACTCCTTCTCATAACACAAGAACCAGGGGTCAGCAAATGAAATTAATAGGCAGCAGGTTTAAAACAAACAAAAGGAAGTACTTCTTCACACAACGTACAGTCAACCTGTGGAATTCCTTGCCAGAGGATGTTGTGAGTTCAAGACTATAACAGGGTTCAAAAAAGAACTAGATAAGTTCATGGAGGATAGGTCCATCAATGGCTATTAGCCAGGATGGGCAGGGATGCAAACCATGCTCTGAAGTGTCCCTAGCCTCTGTTTGCCAGAAGCTGGGAATGGGCGACAGGGGATGGATCACGTGATGATTCCCTGTTCTGTTCATTCCCTCTGGGGCACCTGGCATTGGTCACTGTCGGAAGACAGGATACTAGGCAAGATGGACCTTTGGTCTGACCCAGTATGGCCGTTCTTATTTTCTCAGTTTCCCCCTATACTTTGCATTGGTACAGTGGGGCAGAAAGGATGAAGTTTGCTTTGGGGCAGACATAGGTGCGTGGGCCACCTCCCTGTCTGGGTGGAATGCACAGAGTCATTAAGGAACAGGCTGAAACCAACCCGGATCAACAAGGGGTCCAGAGAAACCACACCAGCTCCATTGAGTTGTGGATCCACACTCCTGGCAGGGAAGCTCAGCAGAGATCCATACCTGCTCTTGAGAACAAAGGGAGTGTGGGCGGAGCAGCATAAGAGTTGGCTTCTGGGAGCTCTCTCACCTGTGAGCTGATTAAGGAGATCAGAGAGAAACACAAGGCCTGGAAGTGGAGCTCACTCCAGTTTTCCCCAGTGAATTGCACTGGGCTAGCCAGAAGGGTCGATGCTTTAACCTTCATTTCAAACCGGGGCTCCATGACAGGGTATCTGTCATTTTCATTTGGGCCTGTAAACCTCTAGACAGAGCTATGGTCCATTTTGGTCAATTTCACGGTCAGAGGATTTTAAAAATCCTACATTTCCTGATTTCAGCTATTTAAATCTGAAAGTTCACAGTGTTGTAATTGTAGGGGTCCTGACCCAAGAATGAGTTTGTGAGGGGGTCACAAGGTTATTCCAGCGGGGTTGCTACCCTTACTTCTACACTGCTGCTGTCGCTCCCTTCAGAGCTGGGCAGCCGGAGAGCGGTGGCTGCTGGCCGGGAGCCCAGCTCTGAAGGCAGATACCGGATTGCCACCCTAACTTCTGCACTGCTGCTGGTGGGGCGCTGCCTTCAGAGCTGGGTGCCTGGCCAACAGCTGCCGCTGTCTGGCCGCCCAGCTCTGAAGGCAGCACAGAAGTAAGAGGGGCAATACTGTGACCCCCCTAAAATAACCTTGTGACCCCCCCCTGCAATTTGCTTTTGGGTCAGAACCCTCAATTTGAGAAATGCTGGTCTCCCTCCGTGAAATCTGTAGAGTATAGGGTAAAAGCACATAAAAGACCAGACTTCACACTCCGTGACGCGTTTTTCATGGCCACGAATTTGGTAGTCCCCAGCTATAATGTATTACAATTCTTGTCATATAATGGGGGGGGTGTCAACAGGTGGTGCTGTTACCGTTTTCCAGGTTCTCTCTCTTAGGCCACGTCTACGCTACAAAATTAAGTAGACCTAATTTACGACGGCATACAGCCACCGCAGTAATTACGTTGCTTGTGCGTGTCTATGCTTTGCTCCTTGTATCGGCTGTGGGTGTCCTCACCACAAGCGCTGGTATGATTGGCTGTACCCTCCGTGTGGAGCATTGTGGGAAGGCTCTGGAAAGCCACTGACGGTCAACATAAACAACGCCGTGTCTATACTGACACTGCGTCAACCCACCTACAGCGACCTTGACTCTGCGCCGCTCGGGGAGGGGGAGTGATTAAGTCGGCGCAGCTGGGCGGTGACATTGGCAAGAGCGAAATTTCAGTGTAGACGCTTCCATAGCTAGGTGGATGTAAGCTGCCTTGTGTCGCCCTAACTCTGTAGTGTAGTGCAGACCCTAGTGTGCACATGTTTAGTCTCTGAAGAAATGCTTGTGTCGCTGATCTGGGTTATAAAAGATTCTGGGGACTGGATGCATTAGGCGCGTTTGTCCTCTGCCTTGGACTCAAACTGGAGTCAATTGCTGAGGCGAAGTAACTGCCACCTGGAAGGTGGAGATTCCTGGACAAAGGAATCCTTGCCTGCTGTTTGCTCACCTCTGCTCCAGGACAGGTGAATACAACATAGGTAAACAAGCTGCACTTAGAATAGAGCCAGACTTACTGATTTCTCCTCCACAGGGAAGACGACCTGCAAGGCCTTGAACATCCACTACTGCTCTGCTGTGGGTTGACAGGTGGTGTCGGAAAAAGGGGCAACAAATAATTAATCATTTTACTGTATAAATACATAAAACCATCCAGAAACGCAACCTGAGACTAAGACACTGCCCAGTGCTCAGATGGCTATTGGCTGCCCCAAAGCCTGGAGCACTGGGGGCCAACAATGGAGCTTTATTCCCCTTGGGAAATTATCTTTCTGCAGCTGCCTCTGTAGGGGTCAGAGAGCACCGTAGGTGGTGTCACCTCGTCGGAGCTGGGGCCTTACTCCGGGGGGAGTTTTGTCAGACTGCTCTGAAAGAGCCGGGACCAACCATTCACTGACATGAAGATTTGTACCTGCATGGCATCCTGCCCTGTGTCACACCCCACTTTCGTATCATACCATAAGGAGCTGGATTTTGACAGGCTGTATGTGACAAAACACATACTGGGCTACCCCCAGAGACACATCCCTGGGATGTTTTGTTATGAAGAGATGAGGAGATGACATTTCCAGATGGGAGCCGGTGTTTCTGGTCTGACAAATACTTTACCTCCGTTTTTTATTTGCGATTTCTTTGGCAGTAAACCCACAACATGCGTGGAAAGAAGCCAATCTGTTGCAAATCTGGCTGGGCTATTTTCACAGCAATTATACCATAGTCACATCAAGTATGTTAGGCCATGTTGAATGGAATCAGGTGATGGTCACTGGCTCCTAGGCAACTAGCAACCTCCAATCCAGTGATTAATTCATCTTTATCTGTCATGACAAGGACCAAAATAGAGTTACCTTGTGTTGGGTGCAACACCTTCCATGTTAGCAAATTATCACCTATAATTTTTAATAACTGGAATGATGTCTTATTACTGGCTGCATGATACCTCCAGGATATGTCTCCTAAATCAAACTCCCGCATAGCAGCACCACATCTGTCTGTAAAGAGGAACTCGTTCTGAGGGAGTGCCCACTTAATCCTTAATCCCTCCTAAACAGATTATAACCGGGTTCAGTAATGTCAATTACATAAATATATATTGTTTTTCTCGTCAATGAGAATTTTGACTTCCTCTTGTCACCTAGCCTCCCAGCACTGGTTAATAAGCAAGTGAAATGTTTCTTTTCTCTCTGTTCTTTGCCACATCAGTTCAATTTGTTCATGATGCCTTGAGTTTGAGTTTTGTACCTCATTTGCCTCCGTGACACTCTCCACTTGTGTTGGTGGGTTAATGCCCTCCAAGCTGCTCCAGCTAGTCTCCGCCCAAGAAGGTTAGTCCCTTACCTGGGAGATGCGGGCCATCCCATTTCTAGATCTCTCTCTCTCCCACTGAAATGTGGCCCAATGTTAAATTAAAACCAAAACTATCAGCCTCACACCAGTCAGGCAGCCAACAGTTCCCCTCCAGTATTTTCTGCCTTCTCTTGGTCAATTACTGGTTAGGATATCTGGGAAGATCAGTTGGCCTTTCCTCTTCTTCTGCTTTGTTCCAGGATGTCTGAGGTCTTCTATAATCTGTGTAGTTCCATGTGATGCCACATCATTGGTTCCAATATGTATCATCATCATCAGTGGAGATTACCAGAGAATTTCTCAATCCAGTCTAATCCTGAGGTTCCATCTCATTTCTTCACTCCAGGGAGACAGAATATTGTCCTACTGTCCTTGTGGCCTTTGCTGAATTCTCTGTCCGCTCTTCTTACTATGAAGCTGCTGCTGATGACTGTTTGTATTCTGAGGATGGTTGAAGAATCTTTCTTGGATGCTGCTCATTTCAGACCACAAGGACACCCATCAGGTATGTCCCCTGTAGCTTTCTGTTCCATTCCTCCAGAGACAGGTTCTTCTGTAGTTGAGCTGCTGAGTATCTGAAAACATCTGAATACTCCCGCGTCTCTTTCTCCTCTTGGTCACAAATTGCCAGTCGGCTTCTTTGGTTTCTACTCTTTCCAATTCTTTTATCTCTAACCTTTCCTCCCGTGGACTTTATGGCAATGATTTATTAACCTAGTTGTCTAAGAAGTCTCTGTTTTCTGCTGTTGTACAATGTTGCAACTCCTGCTTCCTTCCAGACCACGTATCTTCTCCTGTAGTCTGGCCACCAGCTTGCATTTCATACCCCAGAAATCTATGCTGTCTTCCAGCAAAAGCAAAACCCAGCACAACCAACTGTATCTGCTAACTGGTGTAGAATCATACCTAAAACTGGAATCACAGTCCCTCTGTAACCTCCCCCCGAAAAAAACTCTTGCCATTTACCTCTCCTGTTCACCTGGCACTGTCCGCAATACTAATTAGCAACACATTACTAATACTAATACTCCCCATCTCCCTTGAAAACAAGGATGGACTAACCACACATCAAACACCAGTTCAGCTCAAAGCCCCAGGGCTTCCAGTGACAAGGTCCTCACTCAGACACTGACGGACCTGTCTCACCTGGCCAGCTCACGGGCCCACCGCCAGCCCAGCCCCACAACCCTCACAGAGAACAAAACAAACACAACACTCATCAAGTCCCTCTGTCTGCAAACACAGGATCCACAGCTTCACCCTCTGAAACGCTTCTCTGCCGCTCCTCTTGCCCTACTAAAGGGTGTGTATTTGCAGGGAGGGGGAGGAAGAGGGAGGGTGACAGGGGACCACAACTTTTCGTAAAGGAGTTTCACGTCAGGGTGTTCTATGTCTCAGCTACATCAGACGAGTATAGAGATCGCAGGGCCAAGTCACTCGGGGCGACCCGAGACACATTTTGTCACATGCAGCCAGCTAAAACCCAGCTCCTTCTTCAAGCCCTACGTGCAATAGGAGTGTGGGGAGGGGGCAGAATAGGGGGCAGCATATTGCTGAAGAACGAAGCTCCGGGTGCAGGGTGGCATGTCCCAGCTCCTTCCGAACCGTCCAACAGTTGCGGGGATGGGTCACTTGGGTGACACGATGCTTATTTTGTCACGCACGGTCAGTCAAAACTCAGCTCCTTATTGATTCACTCAACGAATTAGTCACTGCAATTTTGATCACATCCAAGCACACTCACGGGAGGAAATTTCTAAAAATTCTGTCTTACACGGATGCATTTTAAAATGAAATTGGCCACGGCCGAGGAACTGGGAAGCCAAGGAACCAACGGCAGCCTCAGGGCTGGTCTACACTTAAAAATTAGCTCAACCTCGCTATGTTGCTCAGGGCTGTGGAAACACTGCAAGTCCTGAGCGCGGTCGTTAGGTTGACCTAACCCCCAGGGTAGGTGCAGCTCGATCAAGGGAAGAATTCCTCAGTTGACCTAGCTCCCGTCTCTGGGAGAGGCGGATGAGCTGCACCAACAGAGCTAAGAAGTGTCTACGCGTGGCTGCAGTGTAGACAGCCCCCCGGCGCCGGTGAGGGTGCCACACCCCCTCGTCAGGAGGGTCCGCAGGGGGCTCCCAGCACACGTCCAGGCCTCAGAAGTGCCACATGGGTCACACCTTGCCCCATCATGGCAGCTGGGCTGCCCCCTTCCCCTGCCCCCCAGCATGGGCGCCACCCCTTGCCCGCCATGTTGCCTTACGCCCCTCCCCAGGGCTTGCCCCATCACCCACCCCCTGAGCCTGGGCCCCACAAACACCCATCGCGTGGCTCAGCCCCCCGCCCCCGGGGGGATTCTCTGCAGCTTGGGCTCCCCACTGACACCTCACCTGGCCCGGGCCCCACCCCAGCGCCTGCCACCTGGCCCAGGCCCCAGGGAGGCCCTTTTGATCATGTGACCCCAGTTTAACCAATCAGCTTGGCTCCCCCCCAGTTAGTGAGATACAATGTATCTTCCCTCCCCCCCAGGGCTGTTGTTCTCTCGGGGCTGCTCTTGCCCTTTAAGAGCCCCGATGAACGTCATCAGCCGAGGCGGCCCTCGCCTTCATGATTGGCTCCTGAGAGCGCTGACTCGGCCCAATCCGCCCTCGCCAGATGCCAGCCCCGTCCCAGCCCCACTCCGGCTTCGCTGCTTATGGGCCATCCCAGGGGATTCGCCAATGAAAAGCCCGCACCGCTGATTGGCACAGGCGCGGCCCACTGGCAGCGCTCGCTGCGGCCGCGCGGACGGGCCCGAGCGCGGCGGCGCGGAGCAGGGCGGAAGCAGCGGCGAGGGCAGGCGGCTCGGGGAAGATGGCGGAGGCGCGGCTGGGCCGGGGGCTCCCGGAGCCGGGGCTGCTCCTGGTGCTGGCGCTGCTGGGGCCGGGGCGGCCGCTGCCCGGGGCCTCGGGGAGCCTGAACCTGCAGGAGCTCAACGAGCTGAAGTACGGGATCGAGATCGCCGCGGAGCCCGTGCTGGCCGGGCAGGTGCGTGCGGGGGGGCGGCCCGGGGGGGGGGCAGGTGCGTGCGGGGGGGGGGCGGCCCGGGCGAGGCAGGTGCGGGCGGCCCGGGGGGAGGCAGGTGCGTGCGGGGGGGGGGGGCGGCCCGGGCGGGGCAGGTGCGGGCGGCCCGGGGGGGGAGGCAGGTGCGTGCGGGGGGGGGGGGCGGCCCGGGGCGTGCGGGGGGGAGGCGGCCCGGGGGGGGGCAGGTGTGTGCGGGGGGGCGGCCCGGGGGGAGGCAGGTGCGGGCGGCCCGGGGGGAGGCAGGTGCGGGCGGCCCGGGGGGAGGCAGGTGCGGGCGGCCCGGGGGGAGGCAGGTGCGGGCGGCCCGGGCGGGGCAGGTGCGGGCGGCCCGGGGGGGGAGGCAGGTGCGTGCGGGGGGGGGGGGGGCGGCCCGGGCGGGGCAGGTGTGGGCGGCCCGGGGGGGGAGGCAGGTGCGTGCGGGGGGGGGGGGGGCGGCCCGGGGGGGGGGGCGGCCCGGGCGGGGCAGGTGCGGGCGGCCCGGGGGGGGAGGCAGGTGCGTGCGGGGGGGGGGGCGGCCCGGGGGGGGGGGGCGGCCCGGGCGGGGCAGGTGCGTGCGGGGGGGGGGGGCGGCCCGGGGCGTGCGGGGGGGAGGCGGACGGGGGGGGGGCAGGTGCGTGCGGGGCAGGCGGACTGGGGGAGCGTCAGCTGTGGGGGGGGCGGGCAGGTGCGTGCAGGGGGGGTGGACGGGGGGGTGGCAGCTGCGTGGGGGTGCCAGGCGGGGGGGTGGACGAGGGGGCGGATGGGGGGGACAGGTGCGTCCGGGGGGAGCGTCAGCTGCGGGGGGGGGCGGCAGGTGCTGGCGGGGGGTCGGATGGGAGAAGTGGGGGGCGGGTAGGTACGTGTAGGTGGAGGAGGGCAGAGGGGCCAGGGCAGGGGCGCCGGGACAGTTTGTACAGGGGGCGGGCGCTGAGAGTCATTGAACCAAACTGTAACCCCTGGGCATGGTGGAATCCACTTCAAGCCAAGGGGTGCGGCAGCCCCCGGAGATCCAGCACCTATGGGCCAGGGGTTCCGGAGTGGGGGGTCAGAGCGTCTGGGCTGGGTCAGGCTGGGGGTGATGGGGCCCCACTGGATAGGTGGTCGGGGGACTAGTGAGGTTGGGTGTGTGGGGGCCGAGGGGGGCTGAACAGGCATGGGTGGGGAGGCTGGGCCAGGGTGCAAGTTAGCTGGGGAATGTGTGGGGGCCAAAGTGGACCGAAGGAGTGGGGGGCCAGGACCAGCGTTTATGTGGGGGTTGGGTCAGGGAATAGCTGTTGGGGTTGAGGGAGAGCAGAGGGGGGAGACCTGGCATAGGAGTTGGCACTGAGTGGGGGGAATGCTGGGAGTGTTAGGTAGGGGTAAGAGTGGGGTTTGAGGGGGGCTGGGGTGGGGTAGGTGGGTGAAGGGGGGTTGAGGAGTTGAAGGCAGGTCAGGGGCATAAATGGGCAAGAGGAGGGGGGCAGGCAGGAAGAAAAGAGGACTGGAGAGCAGGGGCCAAGGGCAGAGATGTCCCAGGGGAGTGGGAGGTGATGGGGCTGAGTTGGGGGAGCAGGGGTGTTAGGGGAGGTGGGTTGGGTGAGGGCCTGGTTAGCAAGCGATGTGAAGGGGCCAGGCCCATGCAGAACTCCCCATCAGCTATCCCCCCCCCCCCCGCCATCCTGGGGCCACATCAGACCTGGTGCGCCTAGAAAACAAGGCCCCTTTATTCGGTTCCCAACTATCGACCCCATCATGGCGCAGGCTGTGGCATCCCTTCGCCCTTGCCCTGTGCAGACTCCGCAGCATCCTGGACGCTCTCCACACTGGCAGGACACTGCCCCTGGCGCCTGTGTTTACTTCTCTGGCAGAGGTCGAAGGGCTGCACTTGGGACTTCCACCATCTGGTGCCTCCCGTTTGCATGTGACAAAGGGGCGCGTGGGCGGGACCGGCAGACTTACGAGCTGTGGTTTAACGCTATCGATCTCCCCTGTGCTTTGAAATGGCTAATTCTGGTGCGGCCGCATGCACCTGGCTCTGCTTTCTGGCTCCCTTCCTCTCGGGATCAGCGATGACTCCGGAAGGGTTGGGGAGAAGGGCA
Organism: Chelonia mydas; assembly: GCF_015237465.2. Classification (NCBI taxonomy): domain Eukaryota; kingdom Metazoa; phylum Chordata; order Testudines; family Cheloniidae; genus Chelonia; species Chelonia mydas. The sequence goes on from NC_051260.2 coordinate 3,870,699, forward strand.
AAGACAGATGGAAATACCCTAAAACCGCTGTCGCTTTCTGACAGCAAAAGGCCACCTGATTCTTCATGCACAGCGCTGGCCCAGAGGGAGACTTGGGATAAAAGTGTCTGTTTTTGGCTTGTGTTTGCATCCTGAAAGCTTCCTGTCAGCTACTAAAGAGCTGGAAAGGAATCTAATGGGTCACCCTGCACTTTATTTTGGGCACTTCATGCTTTGTAAATACTAGAGTCAGCTCGTCTGCACGTGGCTGCTTTGCTTTGGCAGAAACTCGAAGACGAGTCCTATGACTTCGGGCAAGTCGCGTAGGCCTTATCTAAACTCACGAGTTGGGTAGTGAACCGTTCAAATGATACAGGTATTGGTAACGTGTTGCACCCCGTCCTCCCCAGTGTGGACGCAATTTAAGGGCATAAGCTGTGCCAGTATGACTGCATCTGCTGTAGGCGTCATATGGGTCAAACTGTTTTGGTAAAGAAGAAATCGCTGCCCGTAACCAAAGTAGTTATGCCAGAATAAAATCTGTTTGTAGGGCAGGGCCTGAAAATTGCTTTGTGCTTTGTTCCCCAGTACTCCGGTTCTCTTGCCCTTTATCTTCACAGAGTAGAGACTGTGGCTTGCCCTGTGTTGCACAACGGGGCTGCCATCTTGGCTGAGGTCTGTAGATGCTACCGGGCTATTTATAATAAAGCCCACGCGTTTTGGTGCCTGAAGATTTATTTAGATTGGAGCGGTGCTCGCCAGAGGTGAACGCATATGGAGGTGGTGCAGCTCCTGCCCTGAAAAACAGGAGCAGAAATCAGACAAAGGCTGGGGAAAGGTGTCGGGGGGGAGGGTGTGTGCGTGTGATGGCTGATGTGGGTTGGTAATTCCATGGCAGGCTGTCTATTGCTAGATGCCTGTGTGATGAAGCAGGACTGTTCTTAATGTTTCCTCTGAATAGTGTGGGCGTGCCTCAGTTTCCCCTAGGCAGTTCTTAAGTATCTAGGGGGTGGGGTAAGGGTGTATGATCGTTGCAGAGCCCTGGAGGGCAGGTGTGTGCAGGGGTCTGGACACAGAGAATGGCCAACACCCTGTTTCCTGGCAACTGATGGCCTGGGCCCTTCCCCCCTGCAAGGTGAGAGCTAAAGGGTTGGAGAACAAAGGAATCCGGTGACCTCCTGGCCCGGGAAAGGGACAAAGCCCAGAGGAGGAGGGGCTGGAGGGAGTTTTCAGTTTGGGGCTGGCTGGGGACATGGAGTGAAGGGCAGACGGGGTTGTCTGGCTCACTGCCCCCCAGAATGGACCCAGCTGAGGGGTCTTGTTCTCTGCACCTGCAAGCTCTGTGTTAGACCATGTTCCTGTCGTCTAATAAACCTCTGTTTTACTGGCTCGCTGAGAGTCCCGTCTGACTGCAGAGTTGGGGGGCAGGACCCTCTGGCCCCCCCAGGACCCCGGCTGGGCGGACGCGCTGTGGGAAGCGCAGGGAGGGGCAGAGGATGCTGAATGCTCCGAGGTCAGACCCAGGAAGGTGGAGCCGGGTGAGCTGTGTGTCCTGAAGACAGGCTGCTCACAGAAAGGAGACTTCCCCAGAGTCCTGACTGGCTTCATGGGGAGCAGTTCCAGAGCATCGCCGGGGGACGCCGCGACAGCCTGACTGTGGAGTCGTAGCGCTTCCTCATTACTCTTGTTTACCTCAAGCCCTTCCCATGGCTAGATTTGGGTCTCTCTCTCTGAGGCTGAGCTGTCTCTCCGCTTCCGCCGTTGCATGGAAACCAAAACTTCTCTTTATTAAAAGCAGAAGCGGATCTTTGGGCTGCCTGGTGTCTAGGGTCCTAGTGCACCGCCATGCGGACGGATGCATTGGCTGAGGGGTCGGCAGTGAAGTCCTCCGCCGAGCTTCCGCACCTGTGTGCAGGGTGCTGTGCTCTGCTGATCCCTGCCCCAGAGGGGGCTGCAACTCGGTGGGGGGGGGAGTTTTGAAGCACTTCAGAATCCTGCCGGCGGCTGCCCGAGTTAGCCAGCCCAACAAGGTGGGAGGAGGGTTTCCGGGTCCAGATCCCTTACTTTGGGAGCTGACCCCTCAGCAAAGGGGGCCTTAGCAAGGCTTGTGGGGGTGTCCTGAGGTCAGGACCTTTGGTGTTAGAGGGACTGTTGCTCTCAAATGACCCCCAGTGCCCTCTGGCTGATACCCAAGGGGAGTCGGTTTCCTCTAGGTGCCACGCAGCCCGTTTGGGTTCATTACCTTTTACCCTCATGGAGGTAGCCTGCTCCTTGGGCATGGGACTGCGTGAAGCCAGGACTTTGTGGAGCTGCTCCCCTGATGCCCGCTTCTCAAAAAACCCCTCTTTCATTTCGAAGGCCTTGTTTCCTGGCCAGCTCTGCTGCCAGTGGCCCCAAAGAGCAGCAGCTCTGGGTCGGGAAGGGTTCAAATAGGCAGCTGACGCAGGGAAGAAGGCAAAGTCAGAACAACCCAAAAAGCCTCCCCCGCTAAAACTGCCCCAGAGTCTCAAGAAAACCCCTGCTTCTGAGACGGCCAAGCCTGAGGCTAACGGAGACGCCTCTCTTTGTATTTAAGGATCTCCCAGGCTGGGCCTTGACTCCCCACCCCCTGTGCCCAGGAGCTCCCTACAGGGGAGGTGGGGGGAGCTGCATTTACATGGCAAAGCTGCCAAGGAAACTTGAAACAGGCGCTAAATGAACCTCCTGGCGTCAGCCGCTCCTGGGGCATGATGCTTTTGCCAACGCCACTCATTGCACGTTTGCACTTTAACCTCCGCTGTTTGTCCTCCCCCTCTCGTGCCCACTGGACTCCTTCCTGCTCTGATCAAGGACAGCGCAGAGAGGGACAGCCCCTTTGCAGGGGGGTGTGGGCAAGTTACAAATCCACCCGTGAGATCCGCCACAGCCTAAAACCCGCAGCATCAGTCAGACCTGGTGTGTCCTGCGGGGATAGCCAGGTGAGAGCCATCGCTAGAAGCGGGGCATTTTCTGAATGGGCGCACTGGCGCCGGTGGTCCCATGCTTCCCCTGGCACTGACGAGCAGAGGTTGGCTGAACTGGAATGGGGCTGGGTTTCAAAGTAAGCTGGGCCCCATTGTGATGGGTCTGTACGTATGCCACGTGAAGAGGGTCCTGTCGGAAATAATACCTACTTCTTACCTAGCACCGTTCAGTGGCCGACCTCAAAATGGCTTATAAAGGTCAGTGTTGCTAACCCGGTTTCGCAGATGGGGAAACTGAGGCACAGAGTGGGGAAGTGACATGCCCAAGGTCACCCAGCAGGTCGCTGGCAGAGCTTGGACTAGAACCTGGGTCTTTTGAGTCCAAATTCAGTGCTCTACCCATTAGGCAACACTGACTCTCAGAATTGACATTCTCAGCACTGGCTTAACAAAAGCTGCGTTGTCAAAGCAGGGTAGTGAAATTGGTACCAACTCCCTCATGGCCGCTCTGCTTTAGATTTCAGGGCTGCTTGTTCCAGTTTAGCTTGAGGCCGTTAGGAATGGGTTGCAGCCTCCTGACTGGGGATTGCACCCGTTTAAATGGGTTCAGGGGGGACAGCTGCAGCTAAGCAGAGCCACTTTCTCCTGCAGCCAGAGCCGCCGCGGTGAATGGTGGAGAAGAGCCAGCTTTCAGGCTGGGTTCTGGGAGGATTTTGGGTTCCGAAGAGTCTTTCCTTTCAGATTGGCCGAGGGGCGAGCAGCAGACTTGGGTTCTATTCCCAGTCCTGCCACTGACCTGGACACCTTTGTTATGTCACCCCTTTGCGCCTTAATTCCCCCGCCTGCAAAATGGGGGGCGTGCTCCTCACGCTGCCCGAGGGTTAATGAAATCCTGGTATGTCAGGAACAAGAGAAGGGCAGAGCATCTAGCTACCAGGGTGGCACCTTTTTGCTCCATGGGACCTCCGCTAAGACTCGCAGCCCTGGATCGCCCGCTGCCGGCATCCCGTTCTGGGCTGTCGCACTCGGTGTCCTGGCCAGCAGCACCTGCATGGAGAGCCGCCGTTCGCGTGGGCCCTGTTCTCCTGCGCTGATTTCGCCGCCTGCGCTTTCCTAGAGCAAGTCAGAGGACGTGGTGATTGTCTCGTCCAAGTACAAGCAGACGTACGAGTGCCGCCTGCCCTCCGCCGCCGTGAGGATCCACCAGGACGCCGAGGAGCCGCCGCAGAGTTACCACGGGCTGGGGATCTCGGATCTGCTGAGGCCGATGGAGGCTGCTCCCTGCCTTGTAAAGGTGAGCCTGCCACCGCGCGCTGGGGGCCGGGAGCAGAACTGAGGAATGCAGGGGGCCGAGGGGTTGTGGTGCCCACAGCCGGGTCTATGGCTTGCTGGCCACCCTTTCCCAGCCCCACTCCATTGCAGTTCTCAGAAATGGTGGCTGTTAATTAGGCTGAGGGAATTGCGTCCATCTTCTTGGCCCCCTGTCCTGAGGGGGCTGATGTTCAGGGGTTCCTCCGTGGGGATGCCACAGCTGTCTCCCCGCTGAGCTGTCAGTCCAGAGCACCTGATCCCAGCAAGCCGGTAACATGCAGGGTGTCCCCCCCACGACTGGCCCAGCAACAGCCAGCGTCAGCTCTCCCCGGGGGCCTGGCTGTTGGTGTGAGAGCTTCCCTCAGAATGCAAACAGTCGGGAGATCCCGGGCGGAGCAAGGAAAGGCCCAAGGGTTTGCATCTCCGGGCTGTAGCTTTAAATGCTCGCCGGACAGAGCCACCGCTGTCTTTGCTGTCCCGCGTGGGCGCGGCCTGCAACGAGGCCTGGACTGGAGGACGGGTTTGCTCCAACCAGTGCTGGGGTGATCTCTGGGCTCCACGGGATCTTGGCTGGGGACGTGGCCGATGGCAGGTTTTGGGGTGCGTGTGTAGGTTTTGGGATGCGGGGGCTTCGTTGAACTTAACCCTGTTCCCGCTGCCTTGTTCCCAGACCAAGGACTGGTGGACGTATGAATTCTGCTATGGGAAACACATCCAGCAATACCACATCGAAGGTAACCCTCCCCTTGCCACGTCCCCTGGCCGTTTGCTGGGCCCCAGCGGGAGGGGTGTGTGTGGGTGGCAGGTGGATTTATACAGGCACCCTCACCCGAGAACGTGTCCAGCCTCTCATCTCTGAGGGTGCCTGGCCAGTGGCCTCGCTCAGTGAGTTTGGCTGGGAGATGGGAAAGCTGCCCAATTTCAACGCTCGGGATATGAAAGAACCTGGTGTGCCCGCCTCAGCTGTGCCTGGGTAGATGGCAGGAGATAAAGGGCACAGGGGCCGTGGCTTCTCTGCTGTGATCACTTTCACTAGATCCCCTCCCACCCCCATGGCATCCGGTATCCAATCCCCCTCTGGGGCTCCCTGTCACAGTTGTGGGCTCACTGCACCTCCGAGCCCTCTGCCAGCTGCACAAGGGGTGGCCCCCTTAGGTCTCCTCTGGGTGGAAAGTGACACACCCAGGGCAGCTGCCGAGCATCTCTGTGCGGGGCGCTCGGGTGCAGCGTGGGCAGAGGACGCTCAGTGTTTGATCTCGGTGAGGTGCCCTTAGCAAAAGGGGTTTTACCCCCAAAGACTGGGCCAGCATCCAGCCCTTCCCCTGATCCTGATCTGGGCCAGGATACCGTGTCAGGGCGAGGAATTAACAGGACTCCTGATACCATGTCTCCGGTGGGTTTGTCCTCACACTGAGGCAGGCAATGCTGTTGTCCCCACGGTCCCGCAGGAAGTCTGTGGCAGAGCAGCGTCCCGAGTCCCAGGCGAGTGCTGGAGCCACTGGCCACCCTTCCGGAGGGGGGGTGTCTCCCGCCGGGGCCCCCCAGGGGTTTAGCGCGCTCTCACGTGGGTCGCTCTGTGTCGCTGTTTGTTTCCCAGAGTCTGAAATTAAAGGAGACATCCTCTACCTCGGGTATTATCAGTCGGCGTTTGACTGGGACAACGAGACGGCAAAGGTTGGTGCTTCTTGGACTCCTGTGCCGTGCTGAAGTGTGACCCCCCTGGTGCTCTAGGTTTGGGAGAAGGGAGGTGGGCTTGGCTGGGGGTTTGTCTAGTGCTGGCTTAGCAAACAGGGCATGCAATTCTGCCATAAGTCCCTGCAAGCTCTACCCTCCTGGCAGTGGGCCCTGTTGGGCAGAGCAGGAGACTGACTCGCTATGTGACCCAGGAAGTAACTTTAGCTGCCTCGGTTTCCCTGTCTGTAAAATGGGACAACTATCTCCCAGGATGCTGAGCGGCTTGGTGTGTGGGGTGCTTTGAGATCCCCGGAGACAGCCCCCAGTCCAGCTCCGTGTGGACCGTGAAGTTGGGAGCTTTAATGCTCTCGTCCAAAATTCACCTTCCTAGGCTTCGAAACAGCACAGGCTCAAACGCTACCACAGCCAGATGTACGGCAATGGTTCCAAGTGTGACCTGAGCGGGCAGCCCAGGGAAGCTGAAGTCAGGGTAAGTGGCGTGTGGGGGGGTGTCAATTCTCTGGAGTTGGGGTGAGCCGGGGAGACTCCCTGAAGACAGAGGGGGGCAGGGCAGCCTCTCTCTGTGGCCTGGGTTCTCCGCTGTTTAAAACACCAGCAGTGACTAGGGGCGGCTTCCGTGGGCGGGTGGGGAAGGGGCGGAGGCGGACGAGCCCCTCGGGCATGGCAGGGTGACTGACAGGCCCCGCGGGACTCTCCGTGAGCCCCAGATCACCTTAACTCTGTTCCCCTCCGGCGGCAGTTCCTGTGCGAAGAGGGCTCTGGGGATTACATCGCCCGGGTGGACGAGCCGCAGTCCTGTTCCTATGTCCTGACCATTCACACCACCCGCATCTGCCACCACCCCTTCCTGCGACCGCCCTCCACGGCCACCCCCCAGGCCATCCGCTGCCACCCAGCCCTGAGCCCGGCCCAGTATGTGGACTACGTCCAAGCCCAAGTGTGTGAGTATCTGGGGGGGCGGGGGCTGAGGGTGTGAGTATCTGGGGGGGCGGGGGCTGAGGGACTCGGGTCTAAATCTGAGCCCCTCCCAGGGCCTGCAACAGCAGCTCATGTCAGGGCTCCTCCCAGCCCAGCGGCTCCCAACTGTCTGTAGGGCGGGTTCTCGGGCTGCCCCACCCTCGCCTCTTCCCCCGGGGTGGGCGGGTTCTCGGGCTGCCCCACCCCCGCCTCTTCCCCCGGGGTGGGCCCCCTCCTCCCCCCACTCAAGCTTCCCCCTTTCCGCCCCACCCCTGGGTGGGTGGGTTCTCGGGCTGCTCCGCCCCCTCCTCCCCACCCTGGTGTTAGCCCCCCTCCTCCTTCCCTCAGGCTTCCCCCTTTCCGCCCCACCCCTGGGGTAGGCGGGTTCTCGGGCTGCCCCGCCCCCTCCTTCCCCAGGGTGGGCAGGGCCTCTGTGGTGGTTCAAATCCCATCTACGCTGGCCAATGCAGTCGACACCAAGCGCAAGGTGGAAGAGCTCTCCGAGGAGCTGAAGACCCTGGACACAAGGCTGTGGAACGAGCGCGATCCCAACCCTGCCACCCAGCACCCGGAAGGTGTGGAGCCAGCCCACCCCCTCCACGAGGAGCAGGAAGCGGACGGTATGGGAGCTGCTTCGCACTGATCTCTGGGTGCTCGTGATCCCTGTGGACAGCCCTGTCCGCTGCCCAGGCTCGGGGCGCTCTGCTGAGATCTCCTGGTGCGATGGGCCGTGCGCCTGGTAGGGGGCCCCGCCGGCCTCCCGCGAAAGGGAACAGGCGTCCCCTCACACCCCTGTGGGGGCGCGCGAGGATCTGGTGGTGCCCGAGCGTTAGCGCTGCCGGGGCGCGCTGGGCGTGGGTGGGGCCACGTGGCTCAAGCGCCCTCCCCTCCGCATTCAGGAGCCACCGCGCTGAGTGTTGACGAGGGGCCGTGGGCACTGTGGGAGAGCGAAACAGCTCGGCGGGCCGGGGCGAGATCCTGCTCCCATCGAGGGCGGCTGCAGGGAGATGGAGGGCTCCCGGCTGCCTAGGCTGGTGAGACTGGGAACGTGGGAAGCTCACGCAAGGGCCTGAGGCTGCCCCGGCGCCCAGAGCACTTCTGCAGCCTCCCCAGGACTTTAGCTGCGTGGGTCGGCTCCGCGGTGACGTTTTCTCCTTGGTTTGTGCCAGCCGCTCCCAGGGAAACCCCCAGAGCTGGCCCGGGGGAAGACACCGACTTCGGGGGTAGCGCACTCAGGGCAGGCGACCTGCCGGACCACACCAAGGTAACAGCTCTGTCCTGTGCCCCCCATGCACATTCTGGCTTTGCTGGCTCGCTGTGGTCTGAGCCAGGAAGCTGGCGCAGCCAGGCCGGGCACCGTTCCCGCTGCTCTCATCCTGGGGTGGGGCCTGGGGTCAGTGGCAGCTGCGTCAAGGCTCCGCGCTTCGTGGGGTGCGGACAGCAGCTCCCCCTCACTTCGCGGACGCAGAGCCCCCGCCAACTCCTGTAGTGATCCTGGGTCTGCCACCACGTGGTGCTGCTGAGCAGCACCTCGATTGTCTTCCCTTCTGCCCCAGCCAGGCTCTCTCCCGTGGGACTCCAGGGGGCTCTGCTGGGGCTGCTGCCGAGCCCCGCTGCTGGGGAGCAGTTTGCCCTGTTGCCTGGCCTGGGTAGGACAAGGCTAAACAGCAGTGGCTTTGCGGTTGGCAAATCAGGAGCGCGGCTCCCCGGTGCTGTAGCTGATGCAATCATGGCTGAGTAATTCCCCCCCACCCCCCCCGTCCCTGGGGGAGCTGCGTCTGGAGTCCCCCGTGTCGCTCTAAACTCCTGGTCTCGTCCCCGCTGCAGGAGGACGAGTACGCTGTGAAGCCGGCAGATGATCACCAGGCTGGTGAGTGTCTAACAGAGTCCTGGGGCAAACCTCTCTGGGCCATAACTCCACAGGGGAGGTTGTGGGGGGTCCTGGGGGGGATATGTCGGCTACAATCACACCCTGTGGTCTCAGTGTAGACGTGCCCTTATGCTTTTGACCCCAGAAGGAGATGGGGGGGGGGTGAAACCCGAGCATAAACCCCAGGGAACCTGCCTGGCACAGCTCCAGTGTCGGGGTGTAAATTTGGCAATAACAAGCCAAAGAACATCTACTGAGCGTTACTGTGATTTTGCAATCCTGATCTCGGATGTGGTGCTCAAACCAGTGGCCAGGAAGCCACTCGTCCGTTTTAGGGCCCTGATAAAACACAGGTGGACATCTCTTCCTGCTCTGCCAGGAGGCTGGAGCTGGCGCGTCAGCTCCCTGAGTGATTGGATGAACCTTCGCTGGCAGAGTGCCTGGCGCTCTGGGACGTTGGGGGTTAAAATCTGTGCCCCCGTGGGAATCCCAAGGGTGCTCTGCCTGGTTCTCCTTCAGAACTGTCTTGGCAAGGGGCAGGGTCTGCATGCACTGGGAGGGGACTGGCTCTTTCCAGCACAGAGCCTCAGGTGTTCCTGTTTCTCTGGCCTCTTTCAGACTTCCAGCAAAAAATCCACTTCAAAGTGATCCGGAGCCCGGGGGATCTAGTCCAGTTTATCGAGGCGCTGAAGGAAAGCACCAAGAAGGTACGTGGGGGCCTGGTGGGGTGTTCTCCATCGGTGCTCTTAGCCCACGGCACTCACCCTTCATGGGCAGGTGATCTGTTGACCCTAGGTAATGAGTGTTAACAACTGGATACCTGGCTCGGGGGCAGGCCTGATCTAGCGCTGACTTTGACTCCCTCCGTTAATGTGAGCTGGTCCTGGCCTTGCTCTGTGCCTCAGTTTCCCCCTCTGGGATGCTAACCCTCCCTGACTACACAGGCCAGCTCTGAGAGAGATTCATGTTCATTCCCTTTGGGGCACCTGGCGTTGGTCGCTGTTGGAAGACAGGATACAGGGCTAGTGGGACCTTTGGTCCGACCCCATGTGGCCGTTCTAACACGTTGAGGGTGGGGAGTGTCTTGATGCCCGTTTCCCCCCAGGGGAAAGAGAAGGCGAGCGAG